>NW_028123967.1:1200000-1624644 GCF_965194805.1 Balaenoptera borealis | reverse complement strand
CTTGGGGCTGAGAGGTTTGGTGAGGTTGGGTGAGCAAACGCAGACCCTTTAAAGGAATACTGCGTGGTACCCATCGCATGGGTCCCAAATCTCCAGCTTCAAGGGCATCTTCCTACATCGAAAACATGCATGAGAAACCCAGAAGATGGTACACCGTGTGATGGGGAAAGGTTTCTAAAACGCACCTCATTTCTCATCTCCTTGTGCCCGGGTTCGCCATTCCAGCCCCTTTACTAGCAATCTCCCTACTTGGAGCATCAGCACCTTTAACCTCCTGTTCCATACAGGTTGCAATTTGTCCTGAGGATGAACGGGAAGACGGGGAACCAACGAGAGACTAGCTCTTGGTGTCGGGACAGGCACAGGTCACTCTATTTTCCCATCAGGAAGAAGAATTAACCACAGGCTCAGCCTGCCCCCCGGAACCAGAACAGGGCCTGAAGCCATCCTGCGCTTTTGCGGCCAGCTCCCAAAAAAGCGAGTTGTAAAATGGAGGTTCAGGGCACTGCAATTCACAAACCTGCAGAGTTATAAATGATAACTCTCGTCCACAAATATATTGAGGGAAGGCAAAGAAGAGGATTTGAAATCAAGGCAGAATTGCACGAAACAGATTTCAGGAGGTAGATACGAATCGCCTTTAAAGCACATGAAAAGCGGCAAAACGTTGACAATGAGGCCCTTGGCCAAAAAGGGCGTATGCGTTTTTTCCTGAATATATTCAGGAAAAAACGCATACGCCCTTTTTGGCCAACCAAGCAACCTGGAAAGGCAAATCAGGGCTACAAAGAAGACTCGCTACCCATCGGTCAAAAGGGCCATGCTGAAAAACGTGTCAAAACCAGAAATGCAGGACAGGCCATGGAGAAATGGGAGCCTTGCTACACTGATGGGCGGGATGTAAATTGGCAACAGCCACTCTGGAGAAGTGCACGGTGTGTCCTGAAACATCTGAAAAACACAGCTTAGAGAGCATAGGGCACTTCCACTCATGGGGGTATAAATTGGGAAAATGAAAAATCAGCAAGACACAAGCACCCCAAAGTTGAGGGCTGCTCTGTTGACAAGGACCTCCACTTCATTCCACCTTAAATATCCAAGGAAAGAGAAAAATGGATAAAGAAGTTGTGGTCCTTATGTACAATGGAATATCACTCAGCCATGAAATCAATGTCATAAGGTTAGTAGCAGCATGATGAGTGGATTTAGGTACGACGATTCTAAGTGAAATAAGTCACACAGAAAAGGACACTTCTCCTAAGGTATCACTGATAGAGGGAATGTAAAAACCGTTACACTTGAACTGAATTACAAAACAGAACAGAGTCACACATGCAGAAAACACACTATGGCTGCTTAACGGGAAAGGTGAGGTGGGGTGATACATAAAACAAGGGTATCAAATTAGCTCAGATACCGTTCCATAAACCCAATATGTAGTAGACAAGACCTACTCCTTGCTCAGAGAACTGGACTCAACACGCCCTATTCACCGCACAAGAATATATCTGACTAGTAATAATCTTAAAGCCTATGTATTGATATCTCTCTGTTAGTGTGTCAAGTGGGTGGAAAGCGGCATAAACACAGCCGTGAAAAGCAGCTAAACCCCATTATGAAAATAAATTACTTTGAAAAACCCATGAAACAACGACAGTGAAAGAGATAGAAATTCTTACACAATGAGTTCAGGGGCTGTGATGCAACCTGGATTGACCATATCTAGACCCACAGCTGGATGAGACATAAGGGTGGACACTCTTGGGGCTGAGAGGTTTGGTGAGGTTGGGTGAGCAAACGCAGACCCTTTAAAGGAATACTGCGTGGTACCCATCGCATGGGTCCCAAATCTCCAGCTTCAAGGGCATCTTCCTACATCGAAAACATGCATGAGAAACCCAGAAGATGGTACACCGTGTGATGGGGAAAGGTTTCTAAAACGCACCTCATTTCTCATCTCCTTGTGCCCGGGTTCGCCATTCCAGCCACTTTACTAGCAATCTCCCTACTTGGAGCATCAGCACCTTTAACCTCCTGTTCCGTACAGGTTGCAATTTGTCCTGAGGATGAACGGGAAGACGGGGAACCAACGAGAGACTAGCTCTTGGTGTCGGGACAGGCACAGGTCACTCTATTTTCCCATCAGGAAGAAGAATTAACCACAGGCTCAGCCTGCCCCCCGGAACCAGAACAGGGCCTGAAGCCATCCTGCGCTTTTGCGGCCAGCTCCCAAAAAAGCGAGGTGTAAAATGGAGGTTCAGGGCACTGCAATTCACAAACCTGCAGAGTTATAAATGATAACTCTCGTCCACAAATATATTGAGGGAAGGCAAAGAAGAGGATTTGAAATCAAGGCAGAATTGCACGAAACAGATTTCAGGAGGTAGATACGAATCGCCTTTAAAGCACATGAAAAGCGGCAAAACGTTGACAATGAGGCCCTTGGCCAAAAAGGGCGTATGCGTTTTTTCCTGAATATATTCAGGAAAAAACGCATACGCCCTTTTTGGCCAACCAAGCAACCTGGAAAGGCAAATCAGCGCTACAGAGAAGTCTCGCTTCCCATCGGTCAAAAGGGCCATGCTGAAAAAAGTGTCAAAACCAGAAATGCAGGACAGGCCATGGAGAAATGGGAGCCTTGCTACGCTGATGGGCGGGATGTAAATTGGCAACAGCCACTCTGGAGAAGTGCACGGTGTGTCCTGAAACATCTGAAAAACACAGCTTAGAGAGCATAGGGCACTTCCACTCATGGGGGTATAAATTGGGAAAATGAAAAATCAGCAAGACACAAGCACCCCAAAGTTGAGGGCTGCTCTGTTGACAAGGACCTCCACTTCATTCCACCTTAAATATCCCAGGAAAGAGAAAAATGGATAAAGAAGTTGTGGTCCTTATGTACAATGGAATATCACTCAGCCATGAAATCAATGTCATAAGGTTAGTAGCAGCATGATGAGTGGATTTAGGTACGACGATTCTAAGTGAAATAAGTCACACAGAAAAGGACACTTCTCCTAAGGTATCACTGATAGAGGGAATGTAAAAACCGTTACACTTGAACTGAATTACAAAACAGAACAGAGTCACACATGCAGAAAACACACTATGGCTGCTTAACGGGAAAGGTGAGGTGGGGTGATACATAAAACAAGGGTATCAAATTAGCTCAGATACCGTTCCATAAACCCAATATGTAGTAGACAAGACCTACTCCTTGCTCAGAGAACTGGACTCAACACGCCCTACTCACCGCACAAGAATATATCTGACTAGTAATAATCTTAAAGCCTATGTATTGATATCTCTCTGTTAGTGTGTCAAGTGGGTGGAAAGCGGCATAAACACAGCCGTGAAAAGCAGCTAAACCCCATTATGAAAATAAATTACTTTGAAAAACCCATGAAACAACGACAGTGAAAGAGATAGAAATTCTTACACAATGAGTTCAGGGGCTGTGATGCAACCTGGATTGACCATATCTAGACCCACAGCTGGATGAGACATAAGGGTGGACACTCTTGGGGCTGAGAGGTTTGGTGAGGTTGGGTGAGCAAACGCAGACCCTTTAAAGGAATACTGCGTGGTACCCATCGCATGGGTCCCAAATCTCCAGCTTCAAGGGCATCTTCCTACATCGAAAACATGCATGAGAAACCCAGAAGATGGTACACCGTGTGATGGGGAAAGGTTTCTAAAACGCACCTCATTTCTCATCTCCTTGTGCCCGGGTTCGCCATTCCAGCCCCTTTACTAGCAATCTCCCTACTTGGAGCATCAGCACCTTTAACCTCCTGTTCCGTACAGGTTGCAATTTGTCCTGAGGATGAACGGGAAGACGGGGAACCAACGAGAGACTAGCTCTTGGTGTCGGGACAGGCACAGGTCACTCTATTTTCCCATCAGGAAGAAGAATTAACCACAGGCTCAGCCTGCCCCCCGGAACCAGAACAGGGCCTGAAGCCATCCTGCGCTTTTGCGGCCAGCTCCCAAAAAAGCGAGTTGTAAAATGGAGGTTCAGGGCACTGCAATTCACAAACCTGCAGAGTTATAAATGATAACTCTCGTCCACAAATATATTGAGGGAAGGCAAAGAAGAGGATTTGAAATCAAGGCAGAATTGCACGAAACAGATTTCAGGAGGTAGATACGAATCGCCTTTAAAGCACATGAAAAGCGGCAAAACGTTGACAATGAGGCCCTTGGCCAAAAAGGGCGTATGCGTTTTTTCCTGAATATATTCAGGAAAAAACGCATACGCCCTTTTTGGCCAACCAAGCAACCTGGAAAGGCAAATCAGCGCTACAGAGAAGTCTCGCTTCCCATCGGTCAAAAGGGCCATGCTGAAAAAAGTGTCAAAACCAGAAATGCAGGACAGGCCATGGAGAAATGGGAGCCTTGCTACGCTGATGGGCGGGATGTAAATTGGCAACAGCCACTCTGGAGAAGTGCACGGTGTGTCCTGAAACATCTGAAAAACACAGCTTAGAGAGCATAGGGCACTTCCACTCATGGGGGTATAAATTGGGAAAATGAAAAATCAGCAAGACACAAGCACCCCAAAGTTGAGGGCTGCTCTGTTGACAAGGACCTCCACTTCATTCCACCTTAAATATCCCAGGAAAGAGAAAAATGGATAAAGAAGTTGTGGTCCTTATGTACAATGGAATATCACTCAGCCATGAAATCAATGTCATAAGGTTAGTAGCAGCATGATGAGTGGATTTAGGTACGACGATTCTAAGTGAAATAAGTCACACAGAAAAGGACACTTCTCCTAAGGTATCACTGATAGAGGGAATGTAAAAACCGTTACACTTGAACTGAATTACAAAACAGAACAGAGTCACACATGCAGAAAACACACTATGGCTGCTTAACGGGAAAGGTGAGGTGGGGTGATACATAAAACAAGGGTATCAAATTAGCTCAGATACCGTTCCATAAACCCAATATGTAGTAGACAAGACCTACTCCTTGCTCAGAGAACTGGACTCAACACGCCCTACTCACCGCACAAGAATATATCTGACTAGTAATAATCTTAAAGCCTATGTATTGATATCTCTCTGTTAGTGTGTCAAGTGGGTGGAAAGCGGCATAAACACAGCCGTGAAAAGCAGCTAAACCCCATTATGAAAATAAATTACTTTGAAAAACCCATGAAACAACGACAGTGAAAGAGATAGAAATTCTTACACAATGAGTTCAGGGGCTGTGATGCAACCTGGATTGACCATATCTAGACCCACAGCTGGATGAGACATAAGGGTGGACACTCTTGGGGCTGAGAGGTTTGGTGAGGTTGGGTGAGCAAACGCAGACCCTTTAAAGGAATACTGCGTGGTACCCATCGCATGGGTCCCAAATCTCCAGCTTCAAGGGCATCTTCCTACATCGAAAACATGCATGAGAAACCCAGAAGATGGTACACCGTGTGATGGGGAAAGGTTTCTAAAACGCACCTCATTTCTCATCTCCTTGTGCCCGGGTTCGCCATTCCAGCCCCTTTACTAGCAATCTCCCTACTTGGAGCATCAGCACCTTTAACCTCCTGTTCCGTACAGGTTGCAATTTGTCCTGAGGATGAACGGGAAGACGGGGAACCAACGAGAGACTAGCTCTTGGTGTCGGGACAGGCACAGGTCACTCTATTTTCCCATCAGGAAGAAGAATTAACCACAGGCTCAGCCTGCCCCCCGGAACCAGAACAGGGCCTGAAGCCATCCTGCGCTTTTGCGGCCAGCTCCCAAAAAAGCGAGTTGTAAAATGGAGGTTCAGGGCACTGCAATTCACAAACCTGCAGAGTTATAAATGATAACTCTCGTCCACAAATATATTGAGGGAAGGCAAAGAAGAGGATTTGAAATCAAGGCAGAATTGCACGAAACAGATTTCAGGAGGTAGATACGAATCGCCTTTAAAGCACATGAAAAGCGGCAAAACGTTGACAATGAGGCCCTTGGCCAAAAAGGGCGTATGCGTTTTTTCCTGAATATATTCAGGAAAAAACGCATACGCCCTTTTTGGCCAACCAAGCAACCTGGAAAGGCAAATCAGCGCTACAGAGAAGTCTCGCTTCCCATCGGTCAAAAGGGCCATGCTGAAAAAAGTGTCAAAACCAGAAATGCAGGACAGGCCATGGAGAAATGGGAGCCTTGCTACGCTGATGGGCGGGATGTAAATTGGCAACAGCCACTCTGGAGAAGTGCACGGTGTGTCCTGAAACATCTGAAAAACACAGCTTAGAGAGCATAGGGCACTTCCACTCATGGGGGTATAAATTGGGAAAATGAAAAATCAGCAAGACACAAGCACCCCAAAGTTGAGGGCTGCTCTGTTGACAAGGACCTCCACTTCATTCCACCTTAAATATCCCAGGAAAGAGAAAAATGGATAAAGAAGTTGTGGTCCTTATGTACAATGGAATATCACTCAGCCATGAAATCAATGTCATAAGGTTAGTAGCAGCATGATGAGTGGATTTAGGTACGACGATTCTAAGTGAAATAAGTCACACAGAAAAGGACACTTCTCCTAAGGTATCACTGATAGAGGGAATGTAAAAACCGTTACACTTGAACTGAATTACAAAACAGAACAGAGTCACACATGCAGAAAACACACTATGGCTGCTTAACGGGAAAGGTGAGGTGGGGTGATACATAAAACAAGGGTATCAAATTAGCTCAGATACCGTTCCATAAACCCAATATGTAGTAGACAAGACCTACTCCTTGCTCAGAGAACTGGACTCAACACGCCCTATTCACCGCACAAGAATATATCTGACTAGTAATAATCTTAAAGCCTATGTATTGATATCTCTCTGTTAGTGTGTCAAGTGGGTGGAAAGCGGCATAAACACAGCCGTGAAAAGCAGCTAAACCCCATTATGAAAATAAATTACTTTGAAAAACCCATGAAACAACGACAGTGAAAGAGATAGAAATTCTTACACAATGAGTTCAGGGGCTGTGATGCAACCTGGATTGACCATATCTAGACCCACAGCTGGATGAGACATAAGGGTGGACACTCTTGGGGCTGAGAGGTTTGGTGAGGTTGGGTGAGCAAACGCAGACCCTTTAAAGGAATACTGCGTGGTACCCATCGCATGGGTCCCAAATCTCCAGCTTCAAGGGCATCTTCCTACATCGAAAACATGCATGAGAAACCCAGAAGATGGTACACCGTGTGATGGGGAAAGGTTTCTAAAACGCACCTCATTTCTCATCTCCTTGTGCCCGGGTTCGCCATTCCAGCCCCTTTACTAGCAATCTCCCTACTTGGAGCATCAGCACCTTTAACCTCCTGTTCCATACAGGTTGCAATTTGTCCTGAGGATGAACGGGAAGACGGGGAACCAACGAGAGACTAGCTCTTGGTGTCGGGACAGGCACAGGTCACTCTATTTTCCCATCAGGAAGAAGAATTAACCACAGGCTCAGCCTGCCCCCCGGAACCAGAACAGGGCCTGAAGCCATCCTGCGCTTTTGCGGCCAGCTCCCAAAAAAGCGAGTTGTAAAATGGAGGTTCAGGGCACTGCAATTCACAAACCTGCAGAGTTATAAATGATAACTCTCGTCCACAAATATATTGAGGGAAGGCAAAGAAGAGGATTTGAAATCAAGGCAGAATTGCACGAAACAGATTTCAGGAGGTAGATACGAATCGCCTTTAAAGCACATGAAAAGCGGCAAAACGTTGACAATGAGGCCCTTGGCCAAAAAGGGCGTATGCGTTTTTTCCTGAATATATTCAGGAAAAAACGCATACGCCCTTTTTGGCCAACCAAGCAACCTGGAAAGGCAAATCAGGGCTACAAAGAAGACTCGCTACCCATCGGTCAAAAGGGCCATGCTGAAAAACGTGTCAAAACCAGAAATGCAGGACAGGCCATGGAGAAATGGGAGCCTTGCTACGCTGATGGGCGGGATGTAAATTGGCAACAGCCACTCTGGAGAAGTGCACGGTGTGTCCTGAAACATCTGAAAAACACAGCTTAGAGAGCATAGGGCACTTCCACTCATGGGGGTATAAATTGGGAAAATGAAAAATCAGCAAGACACAAGCACCCCAAAGTTGAGGGCTGCTCTGTTGACAAGGACCTCCACTTCATTCCACCTTAAATATCCAAGGAAAGAGAAAAATGGATAAAGAAGTTGTGGTCCTTATGTACAATGGAATATCACTCAGCCATGAAATCAATGTCATAAGGTTAGTAGCAGCATGATGAGTGGATTTAGGTACGACGATTCTAAGTGAAATAAGTCACACAGAAAAGGACACTTCTCCTAAGGTATCACTGATAGAGGGAATGTAAAAACCGTTACACTTGAACTGAATTACAAAACAGAACAGAGTCACACATGCAGAAAACACACTATGGCTGCTTAACGGGAAAGGTGAGGTGGGGTGATACATAAAACAAGGGTATCAAATTAGCTCAGATACCGTTCCATAAACCCAATATGTAGTAGACAAGACCTACTCCTTGCTCAGAGAACTGGACTCAACACGCCCTATTCACCGCACAAGAATATATCTGACTAGTAATAATCTTAAAGCCTATGTATTGATATCTCTCTGTTAGTGTGTCAAGTGGGTGGAAAGCGGCATAAACACAGCCGTGAAAAGCAGCTAAACCCCATTATGAAAATAAATTACTTTGAAAAACCCATGAAACAACGACAGTGAAAGAGATAGAAATTCTTACACAATGAGTTCAGGGGCTGTGATGCAACCTGGATTGACCATATCTAGACCCACAGCTGGATGAGACATAAGGGTGGACACTCTTGGGGCTGAGAGGTTTGGTGAGGTTGGGTGAGCAAACGCAGACCCTTTAAAGGAATACTGCGTGGTACCCATCGCATGGGTCCCAAATCTCCAGCTTCAAGGGCATCTTCCTACATCGAAAACATGCATGAGAAACCCAGAAGATGGTACACCGTGTGATGGGGAAAGGTTTCTAAAACGCACCTCATTTCTCATCTCCTTGTGCCCGGGTTCGCCATTCCAGCCACTTTACTAGCAATCTCCCTACTTGGAGCATCAGCACCTTTAACCTCCTGTTCCGTACAGGTTGCAATTTGTCCTGAGGATGAACGGGAAGACGGGGAACCAACGAGAGACTAGCTCTTGGTGTCGGGACAGGCACAGGTCACTCTATTTTCCCATCAGGAAGAAGAATTAACCACAGGCTCAGCCTGCCCCCCGGAACCAGAACAGGGCCTGAAGCCATCCTGCGCTTTTGCGGCCAGCTCCCAAAAAAGCGAGTTGTAAAATGGAGGTTCAGGGCACTGCAATTCACAAACCTGCAGAGTTATAAATGATAACTCTCGTCCACAAATATATTGAGGGAAGGCAAAGAAGAGGATTTGAAATCAAGGCAGAATTGCACGAAACAGATTTCAGGAGGTAGATACGAATCGCCTTTAAAGCACATGAAAAGCGGCAAAACGTTGACAATGAGGCCCTTGGCCAAAAAGGGCGTATGCGTTTTTTGCTGAATATATTCAGGAAAAAACGCATACGCCCTTTTTGGCCAACCAAGCAACCTGGAAAGGCAAATCAGCGCTACAGAGAAGTCTCGCTTCCCATCGGTCAAAAGGGCCATGCTGAAAAAAGTGTCAAAACCAGAAATGCAGGACAGGCCATGGAGAAATGGGAGCCTTGCTACGCTGATGGGCGGGATGTAAATTGGCAACAGCCACTCTGGAGAAGTGCACGGTGTGTCCTGAAACATCTGAAAAACACAGCTTAGAGAGCATAGGGCACTTCCACTCATGGGGGTATAAATTGGGAAAATGAAAAATCAGCAAGACACAAGCACCCCAAAGTTGAGGGCTGCTCTGTTGACAAGGACCTCCACTTCATTCCACCTTAAATATCCCAGGAAAGAGAAAAATGGATAAAGAAGTTGTGGTCCTTATGTACAATGGAATATCACTCAGCCATGAAATCAATGTCATAAGGTTAGTAGCAGCATGATGAGTGGATTTAGGTACGACGATTCTAAGTGAAATAAGTCACACAGAAAAGGACACTTCTCCTAAGGTATCACTGATAGAGGGAATGTAAAAACCGTTACACTTGAACTGAATTACAAAACAGAACAGAGTCACACATGCAGAAAACACACTATGGCTGCTTAACGGGAAAGGTGAGGTGGGGTGATACATAAAACAAGGGTATCAAATTAGCTCAGATACCGTTCCATAAACCCAATATGTAGTAGACAAGACCTACTCCTTGCTCAGAGAACTGGACTCAACACGCCCTATTCACCGCACAAGAATATATCTGACTAGTAATAATCTTAAAGCCTATGTATTGATATCTCTCTGTTAGTGTGTCAAGTGGGTGGAAAGCGGCATAAACACAGCCGTGAAAAGCAGCTAAACCCCATTATGAAAATAAATTACTTTGAAAAACCCATGAAACAACGACAGTGAAAGAGATAGAAATTCTTACACAATGAGTTCAGGGGCTGTGATGCAACCTGGATTGACCATATCTAGACCCACAGCTGGATGAGACATAAGGGTGGACACTCTTGGGGCTGAGAGGTTTGGTGAGGTTGGGTGAGCAAACGCAGACCCTTTAAAGTAATACTGCATGGTACCCATCGCATGGGTCCCAAATCTCCAGCTTCAAGGGCATCTTCCTACATCGAAAACATGCATGAGAAACCCAGAAGATGGTACACCGTGTGATGGGGAAAGGTTTCTAAAACGCACCTCATTTCTCATCTCCTTGTGCCCGGGTTCGCCATTCCAGCCACTTTACTAGCAATCTCCCTACTTGGAGCATCAGCACCTTTAACCTCCTGTTCCGTACAGGTTGCAATTTGTCCTGAGGATGAACGGGAAGACGGGGAACCAACGAGAGACTAGCTCTTGGTGTCGGGACAGGCACAGGTCACTCTATTTTCCCATCAGGAAGAAGAATTAACCACAGGCTCAGCCTGCCCCCCGGAACCAGAACAGGGCCTGAAGCCATCCTGCGCTTTTGCGGCCAGCTCCCAAAAAAGCGAGGTGTAAAATGGAGGTTCAGGGCACTGCAATTCACAAACCTGCAGAGTTATAAATGATAACTCTCGTCCACAAATATATTGAGGGAAGGCAAAGAAGAGGATTTGAAATCAAGGCAGAATTGCACGAAACAGATTTCAGGAGGTAGATACGAATCGCCTTTAAAGCACATGAAAAGCGGCAAAACGTTGACAATGAGGCCCTTGGCCAAAAAGGGCGTATGCGTTTTTTCCTGAATATATTCAGGAAAAAACGCATACGCCCTTTTTGGCCAACCAAGCAACCTGGAAAGGCAAATCAGCGCTACAGAGAAGTCTCGCTTCCCATCGGTCAAAAGGGCCATGCTGAAAAAAGTGTCAAAACCAGAAATGCAGGACAGGCCATGGAGAAATGGGAGCCTTGCTACGCTGATGGGCGGGATGTAAATTGGCAACAGCCACTCTGGAGAAGTGCACGGTGTGTCCTGAAACATCTGAAAAACACAGCTTAGAGAGCATAGGGCACTTCCACTCATGGGGGTATAAATTGGGAAAATGAAAAATCAGCAAGACACAAGCACCCCAAAGTTGAGGGCTGCTCTGTTGACAAGGACCTCCACTTCATTCCACCTTAAATATCCCAGGAAAGAGAAAAATGGATAAAGAAGTTGTGGTCCTTATGTACAATGGAATATCACTCAGCCATGAAATCAATGTCATAATGTTAGTAGCAGCATGATGAGTGGATTTAGGTACGACGATTCTAAGTGAAATAAGTCACACAGAAAAGGACACTTCTCCTAAGGTATCACTGATAGAGGGAATGTAAAAACCGTTACACTTGAACTGAATTACAAAACAGAACAGAGTCACACATGCAGAAAACACACTATGGCTGCTTAACGGGAAAGGTGAGGTGGGGTGATACATAAAACAAGGGTATCAAATTAGCTCAGATACCGTTCCATAAACCCAATATGTAGTAGACAAGACCTACTCCTTGCTCAGAGAACTGGACTCAACACGCCCTATTCACCGCACAAGAATATATCTGACTAGTAATAATCTTAAAGCCTATGTATTGATATCTCTCTGTTAGTGTGTCAAGTGGGTGGAAAGCGGCATAAACACAGCCGTGAAAAGCAGCTAAACCCCATTATGAAAATAAATTACTTTGAAAAACCCATGAAACAACGACAGTGAAAGAGATAGAAATTCTTACACAATGAGTTCAGGGGCTGTGATGCAACCTGGATTGACCATATCTAGACCCACAGCTGGATGAGACATAAGGGTGGACACTCTTGGGGCTGAGAGGTTTGGTGAGGTTGGGTGAGCAAACGCAGACCCTTTAAAGGAATACTGCGTGGTACCCATCGCATGGGTCCCAAATCTCCAGCTTCAAGGGCATCTTCCTACATCGAAAACATGCATGAGAAACCCAGAAGATGGTACACCGTGTGATGGGGAAAGGTTTCTAAAACGCACCTCATTTCTCATCTCCTTGTGCCCGGGTTCGCCATTCCAGCCACTTTACTAGCAATCTCCCTACTTGGAGCATCAGCACCTTTAACCTCCTGTTCCGTACAGGTTGCAATTTGTCCTGAGGATGAACGGGAAGACGGGGAACCAACGAGAGACTAGCTCTTGGTGTCGGGACAGGCACAGGTCACTCTATTTTCCCATCAGGAAGAAGAATTAACCACAGGCTCAGCCTGCCCCCCGGAACCAGAACAGGGCCTGAAGCCATCCTGCGCTTTTGCGGCCAGCTCCCAAAAAAGCGAGGTGTAAAATGGAGGTTCAGGGCACTGCAATTCACAAACCTGCAGAGTTATAAATGATAACTCTCGTCCACAAATATATTGAGGGAAGGCAAAGAAGAGGATTTGAAATCAAGGCAGAATTGCACGAAACAGATTTCAGGAGGTAGATACGAATCGCCTTTAAAGCACATGAAAAGCGGCAAAACGTTGACAATGAGGCCCTTGGCCAAAAAGGGCGTATGCGTTTTTTCCTGAATATATTCAGGAAAAAACGCATACGCCCTTTTTGGCCAACCAAGCAACCTGGAAAGGCAAATCAGCGCTACAGAGAAGTCTCGCTTCCCATCGGTCAAAAGGGCCATGCTGAAAAAAGTGTCAAAACCAGAAATGCAGGACAGGCCATGGAGAAATGGGAGCCTTGCTACGCTGATGGGCGGGATGTAAATTGGCAACAGCCACTCTGGAGAAGTGCACGGTGTGTCCTGAAACATCTGAAAAACACAGCTTAGAGAGCATAGGGCACTTCCACTCATGGGGGTATAAATTGGGAAAATGAAAAATCAGCAAGACACAAGCACCCCAAAGTTGAGGGCTGCTCTGTTGACAAGGACCTCCACTTCATTCCACCTTAAATATCCCAGGAAAGAGAAAAATGGATAAAGAAGTTGTGGTCCTTATGTACAATGGAATATCACTCAGCCATGAAATCAATGTCATAAGGTTAGTAGCAGCATGATGAGTGGATTTAGGTACGACGATTCTAAGTGAAATAAGTCACACAGAAAAGGACACTTCTCCTAAGGTATCACTGATAGAGGGAATGTAAAAACCGTTACACTTGAACTGAATTACAAAACAGAACAGAGTCACACATGCAGAAAACACACTATGGCTGCTTAACGGGAAAGGTGAGGTGGGGTGATACATAAAACAAGGGTATCAAATTAGCTCAGATACCGTTCCATAAACCCAATATGTAGTAGACAAGACCTACTCCTTGCTCAGAGAACTGGACTCAACACGCCCTATTCACCGCACAAGAATATATCTGACTAGTAATAATCTTAAAGCCTATGTATTGATATCTCTCTGTTAGTGTGTCAAGTGGGTGGAAAGCGGCATAAACACAGCCGTGAAAAGCAGCTAAACCCCATTATGAAAATAAATTACTTTGAAAAACCCATGAAACAACGACAGTGAAAGAGATAGAAATTCTTACACAATGAGTTCAGGGGCTGTGATGCAACCTGGATTGACCATATCTAGACCCACAGCTGGATGAGACATAAGGGTGGACACTCTTGGGGCTGAGAGGTTTGGTGAGGTTGGGTGAGCAAACGCAGACCCTTTAAAGTAATACTGCATGGTACCCATCGCATGGGTCCCAAATCTCCAGCTTCAAGGGCATCTTCCTACATCGAAAACATGCATGAGAAACCCAGAAGATGGTACACCGTGTGATGGGGAAAGGTTTCTAAAACGCACCTCATTTCTCATCTCCTTGTGCCCGGGTTCGCCATTCCAGCCACTTTACTAGCAATCTCCCTACTTGGAGCATCAGCACCTTTAACCTCCTGTTCCGTACAGGTTGCAATTTGTCCTGAGGATGAACGGGAAGACGGGGAACCAACGAGAGACTAGCTCTTGGTGTCGGGACAGGCACAGGTCACTCTATTTTCCCATCAGGAAGAAGAATTAACCACAGGCTCAGCCTGCCCCCCGGAACCAGAACAGGGCCTGAAGCCATCCTGCGCTTTTGCGGCCAGCTCCCAAAAAAGCGAGTTGTAAAATGGAGGTTCAGGGCACTGCAATTCACAAACCTGCAGAGTTATAAATGATAACTCTCGTCCACAAATATATTGAGGGAAGGCAAAGAAGAGGATTTGAAATCAAGGCAGAATTGCACGAAACAGATTTCAGGAGGTAGATACGAATCGCCTTTAAAGCACATGAAAAGCGGCAAAACGTTGACAATGAGGCCCTTGGCCAAAAAGGGCGTATGCGTTTTTTCCTGAATATATTCAGGAAAAAACGCATACGCCCTTTTTGGCCAACCAAGCAACCTGGAAAGGCAAATCAGCGCTACAGAGAAGTCTCGCTTCCCATCGGTCAAAAGGGCCATGCTGAAAAAAGTGTCAAAACCAGAAATGCAGGACAGGCCATGGAGAAATGGGAGCCTTGCTACGCTGATGGGCGGGATGTAAATTGGCAACAGCCACTCTGGAGAAGTGCACGGTGTGTCCTGAAACATCTGAAAAACACAGCTTAGAGAGCATAGGGCACTTCCACTCATGGGGGTATAAATTGGGAAAATGAAAAATCAGCAAGACACAAGCACCCCAAAGTTGAGGGCTGCTCTGTTGACAAGGACCTCCACTTCATTCCACCTTAAATATCCCAGGAAAGAGAAAAATGGATAAAGAAGTTGTGGTCCTTATGTACAATGGAATATCACTCAGCCATGAAATCAATGTCATAAGGTTAGTAGCAGCATGATGAGTGGATTTAGGTACGAGGATTCTAAGTGAAATAAGTCACACAGAAAAGGACACTTCTCCTAAGGTATCACTGATAGAGGGAATGTAAAAACCGTTACACTTGAACTGAATTACAAAACAGAACAGAGTCACACATGCAGAAAACACACTATGGCTGCTTAACGGGAAAGGTGAGGTGGGGTGATACATAAAACAAGGGTATCAAATTAGCTCAGATACCGTTCCATAAACCCAATATGTAGTAGACAAGACCTACTCCTTGCTCAGAGAACTGGACTCAACACGCCCTATTCACCGCACAAGAATATATCTGACTAGTAATAATCTTAAAGCCTATGTATTGATATCTCTCTGTTAGTGTGTCAAGTGGGTGGAAAGCGGCATAAACACAGCCGTGAAAAGCAGCTAAACCCCATTATGAAAATAAATTACTTTGAAAAACCCATGAAACAACGACAGTGAAAGAGATAGAAATTCTTACACAATGAGTTCAGGGGCTGTGATGCAACCTGGATTGACCATATCTAGACCCACAGCTGGATGAGACATAAGGGTGGACACTCTTGGGGCTGAGAGGTTTGGTGAGGTTGGGTGAGCAAACGCAGACCCTTTAAAGGAATACTGCGTGGTACCCATCGCATGGGTCCCAAATCTCCAGCTTCAAGGGCATCTTCCTACATCGAAAACATGCATGAGAAACCCAGAAGATGGTACACCGTGTGATGGGGAAAGGTTTCTAAAACGCACCTCATTTCTCATCTCCTTGTGCCCGGGTTCGCCATTCCAGCCCCTTTACTAGCAATCTCCCTACTTGGAGCATCAGCACCTTTAACCTCCTGTTCCATACAGGTTGCAATTTGTCCTGAGGATGAACGGGAAGACGGGGAACCAACGAGAGACTAGCTCTTGGTGTCGGGACAGGCACAGGTCACTCTATTTTCCCATCAGGAAGAAGAATTAACCACAGGCTCAGCCTGCCCCCCGGAACCAGAACAGGGCCTGAAGCCATCCTGCGCTTTTGCGGCCAGCTCCCAAAAAAGCGAGTTGTAAAATGGAGGTTCAGGGCACTGCAATTCACAAACCTGCAGAGTTATAAATGATAACTCTCGTCCACAAATATATTGAGGGAAGGCAAAGAAGAGGATTTGAAATCAAGGCAGAATTGCACGAAACAGATTTCAGGAGGTAGATACGAATCGCCTTTAAAGCACATGAAAAGCGGCAAAACGTTGACAATGAGGCCCTTGGCCAAAAAGGGCGTATGCGTTTTTTCCTGAATATATTCAGGAAAAAACGCATACGCCCTTTTTGGCCAACCAAGCAACCTGGAAAGGCAAATCAGGGCTACAAAGAAGACTCGCTACCCATCGGTCAAAAGGGCCATGCTGAAAAACGTGTCAAAACCAGAAATGCAGGACAGGCCATGGAGAAATGGGAGCCTTGCTACGCTGATGGGCGGGATGTAAATTGGCAACAGCCACTCTGGAGAAGTGCACGGTGTGTCCTGAAACATCTGAAAAACACAGCTTAGAGAGCATAGGGCACTTCCACTCATGGGGGTATAAATTGGGAAAATGAAAAATCAGCAAGACACAAGCACCCCAAAGTTGAGGGCTGCTCTGTTGACAAGGACCTCCACTTCATTCCACCTTAAATATCCCAGGAAAGAGAAAAATGGATAAAGAAGTTGTGGTCCTTATGTACAATGGAATATCACTCAGCCATGAAATCAATGTCATAAGGTTAGTAGCAGCATGATGAGTGGATTTAGGTACGACGATTCTAAGTGAAATAAGTCACACAGAAAAGGACACTTCTCCTAAGGTATCACTGATAGAGGGAATGTAAAAACCGTTACACTTGAACTGAATTACAAAACAGAACAGAGTCACACATGCAGAAAACACACTATGGCTGCTTAACGGGAAAGGTGAGGTGGGGTGATACATAAAACAAGGGTATCAAATTAGCTCAGATACCGTTCCATAAACCCAATATGTAGTAGACAAGACCTACTCCTTGCTCAGAGAACTGGACTCAACACGCCCTATTCACCGCACAAGAATATATCTGACTAGTAATAATCTTAAAGCCTATGTATTGATATCTCTCTGTTAGTGTGTCAAGTGGGTGGAAAGCGGCATAAACACAGCCGTGAAAAGCAGCTAAACCCCATTATGAAAATAAATTACTTTGAAAAACCCATGAAACAACGACAGTGAAAGAGATAGAAATTCTTACACAATGAGTTCAGGGGCTGTGATGCAACCTGGATTGACCATATCTAGACCCACAGCTGGATGAGACATAAGGGTGGACACTCTTGGGGCTGAGAGGTTTGGTGAGGTTGGGTGAGCAAACGCAGACCCTTTAAAGGAATACTGCGTGGTACCCATCGCATGGGTCCCAAATCTCCAGCTTCAAGGGCATCTTCCTACATCGAAAACATGCATGAGAAACCCAGAAGATGGTACACCGTGTGATGGGGAAAGGTTTCTAAAACGCACCTCATTTCTCATCTCCTTGTGCCCGGGTTCGCCATTCCAGCCACTTTACTAGCAATCTCCCTACTTGGAGCATCAGCACCTTTAACCTCCTGTTCCGTACAGGTTGCAATTTGTCCTGAGGATGAACGGGAAGACGGGGAACCAACGAGAGACTAGCTCTTGGTGTCGGGACAGGCACAGGTCACTCTATTTTCCCATCAGGAAGAAGAATTAACCACAGGCTCAGCCTGCCCCCCGGAACCAGAACAGGGCCTGAAGCCATCCTGCGCTTTTGCGGCCAGCTCCCAAAAAAGCGAGTTGTAAAATGGAGGTTCAGGGCACTGCAATTCACAAACCTGCAGAGTTATAAATGATAACTCTCGTCCACAAATATATTGAGGGAAGGCAAAGAAGAGGATTTGAAATCAAGGCAGAATTGCACGAAACAGATTTCAGGAGGTAGATACGAATCGCCTTTAAAGCACATGAAAAGCGGCAAAACGTTGACAATGAGGCCCTTGGCCAAAAAGGGCGTATGCGTTTTTTGCTGAATATATTCAGGAAAAAACGCATACGCCCTTTTTGGCCAACCAAGCAACCTGGAAAGGCAAATCAGCGCTACAGAGAAGTCTCGCTTCCCATCGGTCAAAAGGGCCATGCTGAAAAAAGTGTCAAAACCAGAAATGCAGGACAGGCCATGGAGAAATGGGAGCCTTGCTACGCTGATGGGCGGGATGTAAATTGGCAACAGCCACTCTGGAGAAGTGCACGGTGTGTCCTGAAACATCTGAAAAACACAGCTTAGAGAGCATAGGGCACTTCCACTCATGGGGGTATAAATTGGGAAAATGAAAAATCAGCAAGACACAAGCACCCCAAAGTTGAGGGCTGCTCTGTTGACAAGGACCTCCACTTCATTCCACCTTAAATATCCCAGGAAAGAGAAAAATGGATAAAGAAGTTGTGGTCCTTATGTACAATGGAATATCACTCAGCCATGAAATCAATGTCATAAGGTTAGTAGCAGCATGATGAGTGGATTTAGGTACGACGATTCTAAGTGAAATAAGTCACACAGAAAAGGACACTTCTCCTAAGGTATCACTGATAGAGGGAATGTAAAAACCGTTACACTTGAACTGAATTACAAAACAGAACAGAGTCACACATGCAGAAAACACACTATGGCTGCTTAACGGGAAAGGTGAGGTGGGGTGATACATAAAACAAGGGTATCAAATTAGCTCAGATACCGTTCCATAAACCCAATATGTAGTAGACAAGACCTACTCCTTGCTCAGAGAACTGGACTCAACACGCCCTACTCACCGCACAAGAATATATCTGACTAGTAATAATCTTAAAGCCTATGTATTGATATCTCTCTGTTAGTGTGTCAAGTGGGTGGAAAGCGGCATAAACACAGCCGTGAAAAGCAGCTAAACCCCATTATGAAAATAAATTACTTTGAAAAACCCATGAAACAACGACAGTGAAAGAGATAGAAATTCTTACACAATGAGTTCAGGGGCTGTGATGCAACCTGGATTGACCATATCTAGACCCACAGCTGGATGAGACATAAGGGTGGACACTCTTGGGGCTGAGAGGTTTGGTGAGGTTGGGTGAGCAAACGCAGACCCTTTAAAGGAATACTGCGTGGTACCCATCGCATGGGTCCCAAATCTCCAGCTTCAAGGGCATCTTCCTACATCGAAAACATGCATGAGAAACCCAGAAGATGGTACACCGTGTGATGGGGAAAGGTTTCTAAAACGCACCTCATTTCTCATCTCCTTGTGCCCGGGTTCGCCATTCCAGCCCCTTTACTAGCAATCTCCCTACTTGGAGCATCAGCACCTTTAACCTCCTGTTCCGTACAGGTTGCAATTTGTCCTGAGGATGAACGGGAAGACGGGGAACCAACGAGAGACTAGCTCTTGGTGTCGGGACAGGCACAGGTCACTCTATTTTCCCATCAGGAAGAAGAATTAACCACAGGCTCAGCCTGCCCCCCGGAACCAGAACAGGGCCTGAAGCCATCCTGCGCTTTTGCGGCCAGCTCCCAAAAAAGCGAGTTGTAAAATGGAGGTTCAGGGCACTGCAATTCACAAACCTGCAGAGTTATAAATGATAACTCTCGTCCACAAATATATTGAGGGAAGGCAAAGAAGAGGATTTGAAATCAAGGCAGAATTGCACGAAACAGATTTCAGGAGGTAGATACGAATCGCCTTTAAAGCACATGAAAAGCGGCAAAACGTTGACAATGAGGCCCTTGGCCAA
Source organism: Balaenoptera borealis (assembly GCF_965194805.1). Lineage (NCBI taxonomy): Eukaryota > Metazoa > Chordata > Mammalia > Artiodactyla > Balaenopteridae > Balaenoptera > Balaenoptera borealis. The sequence continues at coordinate 1,604,594 of NW_028123967.1, read as the reverse complement.
AAAGGGCGTATGCGTTTTTTCCTGAATATATTCAGGAAAAAACGCATACGCCCTTTTTGGCCAACCAAGCAACCTGGAAAGGCAAATCAGCGCTACAGAGAAGTCTCGCTTCCCATCGGTCAAAAGGGCCATGCTGAAAAAAGTGTCAAAACCAGAAATGCAGGACAGGCCATGGAGAAATGGGAGCCTTGCTACGCTGATGGGCGGGATGTAAATTGGCAACAGCCACTCTGGAGAAGTGCACGGTGTGTCCTGAAACATCTGAAAAACACAGCTTAGAGAGCATAGGGCACTTCCACTCATGGGGGTATAAATTGGGAAAATGAAAAATCAGCAAGACACAAGCACCCCAAAGTTGAGGGCTGCTCTGTTGACAAGGACCTCCACTTCATTCCACCTTAAATATCCCAGGAAAGAGAAAAATGGATAAAGAAGTTGTGGTCCTTATGTACAATGGAATATCACTCAGCCATGAAATCAATGTCATAAGGTTAGTAGCAGCATGATGAGTGGATTTAGGTACGACGATTCTAAGTGAAATAAGTCACACAGAAAAGGACACTTCTCCTAAGGTATCACTGATAGAGGGAATGTAAAAACCGTTACACTTGAACTGAATTACAAAACAGAACAGAGTCACACATGCAGAAAACACACTATGGCTGCTTAACGGGAAAGGTGAGGTGGGGTGATACATAAAACAAGGGTATCAAATTAGCTCAGATACCGTTCCATAAACCCAATATGTAGTAGACAAGACCTACTCCTTGCTCAGAGAACTGGACTCAACACGCCCTACTCACCGCACAAGAATATATCTGACTAGTAATAATCTTAAAGCCTATGTATTGATATCTCTCTGTTAGTGTGTCAAGTGGGTGGAAAGCGGCATAAACACAGCCGTGAAAAGCAGCTAAACCCCATTATGAAAATAAATTACTTTGAAAAACCCATGAAACAACGACAGTGAAAGAGATAGAAATTCTTACACAATGAGTTCAGGGGCTGTGATGCAACCTGGATTGACCATATCTAGACCCACAGCTGGATGAGACATAAGGGTGGACACTCTTGGGGCTGAGAGGTTTGGTGAGGTTGGGTGAGCAAACGCAGACCCTTTAAAGGAATACTGCGTGGTACCCATCGCATGGGTCCCAAATCTCCAGCTTCAAGGGCATCTTCCTACATCGAAAACATGCATGAGAAACCCAGAAGATGGTACACCGTGTGATGGGGAAAGGTTTCTAAAACGCACCTCATTTCTCATCTCCTTGTGCCCGGGTTCGCCATTCCAGCCCCTTTACTAGCAATCTCCCTACTTGGAGCATCAGCACCTTTAACCTCCTGTTCCGTACAGGTTGCAATTTGTCCTGAGGATGAACGGGAAGACGGGGAACCAACGAGAGACTAGCTCTTGGTGTCGGGACAGGCACAGGTCACTCTATTTTCCCATCAGGAAGAAGAATTAACCACAGGCTCAGCCTGCCCCCCGGAACCAGAACAGGGCCTGAAGCCATCCTGCGCTTTTGCGGCCAGCTCCCAAAAAAGCGAGTTGTAAAATGGAGGTTCAGGGCACTGCAATTCACAAACCTGCAGAGTTATAAATGATAACTCTCGTCCACAAATATATTGAGGGAAGGCAAAGAAGAGGATTTGAAATCAAGGCAGAATTGCACGAAACAGATTTCAGGAGGTAGATACGAATCGCCTTTAAAGCACATGAAAAGCGGCAAAACGTTGACAATGAGGCCCTTGGCCAAAAAGGGCGTATGCGTTTTTTCCTGAATATATTCAGGAAAAAACGCATACGCCCTTTTTGGCCAACCAAGCAACCTGGAAAGGCAAATCAGCGCTACAGAGAAGTCTCGCTTCCCATCGGTCAAAAGGGCCATGCTGAAAAAAGTGTCAAAACCAGAAATGCAGGACAGGCCATGGAGAAATGGGAGCCTTGCTACGCTGATGGGCGGGATGTAAATTGGCAACAGCCACTCTGGAGAAGTGCACGGTGTGTCCTGAAACATCTGAAAAACACAGCTTAGAGAGCATAGGGCACTTCCACTCATGGGGGTATAAATTGGGAAAATGAAAAATCAGCAAGACACAAGCACCCCAAAGTTGAGGGCTGCTCTGTTGACAAGGACCTCCACTTCATTCCACCTTAAATATCCCAGGAAAGAGAAAAATGGATAAAGAAGTTGTGGTCCTTATGTACAATGGAATATCACTCAGCCATGAAATCAATGTCATAAGGTTAGTAGCAGCATGATGAGTGGATTTAGGTACGACGATTCTAAGTGAAATAAGTCACACAGAAAAGGACACTTCTCCTAAGGTATCACTGATAGAGGGAATGTAAAAACCGTTACACTTGAACTGAATTACAAAACAGAACAGAGTCACACATGCAGAAAACACACTATGGCTGCTTAACGGGAAAGGTGAGGTGGGGTGATACATAAAACAAGGGTATCAAATTAGCTCAGATACCGTTCCATAAACCCAATATGTAGTAGACAAGACCTACTCCTTGCTCAGAGAACTGGACTCAACACGCCCTACTCACCGCACAAGAATATATCTGACTAGTAATAATCTTAAAGCCTATGTATTGATATCTCTCTGTTAGTGTGTCAAGTGGGTGGAAAGCGGCATAAACACAGCCGTGAAAAGCAGCTAAACCCCATTATGAAAATAAATTACTTTGAAAAACCCATGAAACAATGACAGTGAAAGAGATAGAAATTCTTACACAATGAGTTCAGGGGCTGTGATGCAACCTGGATTGACCATATCTAGACCCACAGCTGGATGAGACATAAGGGTGGACACTCTTGGGGCTGAGAGGTTTGGTGAGGTTGGGTGAGCAAACGCAGACCCTTTAAAGGAATACTGCGTGGTACCCATCGCATGGGTCCCAAATCTCCAGCTTCAAGGGCATCTTCCTACATCGAAAACATGCATGAGAAACCCAGAAGATGGTACACCGTGTGATGGGGAAAGGTTTCTAAAACGCACCTCATTTCTCATCTCCTTGTGCCCGGGTTCGCCATTCCAGCCCCTTTACTAGCAATCTCCCTACTTGGAGCATCAGCACCTTTAACCTCCTGTTCCGTACAGGTTGCAATTTGTCCTGAGGATGAACGGGAAGACGGGGAACCAACGAGAGACTAGCTCTTGGTGTCGGGACAGGCACAGGTCACTCTATTTTCCCATCAGGAAGAAGAATTAACCACAGGCTCAGCCTGCCCCCCGGAACCAGAACAGGGCCTGAAGCCATCCTGCGCTTTTGCGGCCAGCTCCCAAAAAAGCGAGGTGTAAAATGGAGGTTCAGGGCACTGCAATTCACAAACCTGCAGAGTTATAAATGATAACTCTCGTCCACAAATATATTGAGGGAAGGCAAAGAAGAGGATTTGAAATCAAGGCAGAATTGCACGAAACAGATTTCAGGAGGTAGATACGAATCGCCTTTAAAGCACATGAAAAGCGGCAAAACGTTGACAATGAGGCCCTTGGCCAAAAAGGGCGTATGCGTTTTTTCCTGAATATATTCAGGAAAAAACGCATACGCCCTTTTTGGCCAACCAAGCAACCTGGAAAGGCAAATCAGCGCTACAGAGAAGTCTCGCTTCCCATCGGTCAAAAGGGCCATGCTGAAAAAAGTGTCAAAACCAGAAATGCAGGACAGGCCATGGAGAAATGGGAGCCTTGCTACGCTGATGGGCGGGATGTAAATTGGCAACAGCCACTCTGGAGAAGTGCACGGTGTGTCCTGAAACATCTGAAAAACACAGCTTAGAGAGCATAGGGCACTTCCACTCATGGGGGTATAAATTGGGAAAATGAAAAATCAGCAAGACACAAGCACCCCAAAGTTGAGGGCTGCTCTGTTGACAAGGACCTCCACTTCATTCCACCTTAAATATCCCAGGAAAGAGAAAAATGGATAAAGAAGTTGTGGTCCTTATGTACAATGGAATATCACTCAGCCATGAAATCAATGTCATAAGGTTAGTAGCAGCATGATGAGTGGATTTAGGTACGACGATTCTAAGTGAAATAAGTCACACAGAAAAGGACACTTCTCCTAAGGTATCACTGATAGAGGGAATGTAAAAACCGTTACACTTGAACTGAATTACAAAACAGAACAGAGTCACACATGCAGAAAACACACTATGGCTGCTTAACGGGAAAGGTGAGGTGGGGTGATACATAAAACAAGGGTATCAAATTAGCTCAGATACCGTTCCATAAACCCAATATGTAGTAGACAAGACCTACTCCTTGCTCAGAGAACTGGACTCAACACGCCCTACTCACCGCACAAGAATATATCTGACTAGTAATAATCTTAAAGCCTATGTATTGATATCTCTCTGTTAGTGTGTCAAGTGGGTGGAAAGCGGCATAAACACAGCCGTGAAAAGCAGCTAAACCCCATTATGAAAATAAATTACTTTGAAAAACCCATGAAACAACGACAGTGAAAGAGATAGAAATTCTTACACAATGAGTTCAGGGGCTGTGATGCAACCTGGATTGACCATATCTAGACCCACAGCTGGATGAGACATAAGGGTGGACACTCTTGGGGCTGAGAGGTTTGGTGAGGTTGGGTGAGCAAACGCAGACCCTTTAAAGGAATACTGCGTGGTACCCATCGCATGGGTCCCAAATCTCCAGCTTCAAGGGCATCTTCCTACATCGAAAACATGCATGAGAAACCCAGAAGATGGTACACCGTGTGATGGGGAAAGGTTTCTAAAACGCACCTCATTTCTCATCTCCTTGTGCCCGGGTTCGCCATTCCAGCCCCTTTACTAGCAATCTCCCTACTTGGAGCATCAGCACCTTTAACCTCCTGTTCCGTACAGGTTGCAATTTGTCCTGAGGATGAACGGGAAGACGGGGAACCAACGAGAGACTAGCTCTTGGTGTCGGGACAGGCACAGGTCACTCTATTTTCCCATCAGGAAGAAGAATTAACCACAGGCTCAGCCTGCCCCCCGGAACCAGAACAGGGCCTGAAGCCATCCTGCGCTTTTGCGGCCAGCTCCCAAAAAAGCGAGTTGTAAAATGGAGGTTCAGGGCACTGCAATTCACAAACCTGCAGAGTTATAAATGATAACTCTCGTCCACAAATATATTGAGGGAAGGCAAAGAAGAGGATTTGAAATCAAGGCAGAATTGCACGAAACAGATTTCAGGAGGTAGATACGAATCGCCTTTAAAGCACATGAAAAGCGGCAAAACGTTGACAATGAGGCCCTTGGCCAAAAAGGGCGTATGCGTTTTTTGCTGAATATATTCAGGAAAAAACGCATACGCCCTTTTTGGCCAACCAAGCAACCTGGAAAGGCAAATCAGCGCTACAGAGAAGTCTCGCTTCCCATCGGTCAAAAGGGCCATGCTGAAAAAAGTGTCAAAACCAGAAATGCAGGACAGGCCATGGAGAAATGGGAGCCTTGCTACGCTGATGGGCGGGATGTAAATTGGCAACAGCCACTCTGGAGAAGTGCACGGTGTGTCCTGAAACATCTGAAAAACACAGCTTAGAGAGCATAGGGCACTTCCACTCATGGGGGTATAAATTGGGAAAATGAAAAATCAGCAAGACACAAGCACCCCAAAGTTGAGGGCTGCTCTGTTGACAAGGACCTCCACTTCATTCCACCTTAAATATCCCAGGAAAGAGAAAAATGGATAAAGAAGTTGTGGTCCTTATGTACAATGGAATATCACTCAGCCATGAAATCAATGTCATAAGGTTAGTAGCAGCATGATGAGTGGATTTAGGTACGACGATTCTAAGTGAAATAAGTCACACAGAAAAGGACACTTCTCCTAAGGTATCACTGATAGAGGGAATGTAAAAACCGTTACACTTGAACTGAATTACAAAACAGAACAGAGTCACACATGCAGAAAACACACTATGGCTGCTTAACGGGAAAGGTGAGGTGGGGTGATACATAAAACAAGGGTATCAAATTAGCTCAGATACCGTTCCATAAACCCAATATGTAGTAGACAAGACCTACTCCTTGCTCAGAGAACTGGACTCAACACGCCCTATTCACCGCACAAGAATATATCTGACTAGTAATAATCTTAAAGCCTATGTATTGATATCTCTCTGTTAGTGTGTCAAGTGGGTGGAAAGCGGCATAAACACAGCCGTGAAAAGCAGCTAAACCCCATTATGAAAATAAATTACTTTGAAAAACCCATGAAACAACGACAGTGAAAGAGATAGAAATTCTTACACAATGAGTTCAGGGGCTGTGATGCAACCTGGATTGACCATATCTAGACCCACAGCTGGATGAGACATAAGGGTGGACACTCTTGGGGCTGAGAGGTTTGGTGAGGTTGGGTGAGCAAACGCAGACCCTTTAAAGGAATACTGCGTGGTACCCATCGCATGGGTCCCAAATCTCCAGCTTCAAGGGCATCTTCCTACATCGAAAACATGCATGAGAAACCCAGAAGATGGTACACCGTGTGATGGGGAAAGGTTTCTAAAACGCACCTCATTTCTCATCTCCTTGTGCCCGGGTTCGCCATTCCAGCCCCTTTACTAGCAATCTCCCTACTTGGAGCATCAGCACCTTTAACCTCCTGTTCCGTACAGGTTGCAATTTGTCCTGAGGATGAACGGGAAGACGGGGAACCAACGAGAGACTAGCTCTTGGTGTCGGGACAGGCACAGGTCACTCTATTTTCCCATCAGGAAGAAGAATTAACCACAGGCTCAGCCTGCCCCCCGGAACCAGAACAGGGCCTGAAGCCATCCTGCGCTTTTGCGGCCAGCTCCCAAAAAAGCGAGTTGTAAAATGGAGGTTCAGGGCACTGCAATTCACAAACCTGCAGAGTTATAAATGATAACTCTCGTCCACAAATATATTGAGGGAAGGCAAAGAAGAGGATTTGAAATCAAGGCAGAATTGCACGAAACAGATTTCAGGAGGTAGATACGAATCGCCTTTAAAGCACATGAAAAGCGGCAAAACGTTGACAATGAGGCCCTTGGCCAAAAAGGGCGTATGCGTTTTTTCCTGAATATATTCAGGAAAAAACGCATACGCCCTTTTTGGCCAACCAAGCAACCTGGAAAGGCAAATCAGCGCTACAGAGAAGTCTCGCTTCCCATCGGTCAAAAGGGCCATGCTGAAAAAAGTGTCAAAACCAGAAATGCAGGACAGGCCATGGAGAAATGGGAGCCTTGCTACGCTGATGGGCGGGATGTAAATTGGCAACAGCCACTCTGGAGAAGTGCACGGTGTGTCCTGAAACATCTGAAAAACACAGCTTAGAGAGCATAGGGCACTTCCACTCATGGGGGTATAAATTGGGAAAATGAAAAATCAGCAAGACACAAGCACCCCAAAGTTGAGGGCTGCTCTGTTGACAAGGACCTCCACTTCATTCCACCTTAAATATCCCAGGAAAGAGAAAAATGGATAAAGAAGTTGTGGTCCTTATGTACAATGGAATATCACTCAGCCATGAAATCAATGTCATAAGGTTAGTAGCAGCATGATGAGTGGATTTAGGTACGACGATTCTAAGTGAAATAAGTCACACAGAAAAGGACACTTCTCCTAAGGTATCACTGATAGAGGGAATGTAAAAACCGTTACACTTGAACTGAATTACAAAACAGAACAGAGTCACACATGCAGAAAACACACTATGGCTGCTTAACGGGAAAGGTGAGGTGGGGTGATACATAAAACAAGGGTATCAAATTAGCTCAGATACCGTTCCATAAACCCAATATGTAGTAGACAAGACCTACTCCTTGCTCAGAGAACTGGACTCAACACGCCCTACTCACCGCACAAGAATATATCTGACTAGTAATAATCTTAAAGCCTATGTATTGATATCTCTCTGTTAGTGTGTCAAGTGGGTGGAAAGCGGCATAAACACAGCCGTGAAAAGCAGCTAAACCCCATTATGAAAATAAATTACTTTGAAAAACCCATGAAACAACGACAGTGAAAGAGATAGAAATTCTTACACAATGAGTTCAGGGGCTGTGATGCAACCTGGATTGACCATATCTAGACCCACAGCTGGATGAGACATAAGGGTGGACACTCTTGGGGCTGAGAGGTTTGGTGAGGTTGGGTGAGCAAACGCAGACCCTTTAAAGGAATACTGCGTGGTACCCATCGCATGGGTCCCAAATCTCCAGCTTCAAGGGCATCTTCCTACATCGAAAACATGCATGAGAAACCCAGAAGATGGTACACCGTGTGATGGGGAAAGGTTTCTAAAACGCACCTCATTTCTCATCTCCTTGTGCCCGGGTTCGCCATTCCAGCCCCTTTACTAGCAATCTCCCTACTTGGAGCATCAGCACCTTTAACCTCCTGTTCCGTACAGGTTGCAATTTGTCCTGAGGATGAACGGGAAGACGGGGAACCAACGAGAGACTAGCTCTTGGTGTCGGGACAGGCACAGGTCACTCTATTTTCCCATCAGGAAGAAGAATTAACCACAGGCTCAGCCTGCCCCCCGGAACCAGAACAGGGCCTGAAGCCATCCTGCGCTTTTGCGGCCAGCTCCCAAAAAAGCGAGTTGTAAAATGGAGGTTCAGGGCACTGCAATTCACAAACCTGCAGAGTTATAAATGATAACTCTCGTCCACAAATATATTGAGGGAAGGCAAAGAAGAGGATTTGAAATCAAGGCAGAATTGCACGAAACAGATTTCAGGAGGTAGATACGAATCGCCTTTAAAGCACATGAAAAGCGGCAAAACGTTGACAATGAGGCCCTTGGCCAAAAAGGGCGTATGCGTTTTTTCCTGAATATATTCAGGAAAAAACGCATACGCCCTTTTTGGCCAACCAAGCAACCTGGAAAGGCAAATCAGCGCTACAGAGAAGTCTCGCTTCCCATCGGTCAAAAGGGCCATGCTGAAAAAAGTGTCAAAACCAGAAATGCAGGACAGGCCATGGAGAAATGGGAGCCTTGCTACGCTGATGGGCGGGATGTAAATTGGCAACAGCCACTCTGGAGAAGTGCACGGTGTGTCCTGAAACATCTGAAAAACACAGCTTAGAGAGCATAGGGCACTTCCACTCATGGGGGTATAAATTGGGAAAATGAAAAATCAGCAAGACACAAGCACCCCAAAGTTGAGGGCTGCTCTGTTGACAAGGACCTCCACTTCATTCCACCTTCAATATCCCAGGAAAGAGAAAAATGGATAAAGAAGTTGTGGTCCTTATGTACAATGGAATATCACTCAGCCATGAAATCAATGTCATAAGGTTAGTAGCAGCATGATGAGTGGATTTAGGTACGACGATTCTAAGTGAAATAAGTCACACAGAAAAGGACACTTCTCCTAAGGTATCACTGATAGAGGGAATGTAAAAACCGTTACACTTGAACTGAATTACAAAACAGAACAGAGTCACACATGCAGAAAACACACTATGGCTGCTTAACGGGAAAGGTGAGGTGGGGTGATACATAAAACAAGGGTATCAAATTAGCTCAGATACCGTTCCATAAACCCAATATGTAGTAGACAAGACCTACTCCTTGCTCAGAGAACTGGACTCAACACGCCCTATTCACCGCACAAGAATATATCTGACTAGTAATAATCTTAAAGCCTATGTATTGATATCTCTCTGTTAGTGTGTCAAGTGGGTGGAAAGCGGCATAAACACAGCCGTGAAAAGCAGCTAAACCCCATTATGAAAATAAATTACTTTGAAAAACCCATGAAACAACGACAGTGAAAGAGATAGAAATTCTTACACAATGAGTTCAGGGGCTGTGATGCAACCTGGATTGACCATATCTAGACCCACAGCTGGATGAGACATAAGGGTGGACACTCTTGGGGCTGAGAGGTTTGGTGAGGTTGGGTGAGCAAACGCAGACCCTTTAAAGGAATACTGCGTGGTACCCATCGCATGGGTCCCAAATCTCCAGCTTCAAGGGCATCTTCCTACATCGAAAACATGCATGAGAAACCCAGAAGATGGTACACCGTGTGATGGGGAAAGGTTTCTAAAACGCACCTCATTTCTCATCTCCTTGTGCCCGGGTTCGCCATTCCAGCCCCTTTACTAGCAATCTCCCTACTTGGAGCATCAGCACCTTTAACCTCCTGTTCCGTACAGGTTGCAATTTGTCCTGAGGATGAACGGGAAGACGGGGAACCAACGAGAGACTAGCTCTTGGTGTCGGGACAGGCACAGGTCACTCTATTTTCCCATCAGGAAGAAGAATTAACCACAGGCTCAGCCTGCCCCCCGGAACCAGAACAGGGCCTGAAGCCATCCTGCGCTTTTGCGGCCAGCTCCCAAAAAAGCGAGGTGTAAAATGGAGGTTCAGGGCACTGCAATTCACAAACCTGCAGAGTTATAAATGATAACTCTCGTCCACAAATATATTGAGGGAAGGCAAAGAAGAGGATTTGAAATCAAGGCAGAATTGCACGAAACAGATTTCAGGAGGTAGATACGAATCGCCTTTAAAGCACATGAAAAGCGGCAAAACGTTGACAATGAGGCCCTTGGCCAAAAAGGGCGTATGCGTTTTTTCCTGAATATATTCAGGAAAAAACGCATACGCCCTTTTTGGCCAACCAAGCAACCTGGAAAGGCAAATCAGCGCTACAGAGAAGTCTCGCTTCCCATCGGTCAAAAGGGCCATGCTGAAAAAAGTGTCAAAACCAGAAATGCAGGACAGGCCATGGAGAAATGGGAGCCTTGCTACACTGATGGGCGGGATGTAAATTGCCAACAGCCACTCTGGAGAAGTGTACGGTGTGTCCTGAAACATCTGAAAAACACAGCTTAGAGAGCATAGGGCACTTCCACTCATGGGGGTATAAATTGGGAAAATGAAAAATCAGCAAGACACAAGCACCCCAAAGTTGAGGGCTGCTCTGTTGACAAGGACCTCCACTTCATTCCACCTTAAATATCCCAGGAAAGAGAAAAATGGATAAAGAAGTTGTGGTCCTTATGTACAATGGAATATCACTCAGCCATGAAATCAATGTCATAAGGTTAGTAGCAGCATGATGAGTGGATTTAGGTACGACGATTCTAAGTGAAATAAGTCACACAGAAAAGGACACTTCTCCTAAGGTATCACTGATAGAGGGAATGTAAAAACCGTTACACTTGAACTGAATTACAAAACAGAACAGAGTCACACATGCAGAAAACACACTATGGCTGCTTAACGGGAAAGGTGAGGTGGGGTGATACATAAAACAAGGGTATCAAATTAGCTCAGATACCGTTCCATAAACCCAATATGTAGTAGACAAGACCTACTCCTTGCTCAGAGAACTGGACTCAACACGCCCTATTCACCGCACAAGAATATATCTGACTAGTAATAATCTTAAAGCCTATGTATTGATATCTCTCTGTTAGTGTGTCAAGTGGGTGGAAAGCGGCATAAACACAGCCGTGAAAAGCAGCTAAACCCCATTATGAAAATAAATTACTTTGAAAAACCCATGAAACAACGACAGTGAAAGAGATAGAAATTCTTACACAATGAGTTCAGGGGCTGTGATGCAACCTGGATTGACCATATCTAGACCCACAGCTGGATGAGACATAAGGGTGGACACTCTTGGGGCTGAGAGGTTTGGTGAGGTTGGGTGAGCAAACGCAGACCCTTTAAAGGAATACTGCGTGGTACCCATCGCATGGGTCCCAAATCTCCAGCTTCAAGGGCATCTTCCTACATCGAAAACATGCATGAGAAACCCAGAAGATGGTACACCGTGTGATGGGGAAAGGTTTCTAAAACGCACCTCATTTCTCATCTCCTTGTGCCCGGGTTCGCCATTCCAGCCCCTTTACTAGCAATCTCCCTACTGGGAGCATCAGCACCTTTAACCTCCTGTTCCGTACAGGTTGCAATTTGTCCTGAGGATGAACGGGAAGACGGGGAACCAACGAGAGACTAGCTCTTGGTGTCGGGACAGGCACAGGTCACTCTATTTTCCCATCAGGAAGAAGAATTAACCACAGGCTCAGCCTGCCCCCCGGAACCAGAACAGGGCCTGAAGCCATCCTGCGCTTTTGCGGCCAGCTCCCAAAAAAGCGAGTTGTAAAATGGAGGTTCAGGGCACTGCAATTCACAAACCTGCAGAGTTATAAATGATAACTCTCGTCCACAAATATATTGAGGGAAGGCAAAGAAGAGGATTTGAAATCAAGGCAGAATTGCACGAAACAGATTTCAGGAGGTAGATACGAATCGCCTTTAAAGCACATGAAAAGCGGCAAAACGTTGACAATGAGGCCCTTGGCCAAAAAGGGCGTATGCGTTTTTTCCTGAATATATTCAGGAAAAAACGCATACGCCCTTTTTGGCCAACCAAGCAACCTGGAAAGGCAAATCAGCGCTACAGAGAAGTCTCGCTTCCCATCGGTCAAAAGGGCCATGCTGAAAAAAGTGTCAAAACCAGAAATGCAGGACAGGCCATGGAGAAATGGGAGCCTTGCTACACTGATGGGCGGGATGTAAATTGCCAACAGCCACTCTGGAGAAGTGTACGGTGTGTCCTGAAACATCTGAAAAACACAGCTTAGAGAGCATAGGGCACTTCCACTCATGGGGGTATAAATTGGGAAAATGAAAAATCAGCAAGACACAAGCACCCCAAAGTTGAGGGCTGCTCTGTTGACAAGGACCTCCACTTCATTCCACCTTAAATATCCCAGGAAAGAGAAAAATGGATAAAGAAGTTGTGGTCCTTATGTACAATGGAATATCACTCAGCCATGAAATCAATGTCATAAGGTTAGTAGCAGCATGATGAGTGGATTTAGGTACGACGATTCTAAGTGAAATAAGTCACACAGAAAAGGACACTTCTCCTAAGGTATCACTGATAGAGGGAATGTAAAAACCGTTACACTTGAACTGAATTACAAAACAGAACAGAGTCACACATGCAGAAAACACACTATGGCTGCTTAACGGGAAAGGTGAGGTGGGGTGATACATAAAACAAGGGTATCAAATTAGCTCAGATACCGTTCCATAAACCCAATATGTAGTAGACAAGACCTACTCCTTGCTCAGAGAACTGGACTCAACACGCCCTATTCACCGCACAAGAATATATCTGACTAGTAATAATCTTAAAGCCTATGTATTGATATCTCTCTGTTAGTGTGTCAAGTGGGTGGAAAGCGGCATAAACACAGCCGTGAAAAGCAGCTAAACCCCATTATGAAAATAAATTACTTTGAAAAACCCATGAAACAACGACAGTGAAAGAGATAGAAATTCTTACACAATGAGTTCAGGGGCTGTGATGCAACCTGGATTGACCATATCTAGACCCACAGCTGGATGAGACATAAGGGTGGACACTCTTGGGGCTGAGAGGTTTGGTGAGGTTGGGTGAGCAAACGCAGACCCTTTAAAGGAATACTGCGTGGTACCCATCGCATGGGTCCCAAATCTCCAGCTTCAAGGGCATCTTCCTACATCGAAAACATGCATGAGAAACCCAGAAGATGGTACACCGTGTGATGGGGAAAGGTTTCTAAAACGCACCTCATTTCTCATCTCCTTGTGCCCGGGTTCGCCATTCCAGCCCCTTTACTAGCAATCTCCCTACTTGGAGCATCAGCACCTTTAACCTCCTGTTCCGTACAGGTTGCAATTTGTCCTGAGGATGAACGGGAAGACGGGGAACCAACGAGAGACTAGCTCTTGGTGTCGGGACAGGCACAGGTCACTCTATTTTCCCATCAGGAAGAAGAATTAACCACAGGCTCAGCCTGCCCCCCGGAACCAGAACAGGGCCTGAAGCCATCCTGCGCTTTTGCGGCCAGCTCCCAAAAAAGCGAGTTGTAAAATGGAGGTTCAGGGCACTGCAATTCACAAACCTGCAGAGTTATAAATGATAACTCTCGTCCACAAATATATTGAGGGAAGGCAAAGAAGAGGATTTGAAATCAAGGCAGAATTGCACGAAACAGATTTCAGGAGGTAGATACGAATCGCCTTTAAAGCACATGAAAAGCGGCAAAACGTTGACAATGAGGCCCTTGGCCAAAAAGGGCGTATGCGTTTTTTGCTGAATATATTCAGGAAAAAACGCATACGCCCTTTTTGGCCAACCAAGCAACCTGGAAAGGCAAATCAGCGCTACAGAGAAGTCTCGCTTCCCATCGGTCAAAAGGGCCATGCTGAAAAAAGTGTCAAAACCAGAAATGCAGGACAGGCCATGGAGAAATGGGAGCCTTGCTACGCTGATGGGCGGGATGTAAATTGGCAACAGCCACTCTGGAGAAGTGCACGGTGTGTCCTGAAACATCTGAAAAACACAGCTTAGAGAGCATAGGGCACTTCCACTCATGGGGGTATAAATTGGGAAAATGAAAAATCAGCAAGACACAAGCACCCCAAAGTTGAGGGCTGCTCTGTTGACAAGGACCTCCACTTCATTCCACCTTAAATATCCCAGGAAAGAGAAAAATGGATAAAGAAGTTGTGGTCCTTATGTACAATGGAATATCACTCAGCCATGAAATCAATGTCATAAGGTTAGTAGCAGCATGATGAGTGGATTTAGGTACGACGATTCTAAGTGAAATAAGTCACACAGAAAAGGACACTTCTCCTAAGGTATCACTGATAGAGGGAATGTAAAAACCGTTACACTTGAACTGAATTACAAAACAGAACAGAGTCACACATGCAGAAAACACACTATGGCTGCTTAACGGGAAAGGTGAGGTGGGGTGATACATAAAACAAGGGTATCAAATTAGCTCAGATACCGTTCCATAAACCCAATATGTAGTAGACAAGACCTACTCCTTGCTCAGAGAACTGGACTCAACACGCCCTACTCACCGCACAAGAATATATCTGACTAGTAATAATCTTAAAGCCTATGTATTGATATCTCTCTGTTAGTGTGTCAAGTGGGTGGAAAGCGGCATAAACACAGCCGTGAAAAGCAGCTAAACCCCATTATGAAAATAAATTACTTTGAAAAACCCATGAAACAACGACAGTGAAAGAGATAGAAATTCTTACACAATGAGTTCAGGGGCTGTGATGCAACCTGGATTGACCATATCTAGACCCACAGCTGGATGAGACATAAGGGTGGACACTCTTGGGGCTGAGAGGTTTGGTGAGGTTGGGTGAGCAAACGCAGACCCTTTAAAGGAATACTGCGTGGTACCCATCGCATGGGTCCCAAATCTCCAGCTTCAAGGGCATCTTCCTACATCGAAAACATGCATGAGAAACCCAGAAGATGGTACACCGTGTGATGGGGAAAGGTTTCTAAAACGCACCTCATTTCTCATCTCCTTGTGCCCGGGTTCGCCATTCCAGCCCCTTTACTAGCAATCTCCCTACTTGGAGCATCAGCACCTTTAACCTCCTGTTCCGTACAGGTTGCAATTTGTCCTGAGGATGAACGGGAAGACGGGGAACCAACGAGAGACTAGCTCTTGGTGTCGGGACAGGCACAGGTCACTCTATTTTCCCATCAGGAAGAAGAATTAACCACAGGCTCAGCCTGCCCCCCGGAACCAGAACAGGGCCTGAAGCCATCCTGCGCTTTTGCGGCCAGCTCCCAAAAAAGCGAGTTGTAAAATGGAGGTTCAGGGCACTGCAATTCACAAACCTGCAGAGTTATAAATGATAACTCTCGTCCACAAATATATTGAGGGAAGGCAAAGAAGAGGATTTGAAATCAAGGCAGAATTGCACGAAACAGATTTCAGGAGGTAGATACGAATCGCCTTTAAAGCACATGAAAAGCGGCAAAACGTTGACAATGAGGCCCTTGGCCAAAAAGGGCGTATGCGTTTTTTGCTGAATATATTCAGGAAAAAACGCATACGCCCTTTTTGGCCAACCAAGCAACCTGGAAAGGCAAATCAGCGCTACAGAGAAGTCTCGCTTCCCATCGGTCAAAAGGGCCATGCTGAAAAAAGTGTCAAAACCAGAAATGCAGGACAGGCCATGGAGAAATGGGAGCCTTGCTACGCTGATGGGCGGGATGTAAATTGGCAACAGCCACTCTGGAGAAGTGCACGGTGTGTCCTGAAACATCTGAAAAACACAGCTTAGAGAGCATAGGGCACTTCCACTCATGGGGGTATAAATTGGGAAAATGAAAAATCAGCAAGACACAAGCACCCCAAAGTTGAGGGCTGCTCTGTTGACAAGGACCTCCACTTCATTCCACCTTAAATATCCCAGGAAAGAGAAAAATGGATAAAGAAGTTGTGGTCCTTATGTACAATGGAATATCACTCAGCCATGAAATCAATGTCATAAGGTTAGTAGCAGCATGATGAGTGGATTTAGGTACGACGATTCTAAGTGAAATAAGTCACACAGAAAAGGACACTTCTCCTAAGGTATCACTGATAGAGGGAATGTAAAAACCGTTACACTTGAACTGAATTACAAAACAGAACAGAGTCACACATGCAGAAAACACACTATGGCTGCTTAACGGGAAAGGTGAGGTGGGGTGATACATAAAACAAGGGTATCAAATTAGCTCAGATACCGTTCCATAAACCCAATATGTAGTAGACAAGACCTACTCCTTGCTCAGAGAACTGGACTCAACACGCCCTATTCACCGCACAAGAATATATCTGACTAGTAATAATCTTAAAGCCTATGTATTGATATCTCTCTGTTAGTGTGTCAAGTGGGTGGAAAGCGGCATAAACACAGCCGTGAAAAGCAGCTAAACCCCATTATGAAAATAAATTACTTTGAAAAACCCATGAAACAACGACAGTGAAAGAGATAGAAATTCTTACACAATGAGTTCAGGGGCTGTGATGCAACCTGGATTGACCATATCTAGACCCACAGCTGGATGAGACATAAGGGTGGACACTCTTGGGGCTGAGAGGTTTGGTGAGGTTGGGTGAGCAAACGCAGACCCTTTAAAGGAATACTGCGTGGTACCCATCGCATGGGTCCCAAATCTCCAGCTTCAAGGGCATCTTCCTACATCGAAAACATGCATGAGAAACCCAGAAGATGGTACACCGTGTGATGGGGAAAGGTTTCTAAAACGCACCTCATTTCTCATCTCCTTGTGCCCGGGTTCGCCATTCCAGCCCCTTTACTAGCAATCTCCCTACTTGGAGCATCAGCACCTTTAACCTCCTGTTCCGTACAGGTTGCAATTTGTCCTGAGGATGAACGGGAAGACGGGGAACCAACGAGAGACTAGCTCTTGGTGTCGGGACAGGCACAGGTCACTCTATTTTCCCATCAGGAAGAAGAATTAACCACAGGCTCAGCCTGCCCCCCGGAACCAGAACAGGGCCTGAAGCCATCCTGCGCTTTTGCGGCCAGCTCCCAAAAAAGCGAGTTGTAAAATGGAGGTTCAGGGCACTGCAATTCACAAACCTGCAGAGTTATAAATGATAACTCTCGTCCACAAATATATTGAGGGAAGGCAAAGAAGAGGATTTGAAATCAAGGCAGAATTGCACGAAACAGATTTCAGGAGGTAGATACGAATCGCCTTTAAAGCACATGAAAAGCGGCAAAACGTTGACAATGAGGCCCTTGGCCAAAAAGGGCGTATGCGTTTTTTGCTGAATATATTCAGGAAAAAACGCATACGCCCTTTTTGGCCAACCAAGCAACCTGGAAAGGCAAATCAGCGCTACAGAGAAGTCTCGCTTCCCATCGGTCAAAAGGGCCATGCTGAAAAAAGTGTCAAAACCAGAAATGCAGGACAGGCCATGGAGAAATGGGAGCCTTGCTACGCTGATGGGCGGGATGTAAATTGGCAACAGCCACTCTGGAGAAGTGCACGGTGTGTCCTGAAACATCTGAAAAACACAGCTTAGAGAGCATAGGGCACTTCCACTCATGGGGGTATAAATTGGGAAAATGAAAAATCAGCAAGACACAAGCACCCCAAAGTTGAGGGCTGCTCTGTTGACAAGGACCTCCACTTCATTCCACCTTAAATATCCCAGGAAAGAGAAAAATGGATAAAGAAGTTGTGGTCCTTATGTACAATGGAATATCACTCAGCCATGAAATCAATGTCATAAGGTTAGTAGCAGCATGATGAGTGGATTTAGGTACGACGATTCTAAGTGAAATAAGTCACACAGAAAAGGACACTTCTCCTAAGGTATCACTGATAGAGGGAATGTAAAAACCGTTACACTTGAACTGAATTACAAAACAGAACAGAGTCACACATGCAGAAAACACACTATGGCTGCTTAACGGGAAAGGTGAGGTGGGGTGATACATAAAACAAGGGTATCAAATTAGCTCAGATACCGTTCCATAAACCCAATATGTAGTAGACAAGACCTACTCCTTGCTCAGAGAACTGGACTCAACACGCCCTACTCACCGCACAAGAATATATCTGACTAGTAATAATCTTAAAGCCTATGTATTGATATCTCTCTGTTAGTGTGTCAAGTGGGTGGAAAGCGGCATAAACACAGCCGTGAAAAGCAGCTAAACCCCATTATGAAAATAAATTACTTTGAAAAACCCATGAAACAACGACAGTGAAAGAGATAGAAATTCTTACACAATGAGTTCAGGGGCTGTGATGCAACCTGGATTGACCATATCTAGACCCACAGCTGGATGAGACATAAGGGTGGACACTCTTGGGGCTGAGAGGTTTGGTGAGGTTGGGTGAGCAAACGCAGACCCTTTAAAGGAATACTGCGTGGTACCCATCGCATGGGTCCCAAATCTCCAGCTTCAAGGGCATCTTCCTACATCGAAAACATGCATGAGAAACCCAGAAGATGGTACACCGTGTGATGGGGAAAGGTTTCTAAAACGCACCTCATTTCTCATCTCCTTGTGCCCGGGTTCGCCATTCCAGCCCCTTTACTAGCAATCTCCCTACTTGGAGCATCAGCACCTTTAACCTCCTGTTCCGTACAGGTTGCAATTTGTCCTGAGGATGAACGGGAAGACGGGGAACCAACGAGAGACTAGCTCTTGGTGTCGGGACAGGCACAGGTCACTCTATTTTCCCATCAGGAAGAAGAATTAACCACAGGCTCAGCCTGCCCCCCGGAACCAGAACAGGGCCTGAAGCCATCCTGCGCTTTTGCGGCCAGCTCCCAAAAAAGCGAGTTGTAAAATGGAGGTTCAGGGCACTGCAATTCACAAACCTGCAGAGTTATAAATGATAACTCTCGTCCACAAATATATTGAGGGAAGGCAAAGAAGAGGATTTGAAATCAAGGCAGAATTGCACGAAACAGATTTCAGGAGGTAGATACGAATCGCCTTTAAAGCACATGAAAAGCGGCAAAACGTTGACAATGAGGCCCTTGGCCAAAAAGGGCGTATGCGTTTTTTCCTGAATATATTCAGGAAAAAACGCATACGCCCTTTTTGGCCAACCAAGCAACCTGGAAAGGCAAATCAGCGCTACAGAGAAGTCTCGCTTCCCATCGGTCAAAAGGGCCATGCTGAAAAAAGTGTCAAAACCAGAAATGCAGGACAGGCCATGGAGAAATGGGAGCCTTGCTACACTGATGGGCGGGATGTAAATTGCCAACAGCCACTCTGGAGAAGTGTACGGTGTGTCCTGAAACATCTGAAAAACACAGCTTAGAGAGCATAGGGCACTTCCACTCATGGGGGTATAAATTGGGAAAATGAAAAATCAGCAAGACACAAGCACCCCAAAGTTGAGGGCTGCTCTGTTGACAAGGACCTCCACTTCATTCCACCTTAAATATCCCAGGAAAGAGAAAAATGGATAAAGAAGTTGTGGTCCTTATGTACAATGGAATATCACTCAGCCATGAAATCAATGTCATAAGGTTAGTAGCAGCATGATGAGTGGATTTAGGTACGACGATTCTAAGTGAAATAAGTCACACAGAAAAGGACACTTCTCCTAAGGTATCACTGATAGAGGGAATGTAAAAACCGTTACACTTGAACTGAATTACAAAACAGAACAGAGTCACACATGCAGAAAACACACTATGGCTGCTTAACGGGAAAGGTGAGGTGGGGTGATACATAAAACAAGGGTATCAAATTAGCTCAGATACCGTTCCATAAACCCAATATGTAGTAGACAAGACCTACTCCTTGCTCAGAGAACTGGACTCAACACGCCCTATTCACCGCACAAGAATATATCTGACTAGTAATAATCTTAAAGCCTATGTATTGATATCTCTCTGTTAGTGTGTCAAGTGGGTGGAAAGCGGCATAAACACAGCCGTGAAAAGCAGCTAAACCCCATTATGAAAATAAATTACTTTGAAAAACCCATGAAACAACGACAGTGAAAGAGATAGAAATTCTTACACAATGAGTTCAGGGGCTGTGATGCAACCTGGATTGACCATATCTAGACCCACAGCTGGATGAGACATAAGGGTGGACACTCTTGGGGCTGAGAGGTTTGGTGAGGTTGGGTGAGCAAACGCAGACCCTTTAAAGGAATACTGCGTGGTACCCATCGCATGGGTCCCAAATCTCCAGCTTCAAGGGCATCTTCCTACATCGAAAACATGCATGAGAAACCCAGAAGATGGTACACCGTGTGATGGGGAAAGGTTTCTAAAACGCACCTCATTTCTCATCTCCTTGTGCCCGGGTTCGCCATTCCAGCCCCTTTACTAGCAATCTCCCTACTGGGAGCATCAGCACCTTTAACCTCCTGTTCCGTACAGGTTGCAATTTGTCCTGAGGATGAACGGGAAGACGGGGAACCAACGAGAGACTAGCTCTTGGTGTCGGGACAGGCACAGGTCACTCTATTTTCCCATCAGGAAGAAGAATTAACCACAGGCTCAGCCTGCCCCCCGGAACCAGAACAGGGCCTGAAGCCATCCTGCGCTTTTGCGGCCAGCTCCCAAAAAAGCGAGTTGTAAAATGGAGGTTCAGGGCACTGCAATTCACAAACCTGCAGAGTTATAAATGATAACTCTCGTCCACAAATATATTGAGGGAAGGCAAAGAAGAGGATTTGAAATCAAGGCAGAATTGCACGAAACAGATTTCAGGAGGTAGATACGAATCGCCTTTAAAGCACATGAAAAGCGGCAAAACGTTGACAATGAGGCCCTTGGCCAAAAAGGGCGTATGCGTTTTTTCCTGAATATATTCAGGAAAAAACGCATACGCCCTTTTTGGCCAACCAAGCAACCTGGAAAGGCAAATCAGCGCTACAGAGAAGTCTCGCTTCCCATCGGTCAAAAGGGCCATGCTGAAAAAAGTGTCAAAACCAGAAATGCAGGACAGGCCATGGAGAAATGGGAGCCTTGCTACACTGATGGGCGGGATGTAAATTGCCAACAGCCACTCTGGAGAAGTGTACGGTGTGTCCTGAAACATCTGAAAAACACAGCTTAGAGAGCATAGGGCACTTCCACTCATGGGGGTATAAATTGGGAAAATGAAAAATCAGCAAGACACAAGCACCCCAAAGTTGAGGGCTGCTCTGTTGACAAGGACCTCCACTTCATTCCACCTTAAATATCCCAGGAAAGAGAAAAATGGATAAAGAAGTTGTGGTCCTTATGTACAATGGAATATCACTCAGCCATGAAATCAATGTCATAAGGTTAGTAGCAGCATGATGAGTGGATTTAGGTACGACGATTCTAAGTGAAATAAGTCACACAGAAAAGGACACTTCTCCTAAGGTATCACTGATAGAGGGAATGTAAAAACCGTTACACTTGAACTGAATTACAAAACAGAACAGAGTCACACATGCAGAAAACACACTATGGCTGCTTAACGGGAAAGGTGAGGTGGGGTGATACATAAAACAAGGGTATCAAATTAGCTCAGATACCGTTCCATAAACCCAATATGTAGTAGACAAGACCTACTCCTTGCTCAGAGAACTGGACTCAACACGCCCTATTCACCGCACAAGAATATATCTGACTAGTAATAATCTTAAAGCCTATGTATTGATATCTCTCTGTTAGTGTGTCAAGTGGGTGGAAAGCGGCATAAACACAGCCGTGAAAAGCAGCTAAACCCCATTATGAAAATAAATTACTTTGAAAAACCCATGAAACAACGACAGTGAAAGAGATAGAAATTCTTACACAATGAGTTCAGGGGCTGTGATGCAACCTGGATTGACCATATCTAGACCCACAGCTGGATGAGACATAAGGGTGGACACTCTTGGGGCTGAGAGGTTTGGTGAGGTTGGGTGAGCAAACGCAGACCCTTTAAAGGAATACTGCGTGGTACCCATCGCATGGGTCCCAAATCTCCAGCTTCAAGGGCATCTTCCTACATCGAAAACATGCATGAGAAACCCAGAAGATGGTACACCGTGTGATGGGGAAAGGTTTCTAAAACGCACCTCATTTCTCATCTCCTTGTGCCCGGGTTCGCCATTCCAGCCCCTTTACTAGCAATCTCCCTACTTGGAGCATCAGCACCTTTAACCTCCTGTTCCGTACAGGTTGCAATTTGTCCTGAGGATGAACGGGAAGACGGGGAACCAACGAGAGACTAGCTCTTGGTGTCGGGACAGGCACAGGTCACTCTATTTTCCCATCAGGAAGAAGAATTAACCACAGGCTCAGCCTGCCCCCCGGAACCAGAACAGGGCCTGAAGCCATCCTGCGCTTTTGCGGCCAGCTCCCAAAAAAGCGAGTTGTAAAATGGAGGTTCAGGGCACTGCAATTCACAAACCTGCAGAGTTATAAATGATAACTCTCGTCCACAAATATATTGAGGGAAGGCAAAGAAGAGGATTTGAAATCAAGGCAGAATTGCACGAAACAGATTTCAGGAGGTAGATACGAATCGCCTTTAAAGCACATGAAAAGCGGCAAAACGTTGACAATGAGGCCCTTGGCCAAAAAGGGCGTATGCGTTTTTTGCTGAATATATTCAGGAAAAAACGCATACGCCCTTTTTGGCCAACCAAGCAACCTGGAAAGGCAAATCAGCGCTACAGAGAAGTCTCGCTTCCCATCGGTCAAAAGGGCCATGCTGAAAAAAGTGTCAAAACCAGAAATGCAGGACAGGCCATGGAGAAATGGGAGCCTTGCTACGCTGATGGGCGGGATGTAAATTGGCAACAGCCACTCTGGAGAAGTGCACGGTGTGTCCTGAAACATCTGAAAAACACAGCTTAGAGAGCATAGGGCACTTCCACTCATGGGGGTATAAATTGGGAAAATGAAAAATCAGCAAGACACAAGCACCCCAAAGTTGAGGGCTGCTCTGTTGACAAGGACCTCCACTTCATTCCACCTTAAATATCCCAGGAAAGAGAAAAATGGATAAAGAAGTTGTGGTCCTTATGTACAATGGAATATCACTCAGCCATGAAATCAATGTCATAAGGTTAGTAGCAGCATGATGAGTGGATTTAGGTACGACGATTCTAAGTGAAATAAGTCACACAGAAAAGGACACTTCTCCTAAGGTATCACTGATAGAGGGAATGTAAAAACCGTTACACTTGAACTGAATTACAAAACAGAACAGAGTCACACATGCAGAAAACACACTATGGCTGCTTAACGGGAAAGGTGAGGTGGGGTGATACATAAAACAAGGGTATCAAATTAGCTCAGATACCGTTCCATAAACCCAATATGTAGTAGACAAGACCTACTCCTTGCTCAGAGAACTGGACTCAACACGCCCTATTCACCGCACAAGAATATATCTGACTAGTAATAATCTTAAAGCCTATGTATTGATATCTCTCTGTTAGTGTGTCAAGTGGGTGGAAAGCGGCATAAACACAGCCGTGAAAAGCAGCTAAACCCCATTATGAAAATAAATTACTTTGAAAAACCCATGAAACAACGACAGTGAAAGAGATAGAAATTCTTACACAATGAGTTCAGGGGCTGTGATGCAACCTGGATTGACCATATCTAGACCCACAGCTGGATGAGACATAAGGGTGGACACTCTTGGGGCTGAGAGGTTTGGTGAGGTTGGGTGAGCAAACGCAGACCCTTTAAAGGAATACTGCGTGGTACCCATCGCATGGGTCCCAAATCTCCAGCTTCAAGGGCATCTTCCTACATCGAAAACATGCATGAGAAACCCAGAAGATGGTACACCGTGTGATGGGGAAAGGTTTCTAAAACGCACCTCATTTCTCATCTCCTTGTGCCCGGGTTCGCCATTCCAGCCCCTTTACTAGCAATCTCCCTACTGGGAGCATCAGCACCTTTAACCTCCTGTTCCGTACAGGTTGCAATTTGTCCTGAGGATGAACGGGAAGACGGGGAACCAACGAGAGACTAGCTCTTGGTGTCGGGACAGGCACAGGTCACTCTATTTTCCCATCAGGAAGAAGAATTAACCACAGGCTCAGCCTGCCCCCCGGAACCAGAACAGGGCCTGAAGCCATCCTGCGCTTTTGCGGCCAGCTCCCAAAAAAGCGAGTTGTAAAATGGAGGTTCAGGGCACTGCAATTCACAAACCTGCAGAGTTATAAATGATAACTCTCGTCCACAAATATATTGAGGGAAGGCAAAGAAGAGGATTTGAAATCAAGGCAGAATTGCACGAAACAGATTTCAGGAGGTAGATACGAATCGCCTTTAAAGCACATGAAAAGCGGCAAAACGTTGACAATGAGGCCCTTGGCCAAAAAGGGCGTATGCGTTTTTTCCTGAATATATTCAGGAAAAAACGCATACGCCCTTTTTGGCCAACCAAGCAACCTGGAAAGGCAAATCAGCGCTACAGAGAAGTCTCGCTTCCCATCGGTCAAAAGGGCCATGCTGAAAAAAGTGTCAAAACCAGAAATGCAGGACAGGCCATGGAGAAATGGGAGCCTTGCTACGCTGATGGGCGGGATGTAAATTGGCAACAGCCACTCTGGAGAAGTGCACGGTGTGTCCTGAAACATCTGAAAAACACAGCTTAGAGAGCATAGGGCACTTCCACTCATGGGGGTATAAATTGGGAAAATGAAAAATCAGCAAGACACAAGCACCCCAAAGTTGAGGGCTGCTCTGTTGACAAGGACCTCCACTTCATTCCACCTTAAATATCCCAGGAAAGAGAAAAATGGATAAAGAAGTTGTGGTCCTTATGTACAATGGAATATCACTCAGCCATGAAATCAATGTCATAAGGTTAGTAGCAGCATGATGAGTGGATTTAGGTACGACGATTCTAAGTGAAATAAGTCACACAGAAAAGGACACTTCTCCTAAGGTATCACTGATAGAGGGAATGTAAAAACCGTTACACTTGAACTGAATTACAAAACAGAACAGAGTCACACATGCAGAAAACACACTATGGCTGCTTAACGGGAAAGGTGAGGTGGGGTGATACATAAAACAAGGGTATCAAATTAGCTCAGATACCGTTCCATAAACCCAATATGTAGTAGACAAGACCTACTCCTTGCTCAGAGAACTGGACTCAACACGCCCTACTCACCGCACAAGAATATATCTGACTAGTAATAATCTTAAAGCCTATGTATTGATATCTCTCTGTTAGTGTGTCAAGTGGGTGGAAAGCGGCATAAACACAGCCGTGAAAAGCAGCTAAACCCCATTATGAAAATAAATTACTTTGAAAAACCCATGAAACAACGACAGTGAAAGAGATAGAAATTCTTACACAATGAGTTCAGGGGCTGTGATGCAACCTGGATTGACCATATCTAGACCCACAGCTGGATGAGACATAAGGGTGGACACTCTTGGGGCTGAGAGGTTTGGTGAGGTTGGGTGAGCAAACGCAGACCCTTTAAAGGAATACTGCGTGGTACCCATCGCATGGGTCCCAAATCTCCAGCTTCAAGGGCATCTTCCTACATCGAAAACATGCATGAGAAACCCAGAAGATGGTACACCGTGTGATGGGGAAAGGTTTCTAAAACGCACCTCATTTCTCATCTCCTTGTGCCCGGGTTCGCCATTCCAGCCCCTTTACTAGCAATCTCCCTACTTGGAGCATCAGCACCTTTAACCTCCTGTTCCGTACAGGTTGCAATTTGTCCTGAGGATGAACGGGAAGACGGGGAACCAACGAGAGACTAGCTCTTGGTGTCGGGACAGGCACAGGTCACTCTATTTTCCCATCAGGAAGAAGAATTAACCACAGGCTCAGCCTGCCCCCCGGAACCAGAACAGGGCCTGAAGCCATCCTGCGCTTTTGCGGCCAGCTCCCAAAAAAGCGAGTTGTAAAATGGAGGTTCAGGGCACTGCAATTCACAAACCTGCAGAGTTATAAATGATAACTCTCGTCCACAAATATATTGAGGGAAGGCAAAGAAGAGGATTTGAAATCAAGGCAGAATTGCACGAAACAGATTTCAGGAGGTAGATACGAATCGCCTTTAAAGCACATGAAAAGCGGCAAAACGTTGACAATGAGGCCCTTGGCCAAAAAGGGCGTATGCGTTTTTTCCTGAATATATTCAGGAAAAAACGCATACGCCCTTTTTGGCCAACCAAGCAACCTGGAAAGGCAAATCAGCGCTACAGAGAAGTCTCGCTTCCCATCGGTCAAAAGGGCCATGCTGAAAAAAGTGTCAAAACCAGAAATGCAGGACAGGCCATGGAGAAATGGGAGCCTTGCTACGCTGATGGGCGGGATGTAAATTGGCAACAGCCACTCTGGAGAAGTGCACGGTGTGTCCTGAAACATCTGAAAAACACAGCTTAGAGAGCATAGGGCACTTCCACTCATGGGGGTATAAATTGGGAAAATGAAAAATCAGCAAGACACAAGCACCCCAAAGTTGAGGGCTGCTCTGTTGACAAGGACCTCCACTTCATTCCACCTTAAATATCCCAGGAAAGAGAAAAATGGATAAAGAAGTTGTGGTCCTTATGTACAATGGAATATCACTCAGCCATGAAATCAATGTCATAAGGTTAGTAGCAGCATGATGAGTGGATTTAGGTACGACGATTCTAAGTGAAATAAGTCACACAGAAAAGGACACTTCTCCTAAGGTATCACTGATAGAGGGAATGTAAAAACCGTTACACTTGAACTGAATTACAAAACAGAACAGAGTCACACATGCAGAAAACACACTATGGCTGCTTAACGGGAAAGGTGAGGTGGGGTGATACATAAAACAAGGGTATCAAATTAGCTCAGATACCGTTCCATAAACCCAATATGTAGTAGACAAGACCTACTCCTTGCTCAGAGAACTGGACTCAACACGCCCTACTCACCGCACAAGAATATATCTGACTAGTAATAATCTTAAAGCCTATGTATTGATATCTCTCTGTTAGTGTGTCAAGTGGGTGGAAAGCGGCATAAACACAGCCGTGAAAAGCAGCTAAACCCCATTATGAAAATAAATTACTTTGAAAAACCCATGAAACAACGACAGTGAAAGAGATAGAAATTCTTACACAATGAGTTCAGGGGCTGTGATGCAACCTGGATTGACCATATCTAGACCCACAGCTGGATGAGACATAAGGGTGGACACTCTTGGGGCTGAGAGGTTTGGTGAGGTTGGGTGAGCAAACGCAGACCCTTTAAAGGAATACTGCGTGGTACCCATCGCATGGGTCCCAAATCTCCAGCTTCAAGGGCATCTTCCTACATCGAAAACATGCATGAGAAACCCAGAAGATGGTACACCGTGTGATGGGGAAAGGTTTCTAAAACGCACCTCATTTCTCATCTCCTTGTGCCCGGGTTCGCCATTCCAGCCCCTTTACTAGCAATCTCCCTACTTGGAGCATCAGCACCTTTAACCTCCTGTTCCGTACAGGTTGCAATTTGTCCTGAGGATGAACGGGAAGACGGGGAACCAACGAGAGACTAGCTCTTGGTGTCGGGACAGGCACAGGTCACTCTATTTTCCCATCAGGAAGAAGAATTAACCACAGGCTCAGCCTGCCCCCCGGAACCAGAACAGGGCCTGAAGCCATCCTGCGCTTTTGCGGCCAGCTCCCAAAAAAGCGAGTTGTAAAATGGAGGTTCAGGGCACTGCAATTCACAAACCTGCAGAGTTATAAATGATAACTCTCGTCCACAAATATATTGAGGGAAGGCAAAGAAGAGGATTTGAAATCAAGGCAGAATTGCACGAAACAGATTTCAGGAGGTAGATACGAATCGCCTTTAAAGCACATGAAAAGCGGCAAAACGTTGACAATGAGGCCCTTGGCCAAAAAGGGCGTATGCGTTTTTTCCTGAATATATTCAGGAAAAAACGCATACGCCCTTTTTGGCCAACCAAGCAACCTGGAAAGGCAAATCAGCGCTACAGAGAAGTCTCGCTTCCCATCGGTCAAAAGGGCCATGCTGAAAAAAGTGTCAAAACCAGAAATGCAGGACAGGCCATGGAGAAATGGGAGCCTTGCTACGCTGATGGGCGGGATGTAAATTGGCAACAGCCACTCTGGAGAAGTGCACGGTGTGTCCTGAAACATCTGAAAAACACAGCTTAGAGAGCATAGGGCACTTCCACTCATGGGGGTATAAATTGGGAAAATGAAAAATCAGCAAGACACAAGCACCCCAAAGTTGAGGGCTGCTCTGTTGACAAGGACCTCCACTTCATTCCACCTTAAATATCCCAGGAAAGAGAAAAATGGATAAAGAAGTTGTGGTCCTTATGTACAATGGAATATCACTCAGCCATGAAATCAATGTCATAAGGTTAGTAGCAGCATGATGAGTGGATTTAGGTACGACGATTCTAAGTGAAATAAGTCACACAGAAAAGGACACTTCTCCTAAGGTATCACTGATAGAGGGAATGTAAAAACCGTTACACTTGAACTGAATTACAAAACAGAACAGAGTCACACATGCAGAAAACACACTATGGCTGCTTAACGGGAAAGGTGAGGTGGGGTGATACATAAAACAAGGGTATCAAATTAGCTCAGATACCGTTCCATAAACCCAATATGTAGTAGACAAGACCTACTCCTTGCTCAGAGAACTGGACTCAACACGCCCTACTCACCGCACAAGAATATATCTGACTAGTAATAATCTTAAAGCCTATGTATTGATATCTCTCTGTTAGTGTGTCAAGTGGGTGGAAAGCGGCATAAACACAGCCGTGAAAAGCAGCTAAACCCCATTATGAAAATAAATTACTTTGAAAAACCCATGAAACAACGACAGTGAAAGAGATAGAAATTCTTACACAATGAGTTCAGGGGCTGTGATGCAACCTGGATTGACCATATCTAGACCCACAGCTGGATGAGACATAAGGGTGGACACTCTTGGGGCTGAGAGGTTTGGTGAGGTTGGGTGAGCAAACGCAGACCCTTTAAAGGAATACTGCGTGGTACCCATCGCATGGGTCCCAAATCTCCAGCTTCAAGGGCATCTTCCTACATCGAAAACATGCATGAGAAACCCAGAAGATGGTACACCGTGTGATGGGGAAAGGTTTCTAAAACGCACCTCATTTCTCATCTCCTTGTGCCCGGGTTCGCCATTCCAGCCCCTTTACTAGCAATCTCCCTACTTGGAGCATCAGCACCTTTAACCTCCTGTTCCGTACAGGTTGCAATTTGTCCTGAGGATGAACGGGAAGACGGGGAACCAACGAGAGACTAGCTCTTGGTGTCGGGACAGGCACAGGTCACTCTATTTTCCCATCAGGAAGAAGAATTAACCACAGGCTCAGCCTGCCCCCCGGAACCAGAACAGGGCCTGAAGCCATCCTGCGCTTTTGCGGCCAGCTCCCAAAAAAGCGAGGTGTAAAATGGAGGTTCAGGGCACTGCAATTCACAAACCTGCAGAGTTATAAATGATAACTCTCGTCCACAAATATATTGAGGGAAGGCAAAGAAGAGGATTTGAAATCAAGGCAGAATTGCACGAAACAGATTTCAGGAGGTAGATACGAATCGCCTTTAAAGCACATGAAAAGCGGCAAAACGTTGACAATGAGGCCCTTGGCCAAAAAGGGCGTATGCGTTTTTTCCTGAATATATTCAGGAAAAAACGCATACGCCCTTTTTGGCCAACCAAGCAACCTGGAAAGGCAAATCAGCGCTACAGAGAAGTCTCGCTTCCCATCGGTCAAAAGGGCCATGCTGAAAAAAGTGTCAAAACCAGAAATGCAGGACAGGCCATGGAGAAATGGGAGCCTTGCTACGCTGATGGGCGGGATGTAAATTGGCAACAGCCACTCTGGAGAAGTGCACGGTGTGTCCTGAAACATCTGAAAAACACAGCTTAGAGAGCATAGGGCACTTCCACTCATGGGGGTATAAATTGGGAAAATGAAAAATCAGCAAGACACAAGCACCCCAAAGTTGAGGGCTGCTCTGTTGACAAGGACCTCCACTTCATTCCACCTTAAATATCCCAGGAAAGAGAAAAATGGATAAAGAAGTTGTGGTCCTTATGTACAATGGAATATCACTCAGCCATGAAATCAATGTCATAAGGTTAGTAGCAGCATGATGAGTGGATTTAGGTACGACGATTCTAAGTGAAATAAGTCACACAGAAAAGGACACTTCTCCTAAGGTATCACTGATAGAGGGAATGTAAAAACCGTTACACTTGAACTGAATTACAAAACAGAACAGAGTCACACATGCAGAAAACACACTATGGCTGCTTAACGGGAAAGGTGAGGTGGGGTGATACATAAAACAAGGGTATCAAATTAGCTCAGATACCGTTCCATAAACCCAATATGTAGTAGACAAGACCTACTCCTTGCTCAGAGAACTGGACTCAACACGCCCTACTCACCGCACAAGAATATATCTGACTAGTAATAATCTTAAAGCCTATGTATTGATATCTCTCTGTTAGTGTGTCAAGTGGGTGGAAAGCGGCATAAACACAGCCGTGAAAAGCAGCTAAACCCCATTATGAAAATAAATTACTTTGAAAAACCCATGAAACAACGACAGTGAAAGAGATAGAAATTCTTACACAATGAGTTCAGGGGCTGTGATGCAACCTGGATTGACCATATCTAGACCCACAGCTGGATGAGACATAAGGGTGGACACTCTTGGGGCTGAGAGGTTTGGTGAGGTTGGGTGAGCAAACGCAGACCCTTTAAAGGAATACTGCGTGGTACCCATCGCATGGGTCCCAAATCTCCAGCTTCAAGGGCATCTTCCTACATCGAAAACATGCATGAGAAACCCAGAAGATGGTACACCGTGTGATGGGGAAAGGTTTCTAAAACGCACCTCATTTCTCATCTCCTTGTGCCCGGGTTCGCCATTCCAGCCCCTTTACTAGCAATCTCCCTACTTGGAGCATCAGCACCTTTAACCTCCTGTTCCGTACAGGTTGCAATTTGTCCTGAGGATGAACGGGAAGACGGGGAACCAACGAGAGACTAGCTCTTGGTGTCGGGACAGGCACAGGTCACTCTATTTTCCCATCAGGAAGAAGAATTAACCACAGGCTCAGCCTGCCCCCCGGAACCAGAACAGGGCCTGAAGCCATCCTGCGCTTTTGCGGCCAGCTCCCAAAAAAGCGAGTTGTAAAATGGAGGTTCAGGGCACTGCAATTCACAAACCTGCAGAGTTATAAATGATAACTCTCGTCCACAAATATATTGAGGGAAGGCAAAGAAGAGGATTTGAAATCAAGGCAGAATTGCACGAAACAGATTTCAGGAGGTAGATACGAATCGCCTTTAAAGCACATGAAAAGCGGCAAAACGTTGACAATGAGGCCCTTGGCCAAAAAGGGCGTATGCGTTTTTTCCTGAATATATTCAGGAAAAAACGCATACGCCCTTTTTGGCCAACCAAGCAACCTGGAAAGGCAAATCAGCGCTACAGAGAAGTCTCGCTTCCCATCGGTCAAAAGGGCCATGCTGAAAAAAGTGTCAAAACCAGAAATGCAGGACAGGCCATGGAGAAATGGGAGCCTTGCTACGCTGATGGGCGGGATGTAAATTGGCAACAGCCACTCTGGAGAAGTGCACGGTGTGTCCTGAAACATCTGAAAAACACAGCTTAGAGAGCATAGGGCACTTCCACTCATGGGGGTATAAATTGGGAAAATGAAAAATCAGCAAGACACAAGCACCCCAAAGTTGAGGGCTGCTCTGTTGACAAGGACCTCCACTTCATTCCACCTTAAATATCCCAGGAAAGAGAAAAATGGATAAAGAAGTTGTGGTCCTTATGTACAATGGAATATCACTCAGCCATGAAATCAATGTCATAAGGTTAGTAGCAGCATGATGAGTGGATTTAGGTATGACGATTCTAAGTGAAATAAGTCACACAGAAAAGGACACTTCTCCTAAGGTATCACTGATAGAGGGAATGTAAAAACCGTTACACTTGAACTGAATTACAAAACAGAACAGAGTCACACATGCAGAAAACACACTATGGCTGCTTAACGGGAAAGGTGAGGTGGGGTGATACATAAAACAAGGGTATCAAATTAGCTCAGATACCGTTCCATAAACCCAATATGTAGTAGACAAGACCTACTCCTTGCTCAGAGAACTGGACTCAACACGCCCTACTCACCGCACAAGAATATATCTGACTAGTAATAATCTTAAAGCCTATGTATTGATATCTCTCTGTTAGTGTGTCAAGTGGGTGGAAAGCGGCATAAACACAGCCGTGAAAAGCAGCTAAACCCCATTATGAAAATAAATTACTTTGAAAAACCCATGAAACAACGACAGTGAAAGAGATAGAAATTCTTACACAATGAGTTCAGGGGCTGTGATGCAACCTGGATTGACCATATCTAGACCCACAGCTGGATGAGACATAAGGGTGGACACTCTTGGGGCTGAGAGGTTTGGTGAGGTTGGGTGAGCAAACGCAGACCCTTTAAAGGAATACTGCGTGGTACCCATCGCATGGGTCCCAAATCTCCAGCTTCAAGGGCATCTTCCTACATCGAAAACATGCATGAGAAACCCAGAAGATGGTACACCGTGTGATGGGGAAAGGTTTCTAAAACGCACCTCATTTCTCATCTCCTTGTGCCCGGGTTCGCCATTCCAGCCCCTTTACTAGCAATCTCCCTACTTGGAGCATCAGCACCTTTAACCTCCTGTTCCGTACAGGTTGCAATTTGTCCTGAGGATGAACGGGAAGACGGGGAACCAACGAGAGACTAGCTCTTGGTGTCGGGACAGGCACAGGTCACTCTATTTTCCCATCAGGAAGAAGAATTAACCACAGGCTCAGCCTGCCCCCCGGAACCAGAACAGGGCCTGAAGCCATCCTGCGCTTTTGCGGCCAGCTCCCAAAAAAGCGAGTTGTAAAATGGAGGTTCAGGGCACTGCAATTCACAAACCTGCAGAGTTATAAATGATAACTCTCGTCCACAAATATATTGAGGGAAGGCAAAGAAGAGGATTTGAAATCAAGGCAGAATTGCACGAAACAGATTTCAGGAGGTAGATACGAATCGCCTTTAAAGCACATGAAAAGCGGCAAAACGTTGACAATGAGGCCCTTGGCCAAAAAGGGCGTATGCGTTTTTTCCTGAATATATTCAGGAAAAAACGCA
Source organism: Balaenoptera borealis (assembly GCF_965194805.1). NCBI lineage: Eukaryota > Metazoa > Chordata > Mammalia > Artiodactyla > Balaenopteridae > Balaenoptera > Balaenoptera borealis. The sequence continues at coordinate 1,571,108 of NW_028123967.1, read as the reverse complement.
TACGCCCTTTTTGGCCAACCAAGCAACCTGGAAAGGCAAATCAGCGCTACAGAGAAGTCTCGCTTCCCATCGGTCAAAAGGGCCATGCTGAAAAAAGTGTCAAAACCAGAAATGCAGGACAGGCCATGGAGAAATGGGAGCCTTGCTACGCTGATGGGCGGGATGTAAATTGGCAACAGCCACTCTGGAGAAGTGCACGGTGTGTCCTGAAACATCTGAAAAACACAGCTTAGAGAGCATAGGGCACTTCCACTCATGGGGGTATAAATTGGGAAAATGAAAAATCAGCAAGACACAAGCACCCCAAAGTTGAGGGCTGCTCTGTTGACAAGGACCTCCACTTCATTCCACCTTAAATATCCCAGGAAAGAGAAAAATGGATAAAGAAGTTGTGGTCCTTATGTACAATGGAATATCACTCAGCCATGAAATCAATGTCATAAGGTTAGTAGCAGCATGATGAGTGGATTTAGGTACGACGATTCTAAGTGAAATAAGTCACACAGAAAAGGACACTTCTCCTAAGGTATCACTGATAGAGGGAATGTAAAAACCGTTACACTTGAACTGAATTACAAAACAGAACAGAGTCACACATGCAGAAAACACACTATGGCTGCTTAACGGGAAAGGTGAGGTGGGGTGATACATAAAACAAGGGTATCAAATTAGCTCAGATACCGTTCCATAAACCCAATATGTAGTAGACAAGACCTACTCCTTGCTCAGAGAACTGGACTCAACACGCCCTACTCACCGCACAAGAATATATCTGACTAGTAATAATCTTAAAGCCTATGTATTGATATCTCTCTGTTAGTGTGTCAAGTGGGTGGAAAGCGGCATAAACACAGCCGTGAAAAGCAGCTAAACCCCATTATGAAAATAAATTACTTTGAAAAACCCATGAAACAACGACAGTGAAAGAGATAGAAATTCTTACACAATGAGTTCAGGGGCTGTGATGCAACCTGGATTGACCATATCTAGACCCACAGCTGGATGAGACATAAGGGTGGACACTCTTGGGGCTGAGAGGTTTGGTGAGGTTGGGTGAGCAAACGCAGACCCTTTAAAGGAATACTGCGTGGTACCCATCGCATGGGTCCCAAATCTCCAGCTTCAAGGGCATCTTCCTACATCGAAAACATGCATGAGAAACCCAGAAGATGGTACACCGTGTGATGGGGAAAGGTTTCTAAAACGCACCTCATTTCTCATCTCCTTGTGCCCGGGTTCGCCATTCCAGCCCCTTTACTAGCAATCTCCCTACTTGGAGCATCAGCACCTTTAACCTCCTGTTCCGTACAGGTTGCAATTTGTCCTGAGGATGAACGGGAAGACGGGGAACCAACGAGAGACTAGCTCTTGGTGTCGGGACAGGCACAGGTCACTCTATTTTCCCATCAGGAAGAAGAATTAACCACAGGCTCAGCCTGCCCCCCGGAACCAGAACAGGGCCTGAAGCCATCCTGCGCTTTTGCGGCCAGCTCCCAAAAAAGCGAGTTGTAAAATGGAGGTTCAGGGCACTGCAATTCACAAACCTGCAGAGTTATAAATGATAACTCTCGTCCACAAATATATTGAGGGAAGGCAAAGAAGAGGATTTGAAATCAAGGCAGAATTGCACGAAACAGATTTCAGGAGGTAGATACGAATCGCCTTTAAAGCACATGAAAAGCGGCAAAACGTTGACAATGAGGCCCTTGGCCAAAAAGGGCGTATGCGTTTTTTCCTGAATATATTCAGGAAAAAACGCATACGCCCTTTTTGGCCAACCAAGCAACCTGGAAAGGCAAATCAGCGCTACAGAGAAGTCTCGCTTCCCATCGGTCAAAAGGGCCATGCTGAAAAAAGTGTCAAAACCAGAAATGCAGGACAGGCCATGGAGAAATGGGAGCCTTGCTACGCTGATGGGCGGGATGTAAATTGGCAACAGCCACTCTGGAGAAGTGCACGGTGTGTCCTGAAACATCTGAAAAACACAGCTTAGAGAGCATAGGGCACTTCCACTCATGGGGGTATAAATTGGGAAAATGAAAAATCAGCAAGACACAAGCACCCCAAAGTTGAGGGCTGCTCTGTTGACAAGGACCTCCACTTCATTCCACCTTAAATATCCCAGGAAAGAGAAAAATGGATAAAGAAGTTGTGGTCCTTATGTACAATGGAATATCACTCAGCCATGAAATCAATGTCATAAGGTTAGTAGCAGCATGATGAGTGGATTTAGGTACGACGATTCTAAGTGAAATAAGTCACACAGAAAAGGACACTTCTCCTAAGGTATCACTGATAGAGGGAATGTAAAAACCGTTACACTTGAACTGAATTACAAAACAGAACAGAGTCACACATGCAGAAAACACACTATGGCTGCTTAACGGGAAAGGTGAGGTGGGGTGATACATAAAACAAGGGTATCAAATTAGCTCAGATACCGTTCCATAAACCCAATATGTAGTAGACAAGACCTACTCCTTGCTCAGAGAACTGGACTCAACACGCCCTATTCACCGCACAAGAATATATCTGACTAGTAATAATCTTAAAGCCTATGTATTGATATCTCTCTGTTAGTGTGTCAAGTGGGTGGAAAGCGGCATAAACACAGCCGTGAAAAGCAGCTAAACCCCATTATGAAAATAAATTACTTTGAAAAACCCATGAAACAACGACAGTGAAAGAGATAGAAATTCTTACACAATGAGTTCAGGGGCTGTGATGCAACCTGGATTGACCATATCTAGACCCACAGCTGGATGAGACATAAGGGTGGACACTCTTGGGGCTGAGAGGTTTGGTGAGGTTGGGTGAGCAAACGCAGACCCTTTAAAGGAATACTGCGTGGTACCCATCGCATGGGTCCCAAATCTCCAGCTTCAAGGGCATCTTCCTACATCGAAAACATGCATGAGAAACCCAGAAGATGGTACACCGTGTGATGGGGAAAGGTTTCTAAAACGCACCTCATTTCTCATCTCCTTGTGCCCGGGTTCGCCATTCCAGCCCCTTTACTAGCAATCTCCCTACTTGGAGCATCAGCACCTTTAACCTCCTGTTCCGTACAGGTTGCAATTTGTCCTGAGGATGAACGGGAAGACGGGGAACCAACGAGAGACTAGCTCTTGGTGTCGGGACAGGCACAGGTCACTCTATTTTCCCATCAGGAAGAAGAATTAACCACAGGCTCAGCCTGCCCCCCGGAACCAGAACAGGGCCTGAAGCCATCCTGCGCTTTTGCGGCCAGCTCCCAAAAAAGCGAGGTGTAAAATGGAGGTTCAGGGCACTGCAATTCACAAACCTGCAGAGTTATAAATGATAACTCTCGTCCACAAATATATTGAGGGAAGGCAAAGAAGAGGATTTGAAATCAAGGCAGAATTGCACGAAACAGATTTCAGGAGGTAGATACGAATCGCCTTTAAAGCACATGAAAAGCGGCAAAACGTTGACAATGATGCCCTTGGCCAAAAAGGGCGTATGCGTTTTTTCCTGAATATATTCAGGAAAAAACGCATACGCCCTTTTTGGCCAACCAAGCAACCTGGAAAGGCAAATCAGCGCTACAGAGAAGTCTCGCTTCCCATCGGTCAAAAGGGCCATGCTGAAAAAAGTGTCAAAACCAGAAATGCAGGACAGGCCATGGAGAAATGGGAGCCTTGCTACGCTGATGGGCGGGATGTAAATTGGCAACAGCCACTCTGGAGAAGTGCACGGTGTGTCCTGAAACATCTGAAAAACACAGCTTAGAGAGCATAGGGCACTTCCACTCATGGGGGTATAAATTGGGAAAATGAAAAATCAGCAAGACACAAGCACCCCAAAGTTGAGGGCTGCTCTGTTGACAAGGACCTCCACTTCATTCCACCTTAAATATCCCAGGAAAGAGAAAAATGGATAAAGAAGTTGTGGTCCTTATGTACAATGGAATATCACTCAGCCATGAAATCAATGTCATAAGGTTAGTAGCAGCATGATGAGTGGATTTAGGTACGACGATTCTAAGTGAAATAAGTCACACAGAAAAGGACACTTCTCCTAAGGTATCACTGATAGAGGGAATGTAAAAACCGTTACACTTGAACTGAATTACAAAACAGAACAGAGTCACACATGCAGAAAACACACTATGGCTGCTTAACGGGAAAGGTGAGGTGGGGTGATACATAAAACAAGGGTATCAAATTAGCTCAGATACCGTTCCATAAACCCAATATGTAGTAGACAAGACCTACTCCTTGCTCAGAGAACTGGACTCAACACGCCCTACTCACCGCACAAGAATATATCTGACTAGTAATAATCTTAAAGCCTATGTATTGATATCTCTCTGTTAGTGTGTCAAGTGGGTGGAAAGCGGCATAAACACAGCCGTGAAAAGCAGCTAAACCCCATTATGAAAATAAATTACTTTGAAAAACCCATGAAACAACGACAGTGAAAGAGATAGAAATTCTTACACAATGAGTTCAGGGGCTGTGATGCAACCTGGATTGACCATATCTAGACCCACAGCTGGATGAGACATAAGGGTGGACACTCTTGGGGCTGAGAGGTTTGGTGAGGTTGGGTGAGCAAACGCAGACCCTTTAAAGGAATACTGCGTGGTACCCATCGCATGGGTCCCAAATCTCCAGCTTCAAGGGCATCTTCCTACATCGAAAACATGCATGAGAAACCCAGAAGATGGTACACCGTGTGATGGGGAAAGGTTTCTAAAACGCACCTCATTTCTCATCTCCTTGTGCCCGGGTTCGCCATTCCAGCCCCTTTACTAGCAATCTCCCTACTTGGAGCATCAGCACCTTTAACCTCCTGTTCCGTACAGGTTGCAATTTGTCCTGAGGATGAACGGGAAGACGGGGAACCAACGAGAGACTAGCTCTTGGTGTCGGGACAGGCACAGGTCACTCTATTTTCCCATCAGGAAGAAGAATTAACCACAGGCTCAGCCTGCCCCCCGGAACCAGAACAGGGCCTGAAGCCATCCTGCGCTTTTGCGGCCAGCTCCCAAAAAAGCGAGGTGTAAAATGGAGGTTCAGGGCACTGCAATTCACAAACCTGCAGAGTTATAAATGATAACTCTCGTCCACAAATATATTGAGGGAAGGCAAAGAAGAGGATTTGAAATCAAGGCAGAATTGCACGAAACAGATTTCAGGAGGTAGATACGAATCGCCTTTAAAGCACATGAAAAGCGGCAAAACGTTGACAATGAGGCCCTTGGCCAAAAAGGGCGTATGCGTTTTTTCCTGAATATATTCAGGAAAAAACGCATACGCCCTTTTTGGCCAACCAAGCAACCTGGAAAGGCAAATCAGCGCTACAGAGAAGTCTCGCTTCCCATCGGTCAAAAGGGCCATGCTGAAAAAAGTGTCAAAACCAGAAATGCAGGACAGGCCATGGAGAAATGGGAGCCTTGCTACGCTGATGGGCGGGATGTAAATTGGCAACAGCCACTCTGGAGAAGTGCACGGTGTGTCCTGAAACATCTGAAAAACACAGCTTAGAGAGCATAGGGCACTTCCACTCATGGGGGTATAAATTGGGAAAATGAAAAATCAGCAAGACACAAGCACCCCAAAGTTGAGGGCTGCTCTGTTGACAAGGACCTCCACTTCATTCCACCTTAAATATCCCAGGAAAGAGAAAAATGGATAAAGAAGTTGTGGTCCTTATGTACAATGGAATATCACTCAGCCATGAAATCAATGTCATAAGGTTAGTAGCAGCATGATGAGTGGATTTAGGTACGACGATTCTAAGTGAAATAAGTCACACAGAAAAGGACACTTCTCCTAAGGTATCACTGATAGAGGGAATGTAAAAACCGTTACACTTGAACTGAATTACAAAACAGAACAGAGTCACACATGCAGAAAACACACTATGGCTGCTTAACGGGAAAGGTGAGGTGGGGTGATACATAAAACAAGGGTATCAAATTAGCTCAGATACCGTTCCATAAACCCAATATGTAGTAGACAAGACCTACTCCTTGCTCAGAGAACTGGACTCAACACGCCCTACTCACCGCACAAGAATATATCTGACTAGTAATAATCTTAAAGCCTATGTATTGATATCTCTCTGTTAGTGTGTCAAGTGGGTGGAAAGCGGCATAAACACAGCCGTGAAAAGCAGCTAAACCCCATTATGAAAATAAATTACTTTGAAAAACCCATGAAACAACGACAGTGAAAGAGATAGAAATTCTTACACAATGAGTTCAGGGGCTGTGATGCAACCTGGATTGACCATATCTAGACCCACAGCTGGATGAGACATAAGGGTGGACACTCTTGGGGCTGAGAGGTTTGGTGAGGTTGGGTGAGCAAACGCAGACCCTTTAAAGGAATACTGCGTGGTACCCATCGCATGGGTCCCAAATCTCCAGCTTCAAGGGCATCTTCCTACATCGAAAACATGCATGAGAAACCCAGAAGATGGTACACCGTGTGATGGGGAAAGGTTTCTAAAACGCACCTCATTTCTCATCTCCTTGTGCCCGGGTTCGCCATTCCAGCCCCTTTACTAGCAATCTCCCTACTTGGAGCATCAGCACCTTTAACCTCCTGTTCCGTACAGGTTGCAATTTGTCCTGAGGATGAACGGGAAGACGGGGAACCAACGAGAGACTAGCTCTTGGTGTCGGGACAGGCACAGGTCACTCTATTTTCCCATCAGGAAGAAGAATTAACCACAGGCTCAGCCTGCCCCCCGGAACCAGAACAGGGCCTGAAGCCATCCTGCGCTTTTGCGGCCAGCTCCCAAAAAAGCGAGGTGTAAAATGGAGGTTCAGGGCACTGCAATTCACAAACCTGCAGAGTTATAAATGATAACTCTCGTCCACAAATATATTGAGGGAAGGCAAAGAAGAGGATTTGAAATCAAGGCAGAATTGCACGAAACAGATTTCAGGAGGTAGATACGAATCGCCTTTAAAGCACATGAAAAGCGGCAAAACGTTGACAATGAGGCCCTTGGCCAAAAAGGGCGTATGCGTTTTTTCCTGAATATATTCAGGAAAAAACGCATACGCCCTTTTTGGCCAACCAAGCAACCTGGAAAGGCAAATCAGCGCTACAGAGAAGTCTCGCTTCCCATCGGTCAAAAGGGCCATGCTGAAAAAAGTGTCAAAACCAGAAATGCAGGACAGGCCATGGAGAAATGGGAGCCTTGCTACGCTGATGGGCGGGATGTAAATTGGCAACAGCCACTCTGGAGAAGTGCACGGTGTGTCCTGAAACATCTGAAAAACACAGCTTAGAGAGCATAGGGCACTTCCACTCATGGGGGTATAAATTGGGAAAATGAAAAATCAGCAAGACACAAGCACCCCAAAGTTGAGGGCTGCTCTGTTGACAAGGACCTCCACTTCATTCCACCTTAAATATCCCAGGAAAGAGAAAAATGGATAAAGAAGTTGTGGTCCTTATGTACAATGGAATATCACTCAGCCATGAAATCAATGTCATAAGGTTAGTAGCAGCATGATGAGTGGATTTAGGTACGACGATTCTAAGTGAAATAAGTCACACAGAAAAGGACACTTCTCCTAAGGTATCACTGATAGAGGGAATGTAAAAACCGTTACACTTGAACTGAATTACAAAACAGAACAGAGTCACACATGCAGAAAACACACTATGGCTGCTTAACGGGAAAGGTGAGGTGGGGTGATACATAAAACAAGGGTATCAAATTAGCTCAGATACCGTTCCATAAACCCAATATGTAGTAGACAAGACCTACTCCTTGCTCAGAGAACTGGACTCAACACGCCCTATTCACCGCACAAGAATATATCTGACTAGTAATAATCTTAAAGCCTATGTATTGATATCTCTCTGTTAGTGTGTCAAGTGGGTGGAAAGCGGCATAAACACAGCCGTGAAAAGCAGCTAAACCCCATTATGAAAATAAATTACTTTGAAAAACCCATGAAACAACGACAGTGAAAGAGATAGAAATTCTTACACAATGAGTTCAGGGGCTGTGATGCAACCTGGATTGACCATATCTAGACCCACAGCTGGATGAGACATAAGGGTGGACACTCTTGGGGCTGAGAGGTTTGGTGAGGTTGGGTGAGCAAACGCAGACCCTTTAAAGGAATACTGCGTGGTACCCATCGCATGGGTCCCAAATCTCCAGCTTCAAGGGCATCTTCCTACATCGAAAACATGCATGAGAAACCCAGAAGATGGTACACCGTGTGATGGGGAAAGGTTTCTAAAACGCACCTCATTTCTCATCTCCTTGTGCCCGGGTTCGCCATTCCAGCCCCTTTACTAGCAATCTCCCTACTTGGAGCATCAGCACCTTTAACCTCCTGTTCCGTACAGGTTGCAATTTGTCCTGAGGATGAACGGGAAGACGGGGAACCAACGAGAGACTAGCTCTTGGTGTCGGGACAGGCACAGGTCACTCTATTTTCCCATCAGGAAGAAGAATTAACCACAGGCTCAGCCTGCCCCCCGGAACCAGAACAGGGCCTGAAGCCATCCTGCGCTTTTGCGGCCAGCTCCCAAAAAAGCGAGTTGTAAAATGGAGGTTCAGGGCACTGCAATTCACAAACCTGCAGAGTTATAAATGATAACTCTCGTCCACAAATATATTGAGGGAAGGCAAAGAAGAGGATTTGAAATCAAGGCAGAATTGCACGAAACAGATTTCAGGAGGTAGATACGAATCGCCTTTAAAGCACATGAAAAGCGGCAAAACGTTGACAATGAGGCCCTTGGCCAAAAAGGGCGTATGCGTTTTTTCCTGAATATATTCAGGAAAAAACGCATACGCCCTTTTTGGCCAACCAAGCAACCTGGAAAGGCAAATCAGCGCTACAGAGAAGTCTCGCTTCCCATCGGTCAAAAGGGCCATGCTGAAAAAAGTGTCAAAACCAGAAATGCAGGACAGGCCATGGAGAAATGGGAGCCTTGCTACGCTGATGGGCGGGATGTAAATTGGCAACAGCCACTCTGGAGAAGTGCACGGTGTGTCCTGAAACATCTGAAAAACACAGCTTAGAGAGCATAGGGCACTTCCACTCATGGGGGTATAAATTGGGAAAATGAAAAATCAGCAAGACACAAGCACCCCAAAGTTGAGGGCTGCTCTGTTGACAAGGACCTCCACTTCATTCCACCTTAAATATCCCAGGAAAGAGAAAAATGGATAAAGAAGTTGTGGTCCTTATGTACAATGGAATATCACTCAGCCATGAAATCAATGTCATAAGGTTAGTAGCAGCATGATGAGTGGATTTAGGTACGACGATTCTAAGTGAAATAAGTCACACAGAAAAGGACACTTCTCCTAAGGTATCACTGATAGAGGGAATGTAAAAACCGTTACACTTGAACTGAATTACAAAACAGAACAGAGTCACACATGCAGAAAACACACTATGGCTGCTTAACGGGAAAGGTGAGGTGGGGTGATACATAAAACAAGGGTATCAAATTAGCTCAGATACCATTCCATAAACCCAATATGTAGTAGACAAGACCTACTCCTTGCTCAGAGAACTGGACTCAACACGCCCTACTCACCGCACAAGAATATATCTGACTAGTAATAATCTTAAAGCCTATGTATTGATATCTCTCTGTTAGTGTGTCAAGTGGGTGGAAAGCGGCATAAACACAGCCGTGAAAAGCAGCTAAACCCCATTATGAAAATAAATTACTTTGAAAAACCCATGAAACAACGACAGTGAAAGAGATAGAAATTCTTACACAATGAGTTCAGGGGCTGTGATGCAACCTGGATTGACCATATCTAGACCCACAGCTGGATGAGACATAAGGGTGGACACTCTTGGGGCTGAGAGGTTTGGTGAGGTTGGGTGAGCAAACGCAGACCCTTTAAAGGAATACTGCGTGGTACCCATCGCATGGGTCCCAAATCTCCAGCTTCAAGGGCATCTTCCTACATCGAAAACATGCATGAGAAACCCAGAAGATGGTACACCGTGTGATGGGGAAAGGTTTCTAAAACGCACCTCATTTCTCATCTCCTTGTGCCCGGGTTCGCCATTCCAGCCCCTTTACTAGCAATCTCCCTACTTGGAGCATCAGCACCTTTAACCTCCTGTTCCGTACAGGTTGCAATTTGTCCTGAGGATGAACGGGAAGACGGGGAACCAACGAGAGACTAGCTCTTGGTGTCGGGACAGGCACAGGTCACTCTATTTTCCCATCAGGAAGAAGAATTAACCACAGGCTCAGCCTGCCCCCCGGAACCAGAACAGGGCCTGAAGCCATCCTGCGCTTTTGCGGCCAGCTCCCAAAAAAGCGAGTTGTAAAATGGAGGTTCAGGGCACTGCAATTCACAAACCTGCAGAGTTATAAATGATAACTCTCGTCCACAAATATATTGAGGGAAGGCAAAGAAGAGGATTTGAAATCAAGGCAGAATTGCACGAAACAGATTTCAGGAGGTAGATACGAATCGCCTTTAAAGCACATGAAAAGCGGCAAAACGTTGACAATGAGGCCCTTGGCCAAAAAGGGCGTATGCGTTTTTTCCTGAATATATTCAGGAAAAAACGCATACGCCCTTTTTGGCCAACCAAGCAACCTGGAAAGGCAAATCAGCGCTACAGAGAAGTCTCGCTTCCCATCGGTCAAAAGGGCCATGCTGAAAAAAGTGTCAAAACCAGAAATGCAGGACAGGCCATGGAGAAATGGGAGCCTTGCTACGCTGATGGGCGGGATGTAAATTGGCAACAGCCACTCTGGAGAAGTGCACGGTGTGTCCTGAAACATCTGAAAAACACAGCTTAGAGAGCATAGGGCACTTCCACTCATGGGGGTATAAATTGGGAAAATGAAAAATCAGCAAGACACAAGCACCCCAAAGTTGAGGGCTGCTCTGTTGACAAGGACCTCCACTTCATTCCACCTTAAATATCCCAGGAAAGAGAAAAATGGATAAAGAAGTTGTGGTCCTTATGTACAATGGAATATCACTCAGCCATGAAATCAATGTCATAAGGTTAGTAGCAGCATGATGAGTGGATTTAGGTACGACGATTCTAAGTGAAATAAGTCACACAGAAAAGGACACTTCTCCTAAGGTATCACTGATAGAGGGAATGTAAAAACCGTTACACTTGAACTGAATTACAAAACAGAACAGAGTCACACATGCAGAAAACACACTATGGCTGCTTAACGGGAAAGGTGAGGTGGGGTGATACATAAAACAAGGGTATCAAATTAGCTCAGATACCATTCCATAAACCCAATATGTAGTAGACAAGACCTACTCCTTGCTCAGAGAACTGGACTCAACACGCCCTACTCACCGCACAAGAATATATCTGACTAGTAATAATCTTAAAGCCTATGTATTGATATCTCTCTGTTAGTGTGTCAAGTGGGTGGAAAGCGGCATAAACACAGCCGTGAAAAGCAGCTAAACCCCATTATGAAAATAAATTACTTTGAAAAACCCATGAAACAACGACAGTGAAAGAGATAGAAATTCTTACACAATGAGTTCAGGGGCTGTGATGCAACCTGGATTGACCATATCTAGACCCACAGCTGGATGAGACATAAGGGTGGACACTCTTGGGGCTGAGAGGTTTGGTGAGGTTGGGTGAGCAAACGCAGACCCTTTAAAGGAATACTGCGTGGTACCCATCGCATGGGTCCCAAATCTCCAGCTTCAAGGGCATCTTCCTACATCGAAAACATGCATGAGAAACCCAGAAGATGGTACACCGTGTGATGGGGAAAGGTTTCTAAAACGCACCTCATTTCTCATCTCCTTGTGCCCGGGTTCGCCATTCCAGCCCCTTTACTAGCAATCTCCCTACTTGGAGCATCAGCACCTTTAACCTCCTGTTCCGTACAGGTTGCAATTTGTCCTGAGGATGAACGGGAAGACGGGGAACCAACGAGAGACTAGCTCTTGGTGTCGGGACAGGCACAGGTCACTCTATTTTCCCATCAGGAAGAAGAATTAACCACAGGCTCAGCCTGCCCCCCGGAACCAGAACAGGGCCTGAAGCCATCCTGCGCTTTTGCGGCCAGCTCCCAAAAAAGCGAGTTGTAAAATGGAGGTTCAGGGCACTGCAATTCACAAACCTGCAGAGTTATAAATGATAACTCTCGTCCACAAATATATTGAGGGAAGGCAAAGAAGAGGATTTGAAATCAAGGCAGAATTGCACGAAACAGATTTCAGGAGGTAGATACGAATCGCCTTTAAAGCACATGAAAAGCGGCAAAACGTTGACAATGATGCCCTTGGCCAAAAAGGGCGTATGCGTTTTTTCCTGAATATATTCAGGAAAAAACGCATACGCCCTTTTTGGCCAACCAAGCAACCTGGAAAGGCAAATCAGCGCTACAGAGAAGTCTCGCTTCCCATCGGTCAAAAGGGCCATGCTGAAAAAAGTGTCAAAACCAGAAATGCAGGACAGGCCATGGAGAAATGGGAGCCTTGCTACGCTGATGGGCGGGATGTAAATTGCCAACAGCCACTCTGGAGAAGTGCACGGTGTGTCCTGAAACATCTGAAAAACACAGCTTAGAGAGCATAGGGCACTTCCACTCATGGGGGTATAAATTGGGAAAATGAAAAATCAGCAAGACACAAGCACCCCAAAGTTGAGGGCTGCTCTGTTGACAAGGACCTCCACTTCATTCCACCTTAAATATCCCAGGAAAGAGAAAAATGGATAAAGAAGTTGTGGTCCTTATGTACAATGGAATATCACTCAGCCATGAAATCAATGTCATAAGGTTAGTAGCAGCATGATGAGTGGATTTAGGTACGACGATTCTAAGTGAAATAAGTCACACAGAAAAGGACACTTCTCCTAAGGTATCACTGATAGAGGGAATGTAAAAACCGTTACACTTGAACTGAATTACAAAACAGAACAGAGTCACACATGCAGAAAACACACTATGGCTGCTTAACGGGAAAGGTGAGGTGGGGTGATACATAAAACAAGGGTATCAAATTAGCTCAGATACTGTTCCATAAACCCAATATGTAGTAGACAAGACCTACTCCTTGCTCAGAGAACTGGACTCAACACGCCCTATTCACCGCACAAGAATATATCTGACTAGTAATAATCTTAAAGCCTATGTATTGATATCTCTCTGTTAGTGTGTCAAGTGGGTGGAAAGCGGCATAAACACAGCCGTGAAAAGCAGCTAAACCCCATTATGAAAATAAATTACTTTGAAAAACCCATGAAACAACGACAGTGAAAGAGATAGAAATTCTTACACAATGAGTTCAGGGGCTGTGATGCAACCTGGATTGACCATATCTAGACCCACAGCTGGATGAGACATAAGGGTGGACACTCTTGGGGCTGAGAGGTTTGGTGAGGTTGGGTGAGCAAACGCAGACCCTTTAAAGGAATACTGCGTGGTACCCATCGCATGGGTCCCAAATCTCCAGCTTCAAGGGCATCTTCCTACATCGAAAACATGCATGAGAAACCCAGAAGATGGTACACCGTGTGATGGGGAAAGGTTTCTAAAACGCACCTCATTTCTCATCTCCTTGTGCCCGGGTTCGCCATTCCAGCCACTTTACTAGCAATCTCCCTACTTGGAGCATCAGCACCTTTAACCTCCTGTTCCGTACAGGTTGCAATTTGTCCTGAGGATGAACGGGAAGACGGGGAACCAACGAGAGACTAGCTCTTGGTGTCGGGACAGGCACAGGTCACTCTATTTTCCCATCAGGAAGAAGAATTAACCACAGGCTCAGCCTGCCCCCCGGAACCAGAACAGGGCCTGAAGCCATCCTGCGCTTTTGCGGCCAGCTCCCAAAAAAGCGAGTTGTAAAATGGAGGTTCAGGGCACTGCAATTCACAAACCTGCAGAGTTATAAATGATAACTCTCGTCCACAAATATATTGAGGGAAGGCAAAGAAGAGGATTTGAAATCAAGGCAGAATTGCACGAAACAGATTTCAGGAGGTAGATACGAATCGCCTTTAAAGCACATGAAAAGCGGCAAAACGTTGACAATGATGCCCTTGGCCAAAAAGGGCGTATGCGTTTTTTCCTGAATATATTCAGGAAAAAACGCATACGCCCTTTTTGGCCAACCAAGCAACCTGGAAAGGCAAATCAGCGCTACAGAGAAGTCTCGCTTCCCATCGGTCAAAAGGGCCATGCTGAAAAAAGTGTCAAAACCAGAAATGCAGGACAGGCCATGGAGAAATGGGAGCCTTGCTACGCTGATGGGCGGGATGTAAATTGGCAACAGCCACTCTGGAGAAGTGCACGGTGTGTCCTGAAACATCTGAAAAACACAGCTTAGAGAGCATAGGGCACTTCCACTCATGGGGGTATAAATTGGGAAAATGAAAAATCAGCAAGACACAAGCACCCCAAAGTTGAGGGCTGCTCTGTTGACAAGGACCTCCACTTCATTCCACCTTAAATATCCCAGGAAAGAGAAAAATGGATAAAGAAGTTGTGGTCCTTATGTACAATGGAATATCACTCAGCCATGAAATCAATGTCATAAGGTTAGTAGCAGCATGATGAGTGGATTTAGGTACGACGATTCTAAGTGAAATAAGTCACACAGAAAAGGACACTTCTCCTAAGGTATCACTGATAGAGGGAATGTAAAAACCGTTACACTTGAACTGAATTACAAAACAGAACAGAGTCACACATGCAGAAAACACACTATGGCTGCTTAACGGGAAAGGTGAGGTGGGGTGATACATAAAACAAGGGTATCAAATTAGCTCAGATACCGTTCCATAAACCCAATATGTAGTAGACAAGACCTACTCCTTGCTCAGAGAACTGGACTCAACACGCCCTATTCACCGCACAAGAATATATCTGACTAGTAATAATCTTAAAGCCTATGTATTGATATCTCTCTGTTAGTGTGTCAAGTGGGTGGAAAGCGGCATAAACACAGCCGTGAAAAGCAGCTAAACCCCATTATGAAAATAAATTACTTTGAAAAACCCATGAAACAACGACAGTGAAAGAGATAGAAATTCTTACACAATGAGTTCAGGGGCTGTGATGCAACCTGGATTGACCATATCTAGACCCACAGCTGGATGAGACATAAGGGTGGACACTCTTGGGGCTGAGAGGTTTGGTGAGGTTGGGTGAGCAAACGCAGACCCTTTAAAGGAATACTGCGTGGTACCCATCGCATGGGTCCCAAATCTCCAGCTTCAAGGGCATCTTCCTACATCGAAAACATGCATGAGAAACCCAGAAGATGGTACACCGTGTGATGGGGAAAGGTTTCTAAAACGCACCTCATTTCTCATCTCCTTGTGCCCGGGTTCGCCATTCCAGCCCCTTTACTAGCAATCTCCCTACTTGGAGCATCAGCACCTTTAACCTCCTGTTCCGTACAGGTTGCAATTTGTCCTGAGGATGAACGGGAAGACGGGGAACCAACGAGAGACTAGCTCTTGGTGTCGGGACAGGCACAGGTCACTCTATTTTCCCATCAGGAAGAAGAATTAACCACAGGCTCAGCCTGCCCCCCGGAACCAGAACAGGGCCTGAAGCCATCCTGCGCTTTTGCGGCCAGCTCCCAAAAAAGCGAGTTGTAAAATGGAGGTTCAGGGCACTGCAATTCACAAACCTGCAGAGTTATAAATGATAACTCTCGTCCACAAATATATTGAGGGAAGGCAAAGAAGAGGATTTGAAATCAAGGCAGAATTGCACGAAACAGATTTCAGGAGGTAGATACGAATCGCCTTTAAAGCACATGAAAAGCGGCAAAACGTTGACAATGATGCCCTTGGCCAAAAAGGGCGTATGCGTTTTTTCCTGAATATATTCAGGAAAAAACGCATACGCCCTTTTTGGCCAACCAAGCAACCTGGAAAGGCAAATCAGCGCTACAGAGAAGTCTCGCTTCCCATCGGTCAAAAGGGCCATGCTGAAAAAAGTGTCAAAACCAGAAATGCAGGACAGGCCATGGAGAAATGGGAGCCTTGCTACGCTGATGGGCGGGATGTAAATTGGCAACAGCCACTCTGGAGAAGTGCACGGTGTGTCCTGAAACATCTGAAAAACACAGCTTAGAGAGCATAGGGCACTTCCACTCATGGGGGTATAAATTGGGAAAATGAAAAATCAGCAAGACACAAGCACCCCAAAGTTGAGGGCTGCTCTGTTGACAAGGACCTCCACTTCATTCCACCTTAAATATCCCAGGAAAGAGAAAAATGGATAAAGAAGTTGTGGTCCTTATGTACAATGGAATATCACTCAGCCATGAAATCAATGTCATAAGGTTAGTAGCAGCATGATGAGTGGATTTAGGTACGACGATTCTAAGTGAAATAAGTCACACAGAAAAGGACACTTCTCCTAAGGTATCACTGATAGAGGGAATGTAAAAACCGTTACACTTGAACTGAATTACAAAACAGAACAGAGTCACACATGCAGAAAACACACTATGGCTGCTTAACGGGAAAGGTGAGGTGGGGTGATACATAAAACAAGGGTATCAAATTAGCTCAGATACCGTTCCATAAACCCAATATGTAGTAGACAAGACCTACTCCTTGCTCAGAGAACTGGACTCAACACGCCCTATTCACCGCACAAGAATATATCTGACTAGTAATAATCTTAAAGCCTATGTATTGATATCTCTCTGTTAGTGTGTCAAGTGGGTGGAAAGCGGCATAAACACAGCCGTGAAAAGCAGCTAAACCCCATTATGAAAATAAATTACTTTGAAAAACCCATGAAACAACGACAGTGAAAGAGATAGAAATTCTTACACAATGAGTTCAGGGGCTGTGATGCAACCTGGATTGACCATATCTAGACCCACAGCTGGATGAGACATAAGGGTGGACACTCTTGGGGCTGAGAGGTTTGGTGAGGTTGGGTGAGCAAACGCAGACCCTTTAAAGGAATACTGCGTGGTACCCATCGCATGGGTCCCAAATCTCCAGCTTCAAGGGCATCTTCCTACATCGAAAACATGCATGAGAAACCCAGAAGATGGTACACCGTGTGATGGGGAAAGGTTTCTAAAACGCACCTCATTTCTCATCTCCTTGTGCCCGGGTTCGCCATTCCAGCCCCTTTACTAGCAATCTCCCTACTTGGAGCATCAGCACCTTTAACCTCCTGTTCCGTACAGGTTGCAATTTGTCCTGAGGATGAACGGGAAGACGGGGAACCAACGAGAGACTAGCTCTTGGTGTCGGGACAGGCACAGGTCACTCTATTTTCCCATCAGGAAGAAGAATTAACCACAGGCTCAGCCTGCCCCCCGGAACCAGAACAGGGCCTGAAGCCATCCTGCGCTTTTGCGGCCAGCTCCCAAAAAAGCGAGTTGTAAAATGGAGGTTCAGGGCACTGCAATTCACAAACCTGCAGAGTTATAAATGATAACTCTCGTCCACAAATATATTGAGGGAAGGCAAAGAAGAGGATTTGAAATCAAGGCAGAATTGCACGAAACAGATTTCAGGAGGTAGATACGAATCGCCTTTAAAGCACATGAAAAGCGGCAAAACGTTGACAATGATGCCCTTGGCCAAAAAGGGCGTATGCGTTTTTTCCTGAATATATTCAGGAAAAAACGCATACGCCCTTTTTGGCCAACCAAGCAACCTGGAAAGGCAAATCAGCGCTACAGAGAAGTCTCGCTTCCCATCGGTCAAAAGGGCCATGCTGAAAAAAGTGTCAAAACCAGAAATGCAGGACAGGCCATGGAGAAATGGGAGCCTTGCTACGCTGATGGGCGGGATGTAAATTGGCAACAGCCACTCTGGAGAAGTGCACGGTGTGTCCTGAAACATCTGAAAAACACAGCTTAGAGAGCATAGGGCACTTCCACTCATGGGGGTATAAATTGGGAAAATGAAAAATCAGCAAGACACAAGCACCCCAAAGTTGAGGGCTGCTCTGTTGACAAGGACCTCCACTTCATTCCACCTTAAATATCCCAGGAAAGAGAAAAATGGATAAAGAAGTTGTGGTCCTTATGTACAATGGAATATCACTCAGCCATGAAATCAATGTCATAAGGTTAGTAGCAGCATGATGAGTGGATTTAGGTACGACGATTCTAAGTGAAATAAGTCACACAGAAAAGGACACTTCTCCTAAGGTATCACTGATAGAGGGAATGTAAAAACCGTTACACTTGAACTGAATTACAAAACAGAACAGAGTCACACATGC
This sequence comes from Balaenoptera borealis, assembly GCF_965194805.1. Taxonomy (NCBI): domain Eukaryota; kingdom Metazoa; phylum Chordata; class Mammalia; order Artiodactyla; family Balaenopteridae; genus Balaenoptera; species Balaenoptera borealis. Next base: position 1,552,908 of record NW_028123967.1, on the reverse strand, counting down.
AGAAAACACACTATGGCTGCTTAACGGGAAAGGTGAGGTGGGGTGATACATAAAACAAGGGTATCAAATTAGCTCAGATACCGTTCCATAAACCCAATATGTAGTAGACAAGACCTACTCCTTGCTCAGAGAACTGGACTCAACACGCCCTATTCACCGCACAAGAATATATCTGACTAGTAATAATCTTAAAGCCTATGTATTGATATCTCTCTGTTAGTGTGTCAAGTGGGTGGAAAGCGGCATAAACACAGCCGTGAAAAGCAGCTAAACCCCATTATGAAAATAAATTACTTTGAAAAACCCATGAAACAACGACAGTGAAAGAGATAGAAATTCTTACACAATGAGTTCAGGGGCTGTGATGCAACCTGGATTGACCATATCTAGACCCACAGCTGGATGAGACATAAGGGTGGACACTCTTGGGGCTGAGAGGTTTGGTGAGGTTGGGTGAGCAAACGCAGACCCTTTAAAGGAATACTGCGTGGTACCCATCGCATGGGTCCCAAATCTCCAGCTTCAAGGGCATCTTCCTACATCGAAAACATGCATGAGAAACCCAGAAGATGGTACACCGTGTGATGGGGAAAGGTTTCTAAAACGCACCTCATTTCTCATCTCCTTGTGCCCGGGTTCGCCATTCCAGCCCCTTTACTAGCAATCTCCCTACTTGGAGCATCAGCACCTTTAACCTCCTGTTCCGTACAGGTTGCAATTTGTCCTGAGGATGAACGGGAAGACGGGGAACCAACGAGAGACTAGCTCTTGGTGTCGGGACAGGCACAGGTCACTCTATTTTCCCATCAGGAAGAAGAATTAACCACAGGCTCAGCCTGCCCCCCGGAACCAGAACAGGGCCTGAAGCCATCCTGCGCTTTTGCAGCCAGCTCCCAAAAAAGCGAGTTGTAAAATGGAGGTTCAGGGCACTGCAATTCACAAACCTGCAGAGTTATAAATGATAACTCTCGTCCACAAATATATTGAGGGAAGGCAAAGAAGAGGATTTGAAATCAAGGCAGAATTGCACGAAACAGATTTCAGGAGGTAGATACGAATCGCCTTTAAAGCACATGAAAAGCGGCAAAACGTTGACAATGATGCCCTTGGCCAAAAAGGGCGTATGCGTTTTTTCCTGAATATATTCAGGAAAAAACGCATACGCCCTTTTTGGCCAACCAAGCAACCTGGAAAGGCAAATCAGCGCTACAGAGAAGTCTCGCTTCCCATCGGTCAAAAGGGCCATGCTGAAAAAAGTGTCAAAACCAGAAATGCAGGACAGGCCATGGAGAAATGGGAGCCTTGCTACGCTGATGGGCGGGATGTAAATTGGCAACAGCCACTCTGGAGAAGTGCACGGTGTGTCCTGAAACATCTGAAAAACACAGCTTAGAGAGCATAGGGCACTTCCACTCATGGGGGTATAAATTGGGAAAATGAAAAATCAGCAAGACACAAGCACCCCAAAGTTGAGGGCTGCTCTGTTGACAAGGACCTCCACTTCATTCCACCTTAAATATCCCAGGAAAGAGAAAAATGGATAAAGAAGTTGTGGTCCTTATGTACAATGGAATATCACTCAGCCATGAAATCAATGTCATAAGGCTAGTAGCAGCATGATGAGTGGATTTAGGTACGACGATTCTAAGTGAAATAAGTCACACAGAAAAGGACACTTCTCATTAGGTATGCCTGATAGGGGGAATGTAAGAACCGTTACACTTGAACTGAATTACAAAACAGAACAGAGTCACACATGCAGAAAACACACTATGGCTGCTTAACGGGAAAGTTGAAGTGGGGTGATACATAAAACAAGGGTTTCAAATTAGCTCAGATACCGTTCCAGAAACCCAATATGTAATAGACAAGATCTACTCCTTGCTCAGAGAACTGGACTCAACACGCCCTATTCACCGCGCGAGAATATATCTGACTAGTAATAATCTTAAAACCTATGTATTGATATCTCTCTGTTAGTGTGTCAAGTGGGTGTAAAGCGGCATAAACACAGCATTGAAAAGCAGCTAAACCCCATTATAAAAATAAATGACTTTAAAAAACCCATGAAACAAAGACATTGTAAGAGAGAGAAATTCTTACACAATGCGTTCAGGGGCTGTGATGCAACCTGGATTGACCATATCTAGACCCACAGTTGGATGAGACATAAGGGTGGACACTCTTGGGGCTGAGAGGGTTGGTGAGGTTGGGTGAGCAAATGCAGACCCTTTAAATAATACTAAGTGGTACCCATCGCATGGGTCCCAAATCTCCAGGTTCAAGGGCTTCTTCCTACATCGAAATCATGCATGAGAAACCCAGAAGATGGTACAACATGTGATGGGGAAAGGTTTCTAAAACGCACCTCATTTCTCTTCTCCTTATGCCCGGGTTCCCCATTCCAGCTGCTTTACTAGCAATCTCCCTACTTGGAGCATCAGCACCTTTAACCTTCTGTTCCGTACAGGTTGCAATTTGTCCTGAGGATGAAAGGGAAAACGGGGAACCAATGAGAGACTGGCTCTTCGTGTTGGGACAGGCACAGGTCACTCTATTTTCCCATCAGGAAGAAGAATTAACCACAGGCTCAGCCTGCCCCCCGGAACCAGAACAGGGCCTGAAGCCATCCTGCGCTTTTGCGGCCTGCTCCCAAAAACCGAGTTGTAAAATGGAGCTTCCGGGCACTGCAATTCACAAACCTGCAGAGTTATAAATGATAACTCTCGTCCACAAATATATTGAGGGAAGGCAAAGAAGAGGATTTGAAATCAAGGCAGAATTGCAGGAAACAGATTTCAGGAGGTAGATTCGAATCGCCTTTAAAGCACATGAAAAGCGGCAAAACGTTGACAATGATGCCCTTGGCCAAAAAGGGCGTATGCGTTTTTTCCTGAATATATTCAGGAAAAAGCGCATACGCCCTTTTTGGCCAACCAAGCAACCTGGAAAGGCAAATCAGCGCTACAAAGAAGTCTCGCTTCCCATCGGTCAAAAGGGCCATGCTGAAAAAAGTGTCAAAACCAGAAATGCAGGACAGGCCATGGAGAAATGGGAGCCTTGCTACACTGATGGGCGGGATGTAAATTGCCAACAGCCACTCTGAAGAAGTGTACAGTGAGTCCTGAAACATCTAAAAAACACAGCTTAGAGAGCATAGGGCACTTCCACTCATGGGGGTATAAATTGGGAAAATTAAACATCAGCAAGACACAAGCACCCCAAAGTTTAGGGCTGCTCTGTTGACAGGGACCTCCACTTCATTCCACCTTAAATATCCCAGGAAAGAGAAAAATGGATAAAGAAGTTGTGGTCCTTATGTATAATGGAATATCACTCAGCCATGAAATCAATGTCATAAGGCTAGTAGCAGGATGATGAGTGGATTTAGGTACGACGATTCTAAGTGAAATAAGTCACACAGAAAAGGACAGTTCTCATAAGGTATCACTTATAGAGGGAATGTAAAAACCGTTACACTTGAACTGAATTACAAAACAGAACAGAGTCTCACATGCAGAAAACACACTATGGCTGCTTAACGGGAAAGGTGAGGTGGGGTGATACATAAAACAAGGGTTTCAAATTAGCTCAGATACCGTTCCATAAACCCAATATGTAATAGACAAGACCTACTCCTTGCTCAGAGAACTGGACTCAACATGCCCTATTCACCGCACGAGAATATATCTGACTAGTAATAATCTTAAAACCTATGTATTGATATCTCTCTGTTAGTGTGTCAAGTGGGTGTAAAGCGGCATAAACACAGCAGTGAAAAGCAGCTAAACCCCATTATAAAAATAAATGACTTTAAAAAACCCATGAAACAAAGACAGTGTAAGGGAGAGAAATTCTTACACAATGCGTTCAGGGGCAGTGAGGCAACCTGGATTGACCATATCTAGACCCACAGCTGGATGAGACATAAGGGTTGACACTCTTGGGGCTGAGAGTTTTGGTGAGGTTGGGTGAGCAAATGCAGACCATTTAAATAATACTACGTGGTACCCATCGCATGGGTCCCAAATCTCCAGGTTCAAGGGCATCTTCCTACATCGAAAACATGCATGAGAAACCAAGAAGATGGTACACCTTGTGATGGGGAAAGGTTTCTAAAACGCACCTCATTTCTCATCTCCGTGTGCCCGGGTTCGCCATTCCAGCCACTTTACTACCAATCTCCCTACTTGGAGCAGCAGCACCTTTAACCTTCTGTTCCGTACAGGTTGCAATTTGTCCTGAGGATGAACGGGAAGACGGGGAACCAATGAGAGACTAGCTCTTGGTGTTGGGACAGGCACAGGTCACTCTATTTTCCCATCAGGAAGAAGAATTAACCACAGGCTCATTCTGCCACCCGGAACCAGAAGAGGGCCTGAAGCCATCCTGCGCTTTTGCGGCCAGCTCCCAAAAACCGTGTTGTAAAATGGAGCTTCCGGGCACTGCAATTCACAAACCTGCAGAGTTATAAATGATAACTCTCGTCCACAAATATATTGAGGGAAGGCAAAGAAGAGGATTTGAAATCAAGGCAGAATTGCAGGAAACAGATTTCAGGAGGTAGATTCGAATCGCCTTTAAAGCACATGAAAAGCGGCAAAACGTTGACAATGATGCCCTTGGCCAAAAAGGGCGTATGCGTTTTTTCCTGAATATATTCAGGAAAAAGCGCATACGCCCTTTTTGGCCAACCAAGCAACCTGGAAAGGCAAATCAGCGCTACAAAGAAGTCTCGCTTCCCATCGGTCAAAAGGGCCATGCTGAAAAAAGTGTCAAAACCAGAAATGCAGGACAGGCCATGGAGAAATGGGAGCCTTGCTACACTGATGGGCGGGATGTAAATTGCCAACAGCCACTCTGAAGAAGTGTACAGTGAGTCCTGAAACATCTAAAAAACACAGCTTAGAGAGCATAGGGCACTTCCACTCATGGGGGTATAAATTGGGAAAATTAAACATCAGCAAGACACAAGCACCCCAAAGTTTAGGGCTGCTCTGTTGACAGGGACCTCCACTTCATTCCACCTTCAATATCCCAGGAAAGAGAAAAATGGATAAAGAAGTTGTGGTCCTTATGTACAATGGAATATCACTCAGCCATGAAATCAATGTCATAAGGCTATTAGCAGCATGATGAGTGGATTTAGGTATGACGATTCTAAGTGAAATAAGTCACACAGAAAAGGACAGTTCTCATAAGGTATCACTTATAGAGGGAATGTAAAAACCGTTACACTTGAACTGAATTACAAAACAGAACAGAGTCTCACATGCAGAAAACACACTATGGCTGCTTAACGGGAAAGGTGAGGTGGGGTGATACATAAAACAAGGGTTTCAAATTAGCTCAGATACCGTTCCATAAACCCAATATGTAATAGACAAGACCTACTCCTTGCTCAGAGAACTGGACTCAACATGCCCTATTCACCGCACGAGAATATATCTGACTAGTAATAATCTTAAAACCTATGTATTGATATCTCTCTGTTAGTGTGTCAAGTGGGTGTAAAGCGGCATAAACACAGCAGTGAAAAGCAGCTAAACCCCATTATAAAAATAAATGACTTTAAAAAACCCATGAAACAGGGCTTCCCTGGTGGCGCAGTTGTTGAGAATCTGCCTGCCAATGCAGGGGACACGGGTTCGAGCCCTGGTCTGGGAAGATCCCACATGCCACGGAGCAACTAGGCCCGTGAGCCACAATTACTGAGCCTGCGCGTCTGGAGCCTGTGCTCCGCAACAGGAGAGGCCGCGATAATGGGAGGCCTGCGCACCGCGATGAGGAGTGGCCCCCACTTGCCACAACTGGAGAAAGCCCTCGCACAGAAACGAAGACCCAACACAGCCATAAATAAATAAATAAATAAAAATTAAACTTAAAAAAAAAAAAAAGTTAATCGATAACATTAAAAAAAAAAAAGCTTCCTAATTTAAAAAAAAAAAAAAAAAAAAAAAAAAAAAACCCATGAAACAAAGACAGTGTAAGAGAGAGAAATTCTTACACAATGCGTTCAGGGGCAGTGAGGCAACCTGGATTGACCATATCTAGACCCACAGCTGGATGAGACATAAGGGTTGACACTCTTGGGGCTGAGAGTTTTGGTGAGGTTGGGTGAGCAAATGCAGACCATTTAAATAATACTACGTGGTACCCATCGCATGGGTCCCAAATCTCCAGGTTCAAGGGCATCTTCCTACATCGAAAACATGCATGAGAAACCAAGAAGATGGTACACCTTGTGATGGGGAAAGGTTTCTAAAACGCACCTCATTTCTCATCTCCGTGTGCCCGGGTTCGCCATTCCAGCCGCTTTACTACCAATCTCCCTACCTGGAGCAGCAGCACCTTTAACCTTCTGTTCCGTACAGGTTGCAATTTGTCCTGAGGATGAACGGGAAGACGGGGAACCAATGAGAGACTAGCTCTTGGTGTTGGGACAGGCACAGGTCACTCTATTTTCCCATCAGGAAGAAGAATTAACCACAGGCTCATTCTGCCACCCGGAACCAGAAGAGGGCCTGAAGCCATCCTGCGCTTTTGCGGCCAGCTCCCAAAAACCGTGTTGTAAAATGGAGCTTCCGGGCACTGCAATTCACAAACCTGCAGAGTTATAAATGATAACTCTCGTCCACAAATATATTGAGGGAAGGCAAAGAAGAGGATTTGAAATCAAGGCAGAATTGCAGGAAACAGATTTCAGGAGGTAGATTCGAATCGCCTTTAAAGCACATGAAAAGCGGCAAAACGTTGACAATGATGCCCTTGGCCAAAAAGGGCGTATGCGTTTTTTCCTGAATATATTCAGGAAAAAGCGCATACGCCCTTTTTGGCCAACCAAGCAACCTGGAAAGGCAAATCAGCGCTACAAAGAAGTCTCGCTTCCCATCGGTCAAAAGGGCCATGCTGAAAAAAGTGTCAAAACCAGAAATGCAGGACAGGCCATGGAGAAATGGGAGCCTTGCTACACTGATGGGCGGGATGTAAATTGCCAACAGCCACTCTGAAGAAGTGTACAGTGAGTCCTGAAACATCTAAAAAACACAGCTTAGAGAGCATAGGGCACTTCCACTCATGGGGGTATAAATTGGGAAAATTAAACATCAGCAAGACACAAGCACCCCAAAGTTTAGGGCTGCTCTGTTGACAGGGACCTCCACTTCATTCCACCTTCAATATCCCAGGAAAGAGAAAAATGGATAAAGAAGTTGTGGTCCTTATGTACAATGGAATATCACTCAGCCATGAAATCAATGTCATAAGGCTATTAGCAGCATGATGAGTGGATTTAGGTATGACGATTCTAAGTGAAATAAGTCACACAGAAAAGGACAGTTCTCATAAGGTATCACTTATAGAGGGAATGTAAAAACCGTTACACTTGAACTGAATTACAAAACAGAACAGAGTCTCACATGCAGAAAACACACTATGGCTGCTTAACGGGAAAGGTGAGGTGGGGTGATACATAAAACAAGGGTTTCAAATTAGCTCAGATACCGTTCCATAAACCCAATATGTAATAGACAAGACCTACTCCTTGCTCAGAGAACTGGACTCAACATGCCCTATTCACCGCACGAGAATATATCTGACTAGTAATAATCTTAAAACCTATGTATTGATATCTCTCTGTTAGTGTGTCAAGTGGGTGTAAAGCGGCATAAACACAGCAGTGAAAAGCAGCTAAACCCCATTATAAAAATAAATGACTTTAAAAAACCCATGAAACAGGGCTTCCCTGGTGGCGCAGTTGTTGAGAATCTGCCTGCCAATGCAGGGGACACGGGTTCGAGCCCTGGTCTGGGAAGATCCCACATGCCACGGAGCAACTAGGCCCGTGAGCCACAATTACTGAGCCTGCGCGTCTGGAGCCTGTGCTCCGCAACAGGAGAGGCCGCGATAATGGGAGGCCTGCGCACCGCGATGAGGAGTGGCCCCCACTTGCCACAACTGGAGAAAGCCCTCGCACAGAAACGAAGACCCAACACAGCCATAAATAAATAAATAAATAAAAATTAAACTTAAAAAAAAAAAAAAGTTAATCGATAACATTAAAAAAAAAAAAGCTTCCTAATTTAAAAAAAAAAAAAAAAAAAAAAAAAAAAAACCCATGAAACAAAGACAGTGTAAGAGAGAGAAATTCTTACACAATGCGTTCAGGGGCAGTGAGGCAACCTGGATTGACCATATCTAGACCCACAGCTGGATGAGACATAAGGGTTGACACTCTTGGGGCTGAGAGTTTTGGTGAGGTTGGGTGAGCAAATGCAGACCATTTAAATAATACTACGTGGTACCCATCGCATGGGTCCCAAATCTCCAGGTTCAAGGGCATCTTCCTACATCGAAAACATGCATGAGAAACCAAGAAGATGGTACACCTTGTGATGGGGAAAGGTTTCTAAAACGCACCTCATTTCTCATCTCCGTGTGCCCGGGTTCGCCATTCCAGCCGCTTTACTACCAATCTCCCTACCTGGAGCAGCAGCACCTTTAACCTTCTGTTCCGTACAGGTTGCAATTTGTCCTGAGGATGAACGGGAAGACGGGGAACCAATGAGAGACTAGCTCTTGGTGTTGGGACAGGCACAGGTCACTCTATTTTCCCATCAGGAAGAAGAATTAACCACAGGCTCATTCTGCCACCCGGAACCAGAAGAGGGCCTGAAGCCATCCTGCGCTTTTGCGGCCAGCTCCCAAAAACCGTGTTGTAAAATGGAGCTTCCGGGCACTGCAATTCACAAACCTGCAGAGTTATAAATGATAACTCTCGTCCACAAATATATTGAGGGAAGGCAAAGAAGAGGATTTGAAATCAAGGCAGAATTGCAGGAAACAGATTTCAGGAGGTAGATTCGAATCGCCTTTAAAGCACATGAAAAGCGGCAAAACGTTGACAATGATGCCCTTGGCCAAAAAGGGCGTATGCGTTTTTTCCTGAATATATTCAGGAAAAAGCGCATACGCCCTTTTTGGCCAACCAAGCAACCTGGAAAGGCAAATCAGCGCTACAAAGAAGTCTCGCTTCCCATCGGTCAAAAGGGCCATGCTGAAAAAAGTGTCAAAACCAGAAATGCAGGACAGGCCATGGAGAAATGGGAGCCTTGCTACACTGATGGGCGGGATGTAAATTGCCAACAGCCACTCTGAAGAAGTGTACAGTGAGTCCTGAAACATCTAAAAAACACAGCTTAGAGAGCATAGGGCACTTCCACTCATGGGGGTATAAATTGGGAAAATTAAACATCAGCAAGACACAAGCACCCCAAAGTTTAGGGCTGCTCTGTTGACAAGGACCTCCACTTCATTCCACCTTCAATATCCCAGGAAAGAGAAAAATGGATAAAGAAGTTGTGGTCCTTATGTACAATGGAATATCACTCAGCCATGAAATCAATGTCATAAGGCTATTAGCAGCATGATGAGTGGATTTAGGTATGACGATTCTAAGTGAAATAAGTCACACAGAAAAGGACACTTCTCCTAAGGTATCACTGATAGAGGGAATGTAAAAACCGTTACACTTGAACTGAATTACAAAACAGAACAGAGTCTCACATGCAGAAAACACACTATGGCTGCTTAACGGGAAAGGTGAGGTGGGGTGATACATAAAACAAGGGTTTCAAATTAGCTCAGATACCGTTCCATAAACCCAATATGTAATAGACAAGACCTACTCCTTGCTCAGAGAACTGGACTCAACATGCCCTATTCACCGCACGAGAATATATCTGACTAGTAATAATCTTAAAACCTATGTATTGATATCTCTCTGTTAGTGTGTCAAGTGGGTGTAAAGCGGCATAAACACAGCAGTGAAAAGCAGCTAAACCCCATTATAAAAATAAATGACTTTAAAAAACCCATGAAACAAACACAGTGTAAGAGAGAGAAATTCTTACACAATGCGTTCAGGGGCAGTGAGGCAACCTGGATTGACCATATCTAGACCCACAGCTGGATGAGACATAAGGGTGGACACTCTTGGGGCTGAGAGTTTTGGTGAGGTTGGGTGAGCAAATGCAGAACATTTAAATAATACTACGTGGTACCCATCGCATGGGTTCCAAATCTCCAGGTTCAAGGGCATCTTCCTACATCGAAAACATGCATGAGAAACCAAGAAGATGGTACACCTTGTGATGGGGAAAGGTTTCTAAAACGCACCTCATTTCTCATCTCCGTGTGCCCGGGTTCGCCATTCCAGCCGCTTTACTACCAATCTCCCTACCTGGAGCAGCAGCACCTTTAACCTTCTGTTCCGTACAGGTTGCAATTTGTCCTGAGGATGAACGGGAAGACGGGGAACCAATGAGAGACTAGCTCTTGGTGTTGGGACAGGCACAGGTCACTCTATTTTCCCATCAGGAAGAAGAATTAACCACAGGCTCATTCTGCCACCCGGAACCAGAAGAGGGCCTGAAGCCATCCTGCGCTTTTGCGGCCAGCTCCCAAAAACCGTGTTGTAAAATGGAGCTTCCGGGCACTGCAATTCACAAACCTGCAGAGTTATAAATGATAACTCTCGTCCACAAATATATTGAGGGAAGGCAAAGAAGAGGATTTGAAATCAAGGCAGAATTGCAGGAAACAGATTTCAGGAGGTAGATTCGAATCGCCTTTAAAGCACATGAAAAGCGGCAAAACGTTGACAATGATGCCCTTGGCCAAAAAGGGCGTATGCGTTTTTTCCTGAATATATTCAGGAAAAAGCGCATACGCCCTTTTTGGCCAACCAAGCAACCTGGAAAGGCAAATCAGCGCTACAAAGATGTCTCGCTTCCCATCGGTCAAAAGGGCCATGCTGAAAAAAGTGTCAAAACCAGAAATGCAGGACAGGCCATGGAGAAATGGGAGCCTTGCTACACTGATGGGCGGGATGTAAATTGCCAACAGCCACTCTGGAGAAGTGTACGGTGTGTCCTGAAACATCTGAAAAACACAGCTTAGAGAGCATAGGGCACTTCCACTCATGGGGGTATAAATTGGGAAAATTAAACATCAGCAAGACACAAGCACCCCAAAGTTGAGGGCTGCTCTGTTGACAAGGACCTCCACTTCATTCCACCTTCAATATCCCAGGAAAGAGAAAACTGGATAAAGAAGTTGTGGTCCTTATGTACAATGGAATATCACTCAGCCATGAAATCAATGTCATAAGGTTAGTAGCAGCATGATGAGTGGATTTAGGTACGACGATTCTAAGTGAAATAAGTCACACAGAAAAGGACACTTCTCATAAGGTATCACTGATAGAGGGAATGTAAAAACCGTTACACTTGAACTGAATTACAAAACAGAACAGAGTCTCACATGCAGAAAACACACTATGGCTGCTTAACGGGAAAGGTGAGGTGGGGTGATACATAAAACAAGGGTATCAAATTAGCTCAGATACCGTTCCATAAAACCAATATGTAGTAGACAAGACCTACTCCTTGCTCAGAGAACTGGACTCAACACGCCCTATTCACCGCACAAGAATATATCTGACTAGTAATAATCTTAAAACCTATGTATTGCTATCTCTGTGTTAGTGTGTCAAGTGGGTGTAAAGCGGCATAAACACAGCAGTGAAAAGCAGCTAAACCCCATTATGAAAATAAATTACTTTGAAAAACCCATGAAACAACGACAGTGAAAGAGAGAGAAATTCTTACACAATGCGTTCAGGGGCTGTGATGCAACCTGGATTGACCATATCTAGACCCACAGCTGGATGAGACATAAGGGTGGACACTCTTGGGGCTGAGAGGGTTGGTGAGGTTGGGTGAGCAAATGCAGACCCTTTAAATAATACTAAGTGGTACCCATCGCATGGGTCCCAAATCTCCAGGTTCAAGGGCTTCTTCCTACATCGAAATCATGCATGAGAAACCCAGAAGATGGTACAACATGTGATGGGGAAAGGTTTCTAAAACGCACCTCATTTCTCTTCTCCTTATGCCCGGGTTCCCCATTCCAGCTGCTTTACTAGCAATCTCCCTACTTGGAGCATCAGCACCTTTAACCTTCTGTTCCGTACAGGTTGCAATTTGTCCTGAGGATGAAAGGGAAAACGGGGAACCAATGAGAGACTGGCTCTTCGTGTTGGGACAGGCACAGGTCACTCTATTTTCCCATCAGGAAGAAGAATTAACCACAGGCTCAGCCTGCCCCCCGGAACCAGAACAGGGCCTGAAGCCATCCTGCGCTTTTGCGGCCTGCTCCCAAAAACCGAGTTGTAAAATGGAGCTTCCGGGCACTGCAATTCACAAACCTGCAGAGTTATAAATGATAACTCTCGTCCACAAATATATTGAGGGAAGGCAAAGAAGAGGATTTGAAATCAAGGCAGAATTGCAGGAAACAGATTTCAGGAGGTAGATTCGAATCGCCTTTAAAGCACATGAAAAGCGGCAAAACGTTGACAATGATGCCCTTGGCCAAAAAGGGCGTATGCGTTTTTTCCTGAATATATTCAGGAAAAAGCGCATACGCCCTTTTTGGCCAACCAAGCAACCTGGAAAGGCAAATCAGCGCTACAAAGAAGTCTCGCTTCCCATCGGTCAAAAGGGCCATGCTGAAAAAAGTGTCAAAACCAGAAATGCAGGACAGGCCATGGAGAAATGGGAGCCTTGCTACACTGATGGGCGGGATGTAAATTGCCAACAGCCACTCTGAAGAAGTGTACAGTGAGTCCTGAAACATCTAAAAAACACAGCTTAGAGAGCATAGGGCACTTCCACTCATGGGGGTATAAATTGGGAAAATTAAACATCAGCAAGACACAAGCACCCCAAAGTTTAGGGCTGCTCTGTTGACAGGGACCTCCACTTCATTCCACCTTAAATATCCCAGGAAAGAGAAAAATGGATAAAGAAGTTGTGGTCCTTATGTATAATGGAATATCACTCAGCCATGAAATCAATGTCATAAGGCTAGTAGCAGGATGATGAGTGGATTTAGGTACGACGATTCTAAGTGAAATAAGTCACACAGAAAAGGACAGTTCTCATAAGGTATCACTTATAGAGGGAATGTAAAAACCGTTACACTTGAACTGAATTACAAAACAGAACAGAGTCTCACATGCAGAAAACACACTATGGCTGCTTAACGGGAAAGGTGAGGTGGGGTGATACATAAAACAAGGGTTTCAAATTAGCTCAGATACCGTTCCATAAACCCAATATGTAATAGACAAGACCTACTCCTTGCTCAGAGAACTGGACTCAACATGCCCTATTCACCGCACGAGAATATATCTGACTAGTAATAATCTTAAAACCTATGTATTGATATCTCTCTGTTAGTGTGTCAAGTGGGTGTAAAGCGGCATAAACACAGCAGTGAAAAGCAGCTAAACCCCATTATAAAAATAAATGACTTTAAAAAACCCATGAAACAGGGCTTCCCTGGTGGCGCAGTGGTTGAGAATCTGCCTGCCAATGCAGGGGACACGGGTTCGAGCCCTGGTCTGGGAAGATCCCACATGCCACGGAGCAACTAGGCCCGTGAGCCACAATTACTGAGCCTGCGCGTCTGGAGCCTGTGCTCCGCAACAGGAGAGGCCGCGATAATGGGAGGCCTGCGCACCGCGATGAGGAGTGGCCCCCACTTGCCACAACTGGAGAAAGCCCTCGCACAGAAACGAAGACCCAACACAGCCATAAATAAATAAATAAATAAAAATTAAACTTAAAAAAAAAAAAAAAGTTAATCGATAACATTAAAAAAAAAAAAGCTTCCTAATTTAAAAAAAAAAAAAAAAAAAAAAAAAAAAAAAAACCCATGAAACAAAGACAGTGTAAGAGAGAGAAATTCTTACACAATGCGTTCAGGGGCAGTGAGGCAACCTGGATTGACCATATCTAGACCCACAGCTGGATGAGACATAAGGGTTGACACTCTTGGGGCTGAGAGTTTTGGTGAGGTTGGGTGAGCAAATGCAGACCATTTAAATAATACTACGTGGTACCCATCGCATGGGTCCCAAATCTCCAGGTTCAAGGGCATCTTCCTACATCGAAAACATGCATGAGAAACCAAGAAGATGGTACACCTTGTGATGGGGAAAGGTTTCTAAAACGCACCTCATTTCTCATCTCCGTGTGCCCGGGTTCGCCATTCCAGCCGCTTTACTACCAATCTCCCTACCTGGAGCAGCAGCACCTTTAACCTTCTGTTCCGTACAGGTTGCAATTTGTCCTGAGGATGAACGGGAAGACGGGGAACCAATGAGAGACTAGCTCTTGGTGTTGGGACAGGCACAGGTCACTCTATTTTCCCATCAGGAAGAAGAATTAACCACAGGCTCATTCTGCCACCCGGAACCAGAAGAGGGCCTGAAGCCATCCTGCGCTTTTGCGGCCAGCTCCCAAAAACCGTGTTGTAAAATGGAGCTTCCGGGCACTGCAATTCACAAACCTGCAGAGTTATAAATGATAACTCTCGTCCACAAATATATTGAGGGAAGGCAAAGAAGAGGATTTGAAATCAAGGCAGAATTGCAGGAAACAGATTTCAGGAGGTAGATTCGAATCGCCTTTAAAGCACATGAAAAGCGGCAAAACGTTGACAATGATGCCCTTGGCCAAAAAGGGCGTATGCGTTTTTTCCTGAATATATTCAGGAAAAAGCGCATACGCCCTTTTTGGCCAACCAAGCAACCTGGAAAGGCAAATCAGCGCTACAAAGAAGTCTCGCTTCCCATCGGTCAAAAGGGCCATGCTGAAAAAAGTGTCAAAACCAGAAATGCAGGACAGGCCATGGAGAAATGGGAGCCTTGCTACACTGATGGGCGGGATGTAAATTGCCAACAGCCACTCTGAAGAAGTGTACAGTGAGTCCTGAAACATCTAAAAAACACAGCTTAGAGAGCATAGGGCACTTCCACTCATGGGGGTATAAATTGGGAAAATTAAACATCAGCAAGACACAAGCACCCCAAAGTTTAGGGCTGCTCTGTTGACAAGGACCTCCACTTCATTCCACCTTCAATATCCCAGGAAAGAGAAAAATGGATAAAGAAGTTGTGGTCCTTATGTACAATGGAATATCACTCAGCCATGAAATCAATGTCATAAGGCTATTAGCAGCATGATGAGTGGATTTAGGTATGACGATTCTAAGTGAAATAAGTCACACAGAAAAGGACACTTCTCCTAAGGTATCACTGATAGAGGGAATGTAAAAACCGTTACACTTGAACTGAATTACAAAACAGAACAGAGTCTCACATGCAGAAAACACACTATGGCTGCTTAACGGGAAAGGTGAGGTGGGGTGATACATAAAACAAGGGTTTCAAATTAGCTCAGATACCGTTCCATAAACCCAATATGTAATAGACAAGACCTACTCCTTGCTCAGAGAACTGGACTCAACATGCCCTATTCACCGCACGAGAATATATCTGACTAGTAATAATCTTAAAACCTATGTATTGATATCTCTCTGTTAGTGTGTCAAGTGGGTGTAAAGCGGCATAAACACAGCAGTGAAAAGCAGCTAAACCCCATTATAAAAATAAATGACTTTAAAAAACCCATGAAACAAACACAGTGTAAGAGAGAGAAATTCTTACACAATGCGTTCAGGGGCAGTGAGGCAACCTGGATTGACCATATCTAGACCCACAGCTGGATGAGACATAAGGGTGGACACTCTTGGGGCTGAGAGTTTTGGTGAGGTTGGGTGAGCAAATGCAGAACATTTAAATAATACTACGTGGTACCCATCGCATGGGTTCCAAATCTCCAGGTTCAAGGGCATCTTCCTACATCGAAAACATGCATGAGAAACCAAGAAGATGGTACACCTTGTGATGGGGAAAGGTTTCTAAAACGCACCTCATTTCTCATCTCCGTGTGCCCGGGTTCGCCATTCCAGCCGCTTTACTACCAATCTCCCTACCTGGAGCAGCAGCACCTTTAACCTTCTGTTCCGTACAGGTTGCAATTTGTCCTGAGGATGAACGGGAAGACGGGGAACCAATGAGAGACTAGCTCTTGGTGTTGGGACAGGCACAGGTCACTCTATTTTCCCATCAGGAAGAAGAATTAACCACAGGCTCATTCTGCCACCCGGAACCAGAAGAGGGCCTGAAGCCATCCTGCGCTTTTGCGGCCAGCTCCCAAAAACCGTGTTGTAAAATGGAGCTTCCGGGCACTGCAATTCACAAACCTGCAGAGTTATAAATGATAACTCTCGTCCACAAATATATTGAGGGAAGGCAAAGAAGAGGATTTGAAATCAAGGCAGAATTGCAGGAAACAGATTTCAGGAGGTAGATTCGAATCGCCTTTAAAGCACATGAAAAGCGGCAAAACGTTGACAATGATGCCCTTGGCCAAAAAGGGCGTATGCGTTTTTTCCTGAATATATTCAGGAAAAAGCGCATACGCCCTTTTTGGCCAACCAAGCAACCTGGAAAGGCAAATCAGCGCTACAAAGAAGTCTCGCTTCCCATCGGTCAAAAGGGCCATGCTGAAAAAAGTGTCAAAACCAGAAATGCAGGACAGGCCATGGAGAAATGGGAGCCTTGCTACACTGATGGGCGGGATGTAAATTGCCAACAGCCACTCTGAAGAAGTGTACAGTGAGTCCTGAAACATCTAAAAAACACAGCTTAGAGAGCATAGGGCACTTCCACTCATGGGGGTATAAATTGGGAAAATTAAACATCAGCAAGACACAAGCACCCCAAAGTTTAGGGCTGCTCTGTTGACAAGGACCTCCACTTCATTCCACCTTCAATATCCCAGGAAAGAGAAAAATGGATAAAGAAGTTGTGGTCCTTATGTACAATGGAATATCACTCAGCCATGAAATCAATGTCATAAGGCTATTAGCAGCATGATGAGTGGATTTAGGTATGACGATTCTAAGTGAAATAAGTCACACAGAAAAGGACACTTCTCCTAAGGTATCACTGATAGAGGGAATGTAAAAACCGTTACACTTGAACTGAATTACAAAACAGAACAGAGTCTCACATGCAGAAAACACACTATGGCTGCTTAACGGGAAAGGTGAGGTGGGGTGATACATAAAACAAGGGTTTCAAATTAGCTCAGATACCGTTCCATAAACCCAATATGTAATAGACAAGACCTACTCCTTGCTCAGAGAACTGGACTCAACATGCCCTATTCACCGCACGAGAATATATCTGACTAGTAATAATCTTAAAACCTATGTATTGATATCTCTCTGTTAGTGTGTCAAGTGGGTGTAAAGCGGCATAAACACAGCAGTGAAAAGCAGCTAAACCCCATTATAAAAATAAATGACTTTAAAAAACCCATGAAACAAACACAGTGTAAGAGAGAGAAATTCTTACACAATGCGTTCAGGGGCAGTGAGGCAACCTGGATTGACCATATCTAGACCCACAGCTGGATGAGACATAAGGGTGGACACTCTTGGGGCTGAGAGTTTTGGTGAGGTTGGGTGAGCAAATGCAGAACATTTAAATAATACTACGTGGTACCCATCGCATGGGTCCCAAATCTCCAGGTTCAAGGGCATCTTCCTACATCGAAAACATGCATGAGAAACCAAGAAGATGGTACACCTTGTGATGGGGAAAGGTTTCTAAAACGCACCTCATTTCTCATCTCCGTGTGCCCGGGTTCGCCATTCCAGCCGCTTTACTACCAATCTCCCTACTTGGAGCATCAGCACCTTTAACCTTCTGTTCCGTACAGGTTGCAATTTGTCCTGAGGATGAACGGGAAGACGGGGAACCAATGAGAGACTAGCTCTTGGTGTTGGGACAGGCACAGGTCACTCTATTTTCCCATCAGGAAGAAGAATTAACCACAGGCTCATTCTGCCACCCGGAACCAGAAGAGGGCCTGAAGCCATCCTGCGCTTTTGCGGCCAGCTCCCAAAAACCGTGTTGTAAAATGGAGCTTCCGGGCACTGCAATTCACAAACATGCAGAGTTATAAATGATAACTCTCGTCCACAAATATATTGAGGGAAGGCAAAGAAGAGGATTTGAAATCAACGCAGAATTGCAGGAAACAGATTTCAGGAGGTAGATTCGAATTGCCTTTAAAGCACATGAAAAGCGGCAAAACGTTGACAATGATGCCCTTGGCCAAAAAGGGCGTATGCGTTTTTTCCTGAATATATTCAGGAAAAAGTGCATACGCCCTTTTTGGCCAACCAAGCAACCTGGAAAGGCAAATCAGCGCTACAAAGAAGTCTCGCTTCCCATCGGTCAAAAGGGCCATGCTGAAAAAAGTGTCAAAACCAGAAATGCAGGACAGGCCATGGAGAAATGGGAGCCTTGCTACACTGATGGGCGGGATGTAAATTGCCAACAGCCACTCTGGAGAAGTGTACGGTGAGTCCTGAAACATCTAAAAAACACAGCTTAGAGAGCACAGGGCACTTCCACTCATGGGGGTATAAATTGGGAAAATTAAAAATCAGCAAGACACAAGCACCCCAAAGTTTAGGGCTGCTCTGTTGACAAGGACCTCCACTTCATTCCACCTTAAATATCCCAGGAAAGAGAAAAATGGATAAAGAAGTTGTGGTCCTTATGTACAATGGAATATCACTCAGCCATGAAATCAATGTCATAAGGGTAGTAGCAGCACGATGAATGGATTTAGGTACGACGATTCTAAGTGAAATAAGTCACACAGAAAAGGACACTTCTCATAAGGTATCACTTATAGAGGGAATGTAAAAACCGTTACACTTGAACTGAATTACAAAACAGAACAGAGTCACACATGCAGAAAACACACTATGGCTGCTTAACGGGAAAGGTGAAGTGGGGTGATACATAAAACAAGGGTTTCAAATTAGCTCAGATACCGTTCCATAAACCCAATATGTAATAGACAAGACCTACTCCTTGCTCAGAGAACTGGACTCAACACGGCCTATTCACCGCACAAGAATATATCTGACTAGTAATAATCTTAAAACCTATGTATTGATATCTCTCTGTTAGTGTGTCAAGTGAGTGTAAAGCGGCATAAACACAGCAGTGAAAAGCAGCTAAACCCCATTATAAAAATAAATTACTTTGAAAAACCCATGAAACAAAGACAGTGAAAGAGAGCGAAATTCTTACACAATGCGTTCAGGGGCTGTGATGCAACCTGGATTGACCATATCTAGACCCACAGCTGGATGAGACATAAGGGTGGACACTCTTGGGGCTGAGAGGTTTGGTGAGGTTGGGTGAGCAAACGCAGACCTTTTAAAGTAATACTGAGTGGTACCCATCGCATGGGTCCCAAATCTCCAGGTTCAAGGGAATCCTGCTACATTGAAAACATGCATGAGAAACCCAGACGATGGTACACCATGTGATGGGGAAATGTTTCTGAAACGCACCTCATTTCTCATCTCCTTGTGCCCCGGTTCGCCATTCCAGCTGCTTTACTAGCAATCTCCCTACTTGGAGCATCAGCACCTTTAACCTCCTGTTCCGTACAGGTTGCAATTTGTCCTGACGATGAACGGGGAGATGGGGAACCAGTGAGGGACTAGCTCTTGGTGTTGGGACAGACACAGGTCACTCTATTTTCCCATCAGGAAGAAGAATTAACCACAGGCTCAGCCTGCTCCCCGGAACCAGAACAGGGCCTGAAACCATCCTGCGCTTTCGCGGCCAGCTCCCAAAAACGCGAGTTGTAAAATGGAGCTTCCGGGCACTGCAATTCACAAACCTGCAGAGTTATAAATGATAACTCTCGTCCACAAATATATTGAGGGAAGGCAAAGAAGAGGATTTGAAATCAAGGCAGAATTGCAGGAAACAGATTTCAGGAGGTAGATTCGAATCGCCTTTAAAGCACATGAAAAGCGGCAAAACGTTGACAATGATGCCCTTGGCCAAAAAGGGCGTATGCGTTTTTTCCTGAATATATTGAGGAAAAAACGCATACGCCCTTTTTGGCCAACCAAGCAACCTGGAAAGGCAAATCAGCGCTACAAAGAAGTCTCGCTTCCCATCGGTCAAAAGGGCCATGCTGAAAAAAGTGTCAAAACCAGAAATGCAGGACAGGCCATGGAGAAATGGGAGCCTTGCTACACTGATGGGCGGGATGTAAATTGCCAACAGCCACTCTGAAGAAGTGTACGGTGAGTCCTGAAACATCTAAAAAACACAGCTTATAGAGCATAGGGTACTTCCACTCATGGGGGTATAAATAAGGGAAATTAAACATCAGCAAGACACAAGCACCCCAAAGTTTAGGGCTGCTCTGTTGACAAGGACCTCCACTTCATTCCACCTTCAATATCCCAGGAAAGAGAAAAATGGATAAAGAAGTTGTGGTCCTTATGTACAATGGAATATCACTCAGCCATGAAATCAATGTCATAAGGCTAGTAGTAGCAGGATGAGTGGATTTAGGTACGACGATTCTAAGTGAAATAAGTCACACAGAAAAGGACACTTCTCATAAGGTATCACTTATAGAGGGAATGTAAAAACCGTTACAATTGAACTGAATTACAAAACAGAACAGAGTCACACATGCAGAAAACACACTATGGCTGCTTAACGGGAAAGGTGAGGTGGCGTGATACATAAAACAAGGGTTTCAAATTAGCTCAGATACCGTTCCATAAACCCAAAATTTAATAGACAAGACCTACTCCTTGCTCAGAGAACTGGACTCAACACGCCCTATTCACCGCACAAGAATATATCTGACTAGGAATAATCTTAAAACCTATGTATTGATATCTCTCTGTTAGTGTGTCAAGTGGGTGTAAAGCGGCATAAACACAGCAGTGAAAAGCAGCTAAACCCCATTATAAAAATAAATTACTTTGAAAAACCCATGAAACAAACACAGTGAAAGAGAGAGAAATTCTTACACAATGCGTTCAGGGACTGTGATGCAACCTGGATTGACCATATCTAGACCCACAGCTGGATGAGACATAAGGGTGGACACTCCTGGGCCTGAGAGGTTTGGTGAGGTAGGGTGAGCAAACCCAGACCCTCTAAAGTAATACTGCGTGGTACCCGTCCCATGGGTCCCAAATCTCCAGGTTCAAGGGCATCTTCCTACATCGAAAACATGCATGAGAAACCCAGAGGATGGTACACCGTGTGATGGGGAAAGGTTTCTAAAACGCACCTCATTTCTCATCTCCTTGTGCCTGGGTTCGCCATTCCAGCCGCTTTACTAGCAATCTCCCTACTTGGAGCATCAGCACCTTTAACCTCCTGTTCCGTACAGGTTGCAATTTGTCCTGAGGATGAACGGGAAGATGGGGAACCAATGAGAGACTAGCTCTTGGTGTTGGGACAGGCACAGGTCACACTATTTTACCATCAGGAAGAAGAATTAACCACAGGCTCAGCCTGCCCCCCGGAACCAGAACAGGGCCTGAAGCCATCCTGCGCTTTTGCGGCCAGCTCCCAAAAAAGCGAGTTGTAAAATGGAAGTTCAGGGCACTGCAATTCACAAACCTGCAGAGTTATAAATGATAACTCTCGTCCACAAATATATTGAGGGAAGGCAAAGAAGAGGATTTGAAATCAAGGCAGAATTGCAGGAAACAGATTTCAGGAGGTAGATTCGAATCGCCTTTAAAGCACATGAAAAGCGGCAAAACGTTGACAATGATGCCCTTGGCCAAAAAGGGCGTATGAGTTTTTTCCTGAATATATTCACTAAAAAACGCATATGCCCTTTTTGGCCAACCAAGCAACCTGGAAAGGCAAATCAGCGCTACAGAGAAGACTCGCTACCCATCGGTCAAAAGGGCCATGCTGAAAAAAGTGTCAAAACCAGAAATGCAGGACAGGCCATGGAGAAATGGGAGCCTTGCTACACTGATGGGCGGGATGTAAATTGCCAACAGCCACTCTGGAGAAGTCTAGGGTGAGTCCTGAAACATCTAAAAAACACAGCTTAGAGAGCATAGGGCACTTCCACTCATGGGGGTATAAATTGCGAAAATTTAAAATCAGCAAGACACAAGCACCCCAAAGTTTAGGGCTGCTCTGTTGACAAGGACCTCCACTTCATTCCACCTTAAATATCCCAGGAAAGAGAAAAATGGATAAAGAAGTTGTGGTCCTTATGTACAATGGAATATCACTCAGCCATGAAATCAATGTCATAAGGTGAGTAGCAGCATGATGAGTGGATTTAGGTACGACGATTCTAAGTGAAATAAGTCACACAGAAAAGGACACTTCTCATAAGGTATCACTTATAGAGGGAATGTAAAAACCGTTACACTTGAACTGAATTACAAAACAGAACAGAGTCACACATGCAGAAAACACACTATGGCTGCTTAACGGGAATGGTGAGGTGGGGTGATACATAAAACAAGGGTTTCAAATTAGCTCAGATACCGTTCCATAAACCCAATATGTAATAGACAAGACCTACTCCTTGCTCAGAGGACTGGACTCAACACGCCCTATTCACCGCACAAGAATATATCTGACTAGGAATAATCTTAAAACCTATGTACTGATATCTCTCTGTTAGTGTGTCAAGTGGGTGTAAAGCGGCATAAACACAGCAGTGAAAAGCAGCTAAACCCCATTATAAAAATAAATTACTTTGAAAAACCCATGAAACAAAGACAGTGAAAGAGAGAGAAATTCTTACACAATGCGTTCAGGGGCTGTGATGCAACCTGGATTGACCAAATGTAAACCCACAGCTGGATGAGACAAAAGGGTGGACACTCTTGGGGCTGAGAGGTTTGGTGAGGTAGGGTGAGCAAACGCAGACCCTTTAAAGTAATACTGCGTGGTACCCGTCCCATGGGTCCCAAATCTCCAGGTTCAAGGGCATCTTCCTACATCGAAAACATGCATGAGAAACCCAGAAGATGGTACACCGTGTGATGGGGAAAGGTTTCTAAAACGCACCTCATTTCTCATCTCCTTGTGCCTGGGTTCGCCATTCCAGCGGCTTTACTAGCAAACTCCCTACTTGGAGCATCAGCACCTTTAACCTCCTGTTCCGTACAGGTTGCAATTTGTCCTGAGGATGAATGGGAAGACGGGGAACCAATGAGAGACTAGCGCTTGGTGTGGACACAGGCACAGGTCACTCTATTTTCCCATCAGGAAGAAGAATTAACCACAGGCTCAGCCTGCCCCCCGGAACCAGAACAGGGCGTGAAACCATCATGCGCTTTTGCGGCCAGCTCCCAAAAAAGCGACTTGTAAAATGGAGCTTCAGGGCACTGCAATTCACAAACCTGCAGAGTTATAAATGATAACTCTCGTCCACAAATATATTGAGGGAAGGCAAAGAAGAGGATTTGAAATCAAGGCAGAATTGCAGGAAACAGATTTCAGGAGGTAGATTCGAATCGCCTTTAAAGCACATGAAAAGCGGCAAAACGTTGACAATGATTGCCTTGGCCAATAAGGGCGTATGCGTTTTTTCCTGAATATATTCAGGAAAAAACGCATACGCCCTTTTTGGCCAACCAAGCAACCTGGAAAGGCAAATCAGGGCTACAAAGAAGACTCGCTACCCATCGGTCAAAAGGGCCATGCTGAAAAACTTGTCAAAACCAGAAATGCAGGACAGGCCATGGAGAAATGGGAGCCTTGCTACACTGATGGGCGGGATGTAAATTGCCAACAGCCACTCTGGAGAAGTGTACGGTGAGTCCTGAAACATCTGAAAAACACAGCTTAGAGAGCATAGGGCACTTCCACTCATGGGGGTATGAATTGGGAAAATGAAAAATCAGCAAGACACAAGCACCCCAAAGTTTAGGGCTGCTCTGTTGACAAGGACCTCCACTTCATTCCACCTTAAATCTCCCAGGAAAGAGAAAAATGGATTAAGAAGTTGTGGTCCTTATGTACAATGGAATATCACTCAGCCATGAAATCAGTGTCATAAGGTTAGTAGCAGCATGATGAGTGGATTTAGGTACGACGATTCTAAGTGAAATAAGTCACACAGAAAAGGACACTTCTCATAAGGTATCACTTTTAGAGGGAATGTAAAAACCGTTACACTTGAACTGAATTACAAAACAGAACAGAGTCACACATGCAGAAAACACACTATGGCTGCTTAACGGGAAAGGTGAGGTGGGGTGAAACATAAAACAAGGGTATCAAATTAGCTCAGATACCGTTCCATAAACCCAATATGTAGTAGACAAGACCTACTCCTTGCTCAGAGAACTGGACTCAACACGCCCTATTCACCGCACAAGAATATATCTGACTAATAATAATCTTAAAACCTATGTATTGATACCTCTCTGTTAGTGTGTCAAGTGGGTGTAAAGCGGCATAAACACAGCCGTGAAAAGCAGCTAAACCCCATTATGAAAATAAATTACTTTGAAAAACCCATGAAACAACGACAGTGAAAGAGATAGAAATTCTTACACAATGAGTTCAGGGGCTGTGATGCAACCTGGATTGACCATATCTAGACCCACAGCTGGATGAGACATAAGGGTGGACACTCTTGGGGCTGAGAGGTTTGGTGAGGTTGGGTGAGCAAACGCAGACCCTTTAAAGTAATACTGCGTGGTACCCATCGCATGGATCCCAAATCTCCAGCTTCAAGGGCATCTTCCTACATCGAAAACATGCATGAGAAACCCAGAAGATGGTACACCGTGTGATGGGGAAAGGTTTCTAAAACGCACCTCATTTCTCATCTCCTTGTGCCCGGGTTGGCCATTCCAGCCGCTTTACTAGCAATCTCCCTACTTGGAGCATCAGCACCTTTAACCTCCTGTTCCGTACAGGTTGCAATTTGTCCTGAGGATGAACGGGAAGACGGGGAACCAACGAGAGACTAGCTCTTGGTGTTGGGACAGGCACAGGTCACTCTATTTTCCCATCAGGAAGAAGAATTAACCACAGGCTCAGCCTGCCCCCCGGAACCAGAACAGGGCCTGAAGCCATCCTGCGCTTTTGCGGCCAGCTCCCAAAAAAGCGAGTTGTAAAATGGAGGTTCAGGGCACTGCAATTCACAAACCTACAGAGTTATAAATGATAACTCTCGTCCACAAATATATTGAGGGAAGGCAAAGAAGAGGATTTGAAATCAAGGCAGAATTGCACGAAACAGATTTCAGGAGGTAGATACGAATCGCCTTTAAAGCACATGAAAAGCGGCAAAACGTTGACAATGATGCCCTTGGCCAAAAAGGGCGTATGCGTTTTTTCCTGAATATATTCAGGAAAAAACGCATACGCCCTTTTTGGCCAACCAAGCAACCTGGAAAGGCAAATCAGCGCTACAAACAAGTCTCGCTTCCCATCGGTCAAAAGGGCCATGCTGAAAAAAGTGTCAAAACCAGAAATGCAGGACAGGCCATGGAGAAATGGGAGCCTTGCTACACTGATGGGCGGGATGTAAATTGCCAACAGCCACTCTGGAGAAGTGTACGGTGTGTCCTGAAACATCTGAAAAACACAGCTTAGAGAGCATAGGGCACTTCCACTCATGGGGGTATAAATTGGGAAAATTAAAAATCAGCAAGACACAAGCACCCCAAAGTTGAGGGCTGCTCTGTTGACAAGGACCTCCACTTCATTCCACCTTAAATATCCCAGGAAAGAGAAAAATGGATAAAGAAGTTGTGGTCCTTATGTACAATGGAATATCACTCAGCCATTAAATCAATGTCATAAGGTTAGTAGCAGCATGATGAGTGGATTTAGGTACGACGATTCTAAGTGAAATAAGTCACACAGAAAAGGACACTTCTCATAAGGTATCACTGATAGAGGGAATGTAAAAACCGTTACACTTGAACTGAATTACAAAACAGAACAGAGTCACACATGCAGAAAACACACTATGGCTGCTTAACGGGAAAGGTGAGGTGGGGTGATACATAAAACAAGGGTTTCAAATTAGCTCAGATACCGTTCCATAAACCCAATATGTAATAGACAAGACCTACTCCTTGCTCAGAGAACTGGACTCAACACGGCCTATTCACCGCACAAGAATATATCTGACTAGTAATAATCTTAAAACCTATGTATTGATATCTCTCTGTTAGTGTGTCAAGTGGGTGTAAAGCGGCATAAACACAGCAGTGAAAAGCAGCTAAACCCCATTATAAAAATAAATGACTTTAAAAAACCCATGAAACAGGGCTTCCCTGGTGGCGCAGTGGTTGAGAATCTGCCTGCCAATGCAGGGGACACGGGTTCGAGCCCTGGTCTGGGAAGATCCCACATGCCACGGAGCAACTAGGCCCGTGAGCCACAATTACTGAGCCTGCGCGTCTGGAGCCTGTGCTCCGCAACAGGAGAGGCCGCGATAATGGGAGGCCTGCGCACCGCGATGAGGAGTGGCCCCCACTTGCCACAACTGGAGAAAGCCCTCGCACAGAAACGAAGACCCAACACAGCCATAAATAAATAAATAAATAAAAATTAAACTTAAAAAAAAAAAAAAAAGTTAATCGATAACATTAAAAAAAAAAAAGCTTCCTAATTTAAAAAAAAAAAAAAAAAAAAAAAAAAAAAAAACCCATGAAACAAAGACAGTGTAAGAGAGAGAAATTCTTACACAATGCGTTCAGGGGCAGTGAGGCAACCTGGATTGACCATATCTAGACCCACAGCTGGATGAGACATAAGGGTTGACACTCTTGGGGCTGAGAGTTTTGGTGAGGTTGGGTGAGCAAATGCAGACCATTTAAATAATACTACGTGGTACCCATCGCATGGGTCCCAAATCTCCAGGTTCAAGGGCATCTTCCTACATCGAAAACATGCATGAGAAACCAAGAAGATGGTACACCTTGTGATGGGGAAAGGTTTCTAAAACGCACCTCATTTCTCATCTCCGTGTGCCCGGGTTCGCCATTCCAGCCGCTTTACTACCAATCTCCCTACCTGGAGCAGCAGCACCTTTAACCTTCTGTTCCGTACAGGTTGCAATTTGTCCTGAGGATGAACGGGAAGACGGGGAACCAATGAGAGACTAGCTCTTGGTGTTGGGACAGGCACAGGTCACTCTATTTTCCCATCAGGAAGAAGAATTAACCACAGGCTCATTCTGCCACCCGGAACCAGAAGAGGGCCTGAAGCCATCCTGCGCTTTTGCGGCCAGCTCCCAAAAACCGTGTTGTAAAATGGAGCTTCCGGGCACTGCAATTCACAAACCTGCAGAGTTATAAATGATAACTCTCGTCCACAAATATATTGAGGGAAGGCAAAGAAGAGGATTTGAAATCAAGGCAGAATTGCAGGAAACAGATTTCAGGAGGTAGATTCGAATCGCCTTTAAAGCACATGAAAAGCGGCAAAACGTTGACAATGATGCCCTTGGCCAAAAAGGGCGTATGCGTTTTTTCCTGAATATATTCAGGAAAAAGCGCATACGCCCTTTTTGGCCAACCAAGCAACCTGGAAAGGCAAATCAGCGCTACAAAGAAGTCTCGCTTCCCATCGGTCAAAAGGGCCATGCTGAAAAAAGTGTCAAAACCAGAAATTCAGGACAGGCCATGGAGAAATGGGAGCCTTGCTACACTGATGGGCGGGATGTAAATTGCCAACAGCCACTCTGAAGAAGTGTACAGTGAGTCCTGAAACATCTATAAAACACAGCTTAGAGAGCATAGGGCACTTCCACTCATGGGGGTATAAATTGGGAAAATTAAACATCAGCAAGACACAAGCACCCCAAAGTTTAGGGCTGCTCTGTTGACAAGGACCTCCACTTCATTCCACCTTCAATATCCCAGGAAAGAGAAAAATGGATAAAGAAGTTGTGGTCCTTATGTACAATGGAATATCACTCAGCCATGAAATCAATGTCATAAGGCTATTAGCAGCATGATGAGTGGATTTAGGTATGACGATTCTAAGTGAAATAAGTCACACAGAAAAGGACACTTCTCCTAAGGTATCACTGATAGAGGGAATGTAAAAACCGTTACACTTGAACTGAATTACAAAACAGAACAGAGTCTCACATGCAGAAAACACACTATGGCTGCTTAACGGGAAAGGTGAGGTGGGGTGATACATAAAACAAGGGTTTCAAATTAGCTCAGATACCGTTCCATAAACCCAATATGTAATAGACAAGACCTACTCCTTGCTCAGAGAACTGGACTCAACATGCCCTATTCACCGCACGAGAATATATCTGACTAGTAATAATCTTAAAACCTATGTATTGATATCTCTCTGTTAGTGTGTCAAGTGGGTGTAAAGCGGCATAAACACAGCAGTGAAAAGCAGCTAAACCCCATTATAAAAATAAATGACTTTAAAAAACCCATGAAACAAAGACAGTGTAAGAGAGAGAAATTCTTACACAATGCGTTCAGGGGCAGTGAGGCAACCTGGATTGACCATATCTAGACCCACAGCTGGATGAGACATAAGGGTGGACACTCTTGGGGCTGAGAGTTTTGGTGAGGTTGGGTGAGCAAATGCAGAACATTTAAATAATACTACGTGGTACCCATCGCATGGGTTCCAAATCTCCAGGTTCAAGGGCATCTTCCTACATCGAAAACATGCATGAGAAACCAAGAAGATGGTACACCTTGTGATGGGGAAAGGTTTCTAAAACGCACCTCATTTCTCATCTCCGTGTGCCCGGGTTCGCCATTCCAGCCGCTTTACTACCAATCTCCCTACCTGGAGCAGCAGCACCTTTAACCTTCTGTTCCGTACAGGTTGCAATTTGTCCTGAGGATGAACGGGAAGACGGGGAACCAATGAGAGACTAGCTCTTGGTGTTGGGACAGGCACAGGTCACTCTATTTTCCCATCAGGAAGAAGAATTAACCACAGGCTCATTCTGCCACCCGGAACCAGAAGAGGGCCTGAAGCCATCCTGCGCTTTTGCGGCCAGCTCCCAAAAACCGTGTTGTAAAATGGAGCTTCCGGGCACTGCAATTCACAAACCTGCAGAGTTATAAATGATAACTCTCGTCCACAAATATATTGAGGGAAGGCAAAGAAGAGGATTTGAAATCAAGGCAGAATTGCAGGAAACAGATTTCAGGAGGTAGATTCGAATCGCCTTTAAAGCACATGAAAAGCGGCAAAACGTTGACAATGATGCCCTTGGCCAAAAAGGGCGTATGCGTTTTTTCCTGAATATATTCAGGAAAAAGCGCATACGCCCTTTTTGGCCAACCAAGCAACCTGGAAAGGCAAATCAGCGCTACAAAGAAGTCTCGCTTCCCATCGGTCAAAAGGGCCATGCTGAAAAAAGTGTCAAAACCAGAAATGCAGGACAGGCCATGGAGAAATGGGAGCCTTGCTACACTGATGGGCGGGATGTAAATTGCCAACAGCCACTCTGAAGAAGTGTACAGTGAGTCCTGAAACATCTAAAAAACACAGCTTAGAGAGCATAGGGCACTTCCACTCATGGGGGTATAAATTGGGAAAATTAAACATCAGCAAGACACAAGCACCCCAAAGTTTAGGGCTGCTCTGTTGACAAGGACCTCCACTTCATTCCACCTTCAATATCCCAGGAAAGAGAAAAATGGATAAAGAAGTTGTGGTCCTTATGTACAATGGAATATCACTCAGCCATGAAATCAATGTCATAAGGCTATTAGCAGCATGATGAGTGGATTTAGGTATGACGATTCTAAGTGAAATAAGTCACACAGAAAAGGACACTTCTCCTAAGGTATCACTGATAGAGGGAATGTAAAAACCGTTACACTTGAACTGAATTACAAAACAGAACAGAGTCTCACATGCAGAAAACACACTATGGCTGCTTAACGGGAAAGGTGAGGTGGGGTGATACATAAAACAAGGGTTTCAAATTAGCTCAGATACCGTTCCATAAACCCAATATGTAATAGACAAGACCTACTCCTTGCTCAGAGAACTGGACTCAACATGCCCTATTCACCGCACGAGAATATATCTGACTAGTAATAATCTTAAAACCTATGTATTGATATCTCTCTGTTAGTTTGTCAAGTGGGTGTAAAGCGGCATAAACACAGCAGTGAAAAGCAGCTAAACCCCATTATAAAAATAAATGACTTTAAAAAACCCATGAAACAAACACAGTGTAAGAGAGAGAAATTCTTACACAATGCGTTCAGGGGCAGTGAGGCAACCTGGATTGACCATATCTAGACCCACAGCTGGATGAGACATAAGGGTGGACACTCTTGGGGCTGAGAGTTTTGGTGAGGTTGGGTGAGCAAATGCAGAACATTTAAATAATACTACGTGGTACCCATCGCATGGGTCCCAAATCTCCAGGTTCAAGGGCATCTTCCTACATCGAAAACATGCATGAGAAACCAAGAAGATGGTACACCTTGTGATGGGGAAAGGTTTCTAAAACGCACCTCATTTCTCATCTCCGTGTGCCCGGGTTCGCCATTCCAGCCGCTTTACTACCAATCTCCCTACTTGGAGCATCAGCACCTTTAACCTTCTGTTCCGTACAGGTTGCAATTTGTCCTGAGGATGAACGGGAAGACGGGGAACCAATGAGAGACTAGCTCTTGGTGTTGGGACAGGCACAGGTCACTCTATTTTCCCATCAGGAAGAAGAATTAACCACAGGCTCATTCTGCCACCCGGAACCAGAAGAGGGCCTGAAGCCATCCTGCGCTTTTGCGGCCAGCTCCCAAAAACCGTGTTGTAAAATGGAGCTTCCGGGCACTGCAATTCACAAACATGCAGAGTTATAAATGATAACTCTCGTCCACAAATATATTGAGGGAAGGCAAAGAAGAGGATTTGAAATCAACGCAGAATTGCAGGAAACAGATTTCAGGAGGTAGATTCGAATTGCCTTTAAAGCACATGAAAAGCGGCAAAACGTTGACAATGATGCCCTTGGCCAAAAAGGGCGTATGCGTTTTTTCCTGAATATATTCAGGAAAAAGTGCATACGCCCTTTTTGGCCAACCAAGCAACCTGGAAAGGCAAATCAGCGCTACAAAGAAGTCTCGCTTCCCATCGGTCAAAAGGGCCATGCTGAAAAAAGTGTCAAAACCAGAAATGCAGGACAGGCCATGGAGAAATGGGAGCCTTGCTACACTGATGGGCGGGATGTAAATTGCCAACAGCCACTCTGGAGAAGTGTACGGTGAGTCCTGAAACATCTAAAAAACACAGCTTAGAGAGCATAGGGCACTTCCACTCATGGGGGTATAAATTGGGAAAATTAAAAATCAGCAAGACACAAGCACCCCAAAGTTTAGGGCTGCTCTGTTGACAAGGACCTCCACTTCATTCCACCTTAAATATCCCAGGAAAGAGAAAAATGGATAAAGAAGTTGTGGTCCTTATGTACAATGGAATATCACTCAGCCATGAAATCAATGTCATAAGGGTAGTAGCAGCATGATGAATGGATTTAGGTACGACGATTCTAAGTGAAATAAGTCACACAGAAAAGGACACTTCTCATAAGGTATCACTTATAGAGGGAATGTAAAAACCGTTACACTTGAACTGAATTACAAAACAGAACAGAGTCACACATGCAGAAAACACACTATGGCTGCTTAACGGGAAAGGTGAAGTGGGGTGATACATAAAACAAGGGTTTCAAATTAGCTCAGATACCGTTCCATAAACCCAATATGTAATAGACAAGACCTACTCCTTGCTCAGAGAACTGGACTCAACACGGCCTATTCACCGCACAAGAATATATCTGACTAGTAATAATCTTAAAACCTATGTATTGATATCTCTCTGTTAGTGTGTCAAGTGAGTGTAAAGCGGCATAAACACAGCAGTGAAAAGCAGCTAAACCCCATTATAAAAATAAATTACTTTGAAAAACCCATGAAACAAAGACAGTGAAAGAGAGCGAAATTCTTACACAATGCGTTCAGGGGCTGTGATGCAACCTGGATTGACCATATCTAGACCCACAGCTGGATGAGACATAAGGGTGGACACTCTTGGGGCTGAGAGGTTTGGTGAGGTTGGGTGAGCAAACGCAGACCTTTTAAAGTAATACTGAGTGGTACCCATCGCATGGGTCCCAAATCTCCAGGTTCAAGGGAATCCTGCTACATTGAAAACATGCATGAGAAACCCAGACGATGGTACACCATGTGATGGGGAAATGTTTCTGAAACGCACCTCATTTCTCATCTCCTTGTGCCCCGGTTCGCCATTCCAGCTGCTTTACTAGCAATCTCCCTACTTGGAGCATCAGCACCTTTAACCTCCTGTTCCGTACAGGTTGCAATTTGTCCTGACGATGAACGGGGAGATGGGGAACCAGTGAGGGACTAGCTCTTGGTGTTGGGACAGACACAGGTCACTCTATTTTCCCATCAGGAAGAAGAATTAACCACAGGCTCAGCCTGCTCCCCGGAACCAGAACAGGGCCTGAAACCATCCTGCGCTTTCGCGGCCAGCTCCCAAAAACGCGAGTTGTAAAATGGAGCTTCCGGGCACTGCAATTCACAAACCTGCAGAGTTATAAATGATAACTCTCGTCCACAAATATATTGAGGGAAGGCAAAGAAGAGGATTTGAAATCAAGGCAGAATTGCAGGAAACAGATTTCAGGAGGTAGATTCGAATCGCCTTTAAAGCACATGAAAAGCGGCAAAACGTTGACAATGATGCCCTTGGCCAAAAAGGGCGTATGCGTTTTTTCCTGAATATATTGAGGAAAAAACGCATACGCCCTTTTTGGCCAACCAAGCAACCTGGAAAGGCAAATCAGCGCTACAAAGAAGTCTCGCTTCCCATCGGTCAAAAGGGCCATGCTGAAAAAAGTGTCAAAACCAGAAATGCAGGACAGGCCATGGAGAAATGGGAGCCTTGCTACACTGATGGGCGGGATGTAAATTGCCAACAGCCACTCTGAAGAAGTGTACGGTGAGTCCTGAAACATCTAAAAAACACAGCTTATAGAGCATAGGGTACTTCCACTCATGGGGGTATAAATAAGGGAAATTAAACATCAGCAAGACACAAGCACCCCAAAGTTTAGGGCTGCTCTGTTGACAAGGACCTCCACTTCATTCCACCTTCAATATCCCAGGAAAGAGAAAAATGGATAAAGAAGTTGTGGTCCTTATGTACAATGGAATATCACTCAGCCATGAAATCAATGTCATAAGGCTAGTAGTAGCAGGATGAGTGGATTTAGGTACGACGATTCTAAGTGAAATAAGTCACACAGAAAAGGACACTTCTCATAAGGTATCACTTATAGAGGGAATGTAAAAACCGTTACAATTGAACTGAATTACAAAACAGAACAGAGTCACACATGCAGAAAACACACTATGGCTGCTTAACGGGAAAGGTGAGGTGGCGTGATACATAAAACAAGGGTTTCAAATTAGCTCAGATACCGTTCCATAAACCCAAAATTTAATAGACAAGACCTACTCCTTGCTCAGAGAACTGGACTCAACACGCCCTATTCACCGCACAAGAATATATCTGACTAGGAATAATCTTAAAACCTATGTATTGATATCTCTCTGTTAGTGTGTCAAGTGGGTGTAAAGCGGCATAAACACAGCAGTGAAAAGCAGCTAAACCCCATTATAAAAATAAATTACTTTGAAAAACCCATGAAACAAACACAGTGAAAGAGAGAGAAATTCTTACACAATGCGTTCAGGGACTGTGATGCAACCTGGATTGACCATATCTAGACCCACAGCTGGATGAGACATAAGGGTGGACACTCCTGGGCCTGAGAGGTTTGGTGAGGTAGGGTGAGCAAACCCAGACCCTCTAAAGTAATACTGCGTGGTACCCGTCCCATGGGTCCCAAATCTCCAGGTTCAAGGGCATCTTCCTATATCGAAAACATGCATGAGAAACCCAGAGGATGGTACACCGTGTGATGGGGAAAGGTTTCTAAAACGCACCTCATTTCTCATCTCCTTGTGCCTGGGTTCGCCATTCCAGCCGCTTTACTAGCAATCTCCCTACTTGGAGCATCAGCACCTTTAACCTCCTGTTCCGTACAGGTTGCAATTTGTCCTGAGGATGAACGGGAAGATGGGGAACCAATGAGAGACTAGCTCTTGGTGTTGGGACAGGCACAGGTCACACTATTTTACCATCAGGAAGAAGAATTAACCACAGGCTCAGCCTGCCCCCCGGAACCAGAACAGGGCCTGAAGCCATCCTGCGCTTTTGCGGCCAGCTCCCAAAAAAGCGAGTTGTAAAATGGAAGTTCAGGGCACTGCAATTCACAAACCTGCAGAGTTATAAATGATAACTCTCGTCCACAAATATATTGAGGGAAGGCAAAGAAGAGGATTTGAAATCAAGGCAGAATTGCAGGAAACAGATTTCAGGAGGTAGATTCGAATCGCCTTTAAAGCACATGAAAAGCGGCAAAACGTTGACAATGATGCCCTTGGCCAAAAAGGGCGTATGAGTTTTTTCCTGAATATATTCACTAAAAAACGCATATGCCCTTTTTGGCCAACCAAGCAACCTGGAAAGGCAAATCAGCGCTACAGAGAAGACTCGCTACCCATCGGTCAAAAGGGCCATGCTGAAAAAAGTGTCAAAACCAGAAATGCAGGACAGGCCATGGAGAAATGGGAGCCTTGCTACACTGATGGGCGGGATGTAAATTGCCAACAGCCACTCTGGAGAAGTCTAGGGTGAGTCCTGAAACATCTAAAAAACACAGCTTAGAGAGCATAGGGCACTTCCACTCATGGGGGTATAAATTGCGAAAATTTAAAATCAGCAAGACACAAGCACCCCAAAGTTTAGGGCTGCTCTGTTGACAAGGACCTCCACTTCATTCCACCTTAAATATCCCAGGAAAGAGAAAAATGGATAAAGAAGTTGTGGTCCTTATGTACAATGGAATATCACTCAGCCATGAAATCAATGTCATAAGGTGAGTAGCAGCATGATGAGTGGATTTAGGTACGACGATTCTAAGTGAAATAAGTCACACAGAAAAGGACACTTCTCATAAGGTATCACTTATAGAGGGAATGTAAAAACCGTTACACTTGAACTGAATTACAAAACAGAACAGAGTCACACATGCAGAAAACACACTATGGCTGCTTAACGGGAATGGTGAGGTGGGGTGATACATAAAACAAGGGTTTCAAATTAGCTCAGATACCGTTCCATAAACCCAATATGTAATAGACAAGACCTACTCCTTGCTCAGAGGACTGGACTCAACACGCCCTATTCACCGCACAAGAATATATCTGACTAGGAATAATCTTAAAACCTATGTACTGATATCTCTCTGTTAGTGTGTCAAGTGGGTGTAAAGCGGCATAAACACAGCAGTGAAAAGCAGCTAAACCCCATTATAAAAATAAATTACTTTGAAAAACCCATGAAACAAAGACAGTGAAAGAGAGAGAAATTCTTACACAATGCGTTCAGGGGCTGTGATGCAACCTGGATTGACCAAATGTAAACCCACAGCTGGATGAGACAAAAGGGTGGACACTCTTGGGGCTGAGAGGTTTGGTGAGGTAGGGTGAGCAAACGCAGACCCTTTAAAGTAATACTGCGTGGTACCCGTCCCATGGGTCCCAAATCTCCAGGTTCAAGGGCATCTTCCTACATCGAAAACATGCATGAGAAACCCAGAAGATGGTACACCGTGTGATGGGGAAAGGTTTCTAAAACGCACCTCATTTCTCATCTCCTTGTGCCTGGGTTCGCCATTCCAGCGGCTTTACTAGCAAACTCCCTACTTGGAGCATCAGCACCTTTAACCTCCTGTTCCGTACAGGTTGCAATTTGTCCTGAGGATGAATGGGAAGACGGGGAACCAATGAGAGACTAGCGCTTGGTGTGGACACAGGCACAGGTCACTCTATTTTCCCATCAGGAAGAAGAATTAACCACAGGCTCAGCCTGCCCCCCGGAACCAGAACAGGGCGTGAAACCATCATGCGCTTTTGCGGCCAGCTCCCAAAAAAGCGACTTGTAAAATGGAGCTTCAGGGCACTGCAATTCACAAACCTGCAGAGTTATAAATGATAACTCTCGTCCACAAATATATTGAGGGAAGGCAAAGAAGAGGATTTGAAATCAAGGCAGAATTGCAGGAAACAGATTTCAGGAGGTAGATTCGAATCGCCTTTAAAGCACATGAAAAGCGGCAAAACGTTGACAATGATTGCCTTGGCCAATAAGGGCGTATGCGTTTTTTCCTGAATATATTCAGGAAAAAACGCATACGCCCTTTTTGGCCAACCAAGCAACCTGGAAAGGCAAATCAGGGCTACAAAGAAGACTCGCTACCCATCGGTCAAAAGGGCCATGCTGAAAAACTTGTCAAAACCAGAAATGCAGGACAGGCCATGGAGAAATGGGAGCCTTGCTACACTGATGGGCGGGATGTAAATTGCCAACAGCCACTCTGGAGAAGTGTACGGTGAGTCCTGAAACATCTGAAAAACACAGCTTAGAGAGCATAGGGCACTTCCACTCATGGGGGTATGAATTGGGAAAATGAAAAATCAGCAAGACACAAGCACCCCAAAGTTTAGGGCTGCTCTGTTGACAAGGACCTCCACTTCATTCCACCTTAAATCTCCCAGGAAAGAGAAAAATGGATTAAGAAGTTGTGGTCCTTATGTACAATGGAATATCACTCAGCCATGAAATCAGTGTCATAAGGTTAGTAGCAGCATGATGAGTGGATTTAGGTACGACGATTCTAAGTGAAATAAGTCACACAGAAAAGGACACTTCTCATAAGGTATCACTTTTAGAGGGAATGTAAAAACCGTTACACTTGAACTGAATTACAAAACAGAACAGAGTCACACATGCAGAAAACACACTATGGCTGCTTAACGGGAAAGGTGAGGTGGGGTGAAACATAAAACAAGGGTATCAAATTAGCTCAGATACCGTTCCATAAACCCAATATGTAGTAGACAAGACCTACTCCTTGCTCAGAGAACTGGACTCAACACGCCCTATTCACCGCACAAGAATATATCTGACTAATAATAATCTTAAAACCTATGTATTGATACCTCTCTGTTAGTGTGTCAAGTGGGTGTAAAGCGGCATAAACACAGCCGTGAAAAGCAGCTAAACCCCATTATGAAAATAAATTACTTTGAAAAACCCATGAAACAACGACAGTGAAAGAGATAGAAATTCTTACACAATGAGTTCAGGGGCTGTGATGCAACCTGGATTGACCATATCTAGACCCACAGCTGGATGAGACATAAGGGTGGACACTCTTGGGGCTGAGAGGTTTGGTGAGGTTGGGTGAGCAAACGCAGACCCTTTAAAGTAATACTGCGTGGTACCCATCGCATGGATCCCAAATCTCCAGCTTCAAGGGCATCTTCCTACATCGAAAACATGCATGAGAAACCCAGAAGATGGTACACCGTGTGATGGGGAAAGGTTTCTAAAACGCACCTCATTTCTCATCTCCTTGTGCCCGGGTTGGCCATTCCAGCCGCTTTACTAGCAATCTCCCTACTTGGAGCATCAGCACCTTTAACCTCCTGTTCCGTACAGGTTGCAATTTGTCCTGAGGATGAACGGGAAGACGGGGAACCAACGAGAGACTAGCTCTTGGTGTTGGGACAGGCACAGGTCACTCTATTTTCCCATCAGGAAGAAGAATTAACCACAGGCTCAGCCTGCCCCCCGGAACCAGAACAGGGCCTGAAGCCATCCTGCGCTTTTGCGGCCAGCTCCCAAAAAAGCGAGTTGTAAAATGGAGGTTCAGGGCACTGCAATTCACAAACCTACAGAGTTATAAATGATAACTCTCGTCCACAAATATATTGAGGGAAGGCAAAGAAGAGGATTTGAAATCAAGGCAGAATTGCACGAAACAGATTTCAGGAGGTAGATACGAATCGCCTTTAAAGCACATGAAAAGCGGCAAAACGTTGACAATGATGCCCTTGGCCAAAAAGGGCGTATGCGTTTTTTCCTGAATATATTCAGGAAAAAACGCATACGCCCTTTTTGGCCAACCAAGCAACCTGGAAAGGCAAATCAGCGCTACAAACAAGTCTCGCTTCCCATCGGTCAAAAGGGCCATGCTGAAAAAAGTGTCAAAACCAGAAATGCAGGACAGGCCATGGAGAAATGGGAGCCTTGCTACACTGATGGGCGGGATGTAAATTGCCAACAGCCACTCTGGAGAAGTGTACGGTGTGTCCTGAAACATCTGAAAAACACAGCTTAGAGAGCATAGGGCACTTCCACTCATGGGGGTATAAATTGGGAAAATTAAAAATCAGCAAGACACAAGCACCCCAAAGTTGAGGGCTGCTCTGTTGACAAGGACCTCCACTTCATTCCACCTTAAATATCCCAGGAAAGAGAAAAATGGATAAAGAAGTTGTGGTCCTTATGTACAATGGAATATCACTCAGCCATTAAATCAATGTCATAAGGTTAGTAGCAGCATGATGAGTGGATTTAGGTACGACGATTCTAAGTGAAATAAGTCACACAGAAAAGGACACTTCTCATAAGGTATCACTGATAGAGGGAATGTAAAAACCGTTACACTTGAACTGAATTACAAAACAGAACAGAGTCACACATGCAGAAAACACACTATGGCTGCTTAACGGGAAAGGTGAGGTGGGGTGATACATAAAACAAGGGTATCAAATTAGCTCAGATACCGTTCCATAAACCCAATATGTAGTAGACAAGACCTACTCCTTGCTCAGAGAACTGGACTCAACACGCCCTATTCACCGCACAAGAATATATCTGACTAGTAATAATCTTAAAGCCTATGTATTGATATCTCTCTGTTAGTGTGTCAAGTGGGTGGAAAGCGGCATAAACACAGCCGTGAAAAGCAGCTAAACCCCATTATGAAAATAAATTACTTTGAAAAACCCATGAAACAACGACAGTGAAAGAGATAGAAATTCTTACACAATGAGTTCAGGGGCTGTGATGCAACCTGGATTGACCATATCTAGACCCACAGCTGGATGAGACATAAGGGTGGACACTCTTGGGGCTGAGAGGTTTGGTGAGGTTAGGTGAGCAAACGCAGACCCTTTAAAGTAATACTGCGTGGTACCCATCGCATGAGTCCCAAATCTCCAGGTTCAAGGGCATCTTCCTACATCGAAAACATGCATGAGAAACCCAGAAGATGGTACACCGTGTGATGGGGAAAGTTTTCTAAAACGCACCTCATTTCTCATCTCCTTGTGCCCGGGTTCGCCATTCCAGCCGCTTTACTAGCAATCTCCCTACTTGGAGCATCAGCACCTTTAACCTCCTGTTCCGTACAGGTTGCAATTTGTCCTGAGGATGAATGGGAAGACGGGGAACAAACGAGAGACTAGCTCTTGGTGTTGGGACACGCACAGGTCACTCTATTTTCCCATCAGGAAGAAGAATTAACCACAGGCTCAGCCTGCCCCCCGGAACCAGAACAGGGCCTGAAGCCATCCTGCGCTTTTGCGGCCAGCTCCCTAAAAAGCGAGTTGTAAAATGGAGGTTCAGGGCACTGCAATTCACAAACCTGCAGAGTTATAAATGATAACTCTCGTCCACAAATATATTGAGGGAAGGCAAAGAAGAGGATTTGAAATCAAGGCAGAATTGCATGAAACAGATTTCAGGAGGTAGATACGAATCGCCTTTAAAGCACATGAAAAGCGGCAAAACGTTGACAATGATGCCCTTGGCCAAAAAGGGCGTATGCGTTTTTTCCTGAATATATTCAGGAAAAAACGCATACGCCCTTTTTGGCCAACCAAGCAACCTGGAAAGGCAAATCAGCGCTACAGAGAAGTCTCGCTTCCCATCGGTCAAAAGGGCCATGCTGAAAAAAGTGTCAAAACCAGAAATGCAGGACAGGCCATGGAGAAATGGGAGCCTGGCTACACTGATGGGCGGGATGTAAATTGCCAACAGCCACTCTGGAGAAGTGTACGGTGTGTCCTGAAACATCTGAAAAACACATCTTAGAGAGCATAGGGCACTTCCACTCATGGGGGTATAAATTGGGAAAATTAAAAATCAGCAAGACACAAGCACCCCAAAGTTGAGGGCTGCTCTGTTGACAAGGACCTCCACTTCATTCCACCTTAAATATCCCAGGAAAGAGAAAAATGGATAAAGAAGTTGTGGTCCTTATGTACAATGGAATATCACTCAGCCATGAAATCAATGTCATAAGGTTAGTAGCAGCATGATGAGTGGATTTAGGTACGACGATTCTAAGTGAAATAAGTCACACAGAAAAGGACACTTCTCATAAGGTATCACTGATAGAGGGAATGTAAAAACCGTTACACTTGAACTGAATTACAAAACAGAACAGAGTCACACATGCAGAAAACACACTATGGCTGCTTAACGGGAAAGGTGAGGTGGGGTGATACATAAAACAAGGGTATCAAATTAGCTCAGATACCGTTCCATAAACCCAATATGTAGTAGACAAGACCTACTCCTTGCTCAGAGAACTGGACTCAACACGCCCTATTCACCGCACAAGAATATATCTGACTAGTAATAATCTTAAAACCTATGTATTGCTATCTCTGTGTTAGTGTGTCAAGTGGGTGTAAAGCGGCATAAACACAGCAGTGAAAAGCAGCTAAACCCCATTATGAAAATAAATTACTTTGAAAAACCCATGAAACAACGACAGTGAAAGAGAGAGAAATTCTTACACAATGCGTTCAGGGGCTGTGATGCAACCTGGATTGACCATATCTAGACCCACAGCTGGATGAGACATAAGGGCGGACACTCTTGGGACTGAGAGGTTTGGT
Source organism: Balaenoptera borealis (assembly GCF_965194805.1). Lineage (NCBI taxonomy): Eukaryota > Metazoa > Chordata > Mammalia > Artiodactyla > Balaenopteridae > Balaenoptera > Balaenoptera borealis. The sequence goes on along the minus strand of NW_028123967.1, from coordinate 1,512,207 downwards.
GAGTTTGGGTGAGCAAACGCAGACCCTTTAAAGTAATACTGCGTGGTACCCATCGCATGGGTCCCAAATCTCCAGGTTCAAGGGCATCTTCCTACATCAAAAACATGAATGAGAAACCCAGAAGATGGTACACCGTGTGATGGGGAAAGGTTTCTAAAACACACCTCATTTATCATCTCCTTGTGCCCGGGTTCGCCATTCCAGCCGCTTTACTAGCAATCTCCCTACTTGGAGCATCAGCACCTTTAACCTCCTGTTCCGTACAGGTTGCAATTTGTCCTGAGGATGAACGGGAAGACGGGGAACCAACGAGAGACTAGCTCTTGGTGTCGGGACAGGCACAGGTCACTCTATTTTCCCATCAGGAAGAAGAATTAACCACAGGCTCAGCCTGCCCCCCGGAACCGGAACAGGGCCTGAAGCCATCCTGCGCTTTTGCGGCCAGCTCCCAAAAAAGCGAGTTGTAAAATGGAGGTTCAGGGCACTGCAATTCACAAACCTGCAGAGTTATAAATGATAACTCTCGTCCACAAATATATTGAGGGAAGGCAAAGAAGAGGATTTGAAATCAAGGCAGAATTGCACGAAACAGACTTCAGGAGGTAGATACGAATCACCTTTAAAGCACATGAAAAGCGGCAAAACGTTGACAATGATGCCCTTGGCCAAAAAGGGCGTATGCGTTTTTTCCTGAATATATTCAGGAAAAAACGCATACGCCCTTTTTGGCCAACCAAGCAACCTGGAAAGGCAAATCAGCGCTACAGAGAAGTCTCGCTTCCCATCGGTCAAAAGGGCCATGCTGAAAAAAGTGTCAAAACCAGAAATGCAGGACAGGCCATGGAGAAATGGGAGCCTTGCTACACTGATGGGCGGGATGTAAATTGCCAACAGCCACTCTGGAGAAGTGTACGGTGTGTCCTGAAACATCTGAAAAACACAGCTTAGAGAGCATAAGGCACTTCCACTCATGGGAGTATAAATTGGGAAAATTAAAAATCAGCAAGACACAAGCACCCCAAAGTTGAGGGCTGCTCTGTTGACAAGGACCTCCACTTCATTCCACCTTCAATATCCCAGGAAAGAGAAAAATGGATAAAGAAGTTGTGGTCCTTATGTACAATGGAATATCACTCAGCCATGAAATCAATGTCATAAGGTTAGTAGCAGCATGATGAGTGGATTTAGGTACGACGATTCTAAGTGAAATAAGTCACACAGAAAAGGACACTTCTCATAAGGTATCACTGATAGAGGGAATGTAAAAACCGTTACACTTGAACTGAATTACAAAACAGAACAGAGTCACACATGCAGAAAACACACTATGGCTGCTTAACGGGAAAGGTGAGGTGGGGTGATACATAAAACAAGGGTATCAAATTAGCTCAGATACCGTTCCATAAACCCAATATGTAATAGACAAGACCTACTCCTTGCTCAGAGAACTGGACTCAACACGCCCTATTCACCGCACAAGAATATATCTGACTAGTAATAATCTTAAAACCTATGTATTGATATCTCTCTGTTAGTGTGTCAAGTGGGTGTAAAGCGGAATAAACACAGCAGTGAAAAGCAGCTAAACCCCATTATGAAAATAAATTACTTTGAAAAACCCATGAAACAAAGACAGTGAAAGAGAGAGAAATTCTTACACAATGCGTTCAGGGGCTGTGATGCAACCTGGATTGACCATATCTAGACCCACAGCTGGATGAGACATAAGGGTGGACACTCTTGGGGCTGAGAGGTTTGGTGAGGTTGGGTGAGCAAACGCAGACCCTTTAAAGTAATACTGCGTGGTACCCATCGCATGGGTCCCAAATCTCCAGCTTCAAGGGCATCTTCCTACATCGAAAACATGCATGAGAAACCCAGAAGATAGTACACCGTGTGATGGGGAAAGGTTTCTAAAACGCACCTCATTTCTCATCTCCTTGTGCCCGGGTTGGCCATTCCAGCCGCTTTACTAGCAATCTCCCTACTTGGAGCATCAGCACCTTTAACCTCCTGTTCCGTACAGGTTGCAATTTGTCCTGAGGATGAACGGGAAGACGGGGAACCAACGAGAGACTAGCTCTTGGTGTTGGGACAGGCACAGGTCACTCTATTTTCCCATCAGGAAGAAGAATTAACCACAGGCTCAGCCTGCCCCCCGGAACCAGAACAGGGCCTGAAGCCATCCTGCGCTTTTGCGGCCAGCTCCCAAAAAAGCGAGTTGTAAAATGGAGGTTCAGGGCACTGCAATTCACAAACCTACAGAGTTATAAATGATAACTCTCGTCCACAAATATATTGAGGGAAGGCAAAGAAGAGGATTTGAAATCAAGGCAGAATTGCAGGAAACAGATTTCAGGAGGTAGATTCGAATCGCCTTTAAAGCACATGAAAAGCGGCAAAATGTTGATAATGATTGCCTTGGCCAATAAGGGCGTATGCGTTTTTTCCTGAATATATTCAGGAAAAAACGCATACGCCCTTGTTGGCCAACCAAGCAACCTGGAAAGGCAAATCAGCGCTACAAAGAAGTCTCACTTCCCATCGGTCAAAAGGGCCATGCTGAAAAATGTGTCAAAACCAGAAATGCAGGACAGGCCATGGAGAAATGAGAGCCTTGCTACACTGATGGGCGGGATGTAAATTGCCAACAGCCACTCTGGAGAAGTGTACGGTGTGTCCTGAAACATCTGAAAAACACAGCTTAGAGAGCATAGGGCACTTCCACTCATGGGGGTATAAATTGGGAAAATTAAAAATCAGCAAGACACAAGCACCCCAAAGTTGAGGGCTGCTCTGTTGACAAGGACCTCCACTTCATTCCACCTTAAATATCCAAGGAAAGAGAAAAATGGATAAAGAAGTTGTGGTCCTTATGTACAATGGAATATCACTCAGCCATGAAATCAATGTCATAAGGTTAGTAGCAGCATGATGAGTGGATTTAGGTATGACGATTCTAAGTGAAATAAGTCACACAGAAAAGGACACTTCTCATAAGGTATCACTTTTAGAGGGAATGTAAAAACCGTTACACTTGAACTGAATTACAAAACAGAACAGAGTCACACATGCAGAAAACAGACTATGGCTGCTTAACGGGAAAGGTGAGGTGGGGTGATACATAAAACAAGGGTATCAAATTAGCTCAGATACCGTTCCATAAACCCAATATGTAGTAGACAAGACCTACTCCTTGCTCAGAGAACTGGACTCAACACGCCCTATTCACCGCACAAGAATATATCTGACTAGTAATAATCTTAAAACCTATGTATTGATATCTCTCTGTTAGTGTGTCAAGTGGGTGTAAAGCGGCATAAACACAGCCGTGAAAAGCAGCTAAACCCCATTATGAAAATAAATTACTTTGAAAAACCCATGGAACAACGACAGTGAAAGAGATAGAAATTCTTACACAATGAGTTCAGGGGCTGTGATGCAACCTGGATTGACCATATCTAGACCCACAGCTGGATGAGACATAAGGGTGGACACTCTTGGGGCTGAGAGGTTTGGTGAGGTTGGGTGAGCAAACGCAGACCCTTTAAAGTAATACTGCGTGGAACCCATCACATGGGTCCCAAATCTCCAGGTTCAAGGGCATCTTCCTACATCGAAAACATGCATGAGAAACCCAGAAGATGGTACACCGTGTGATGGGGAAAGGTTTCTAAAACGCACCTCATTTCTCACCTCCTTGTGTCCGGGTTCGCCTTTCCAGCCGCTTTACTAGCAATCTCCCTACTTGGAGCATCAGCACCTTTAACCTCCTGTTCCGTACAGGTTGCAATTTGTCCTGAGGATGAACGGGAAGACGGGGAACCAACGAGAGACTAGCTCTTGGTGTCGGGACAGGCACAGGTCACTCTATTTTCCCATCAGGAAGAAGAATTAACCACAGGCTCAGCCTGCCCCCCGGAACCAGAACAGGGCCTGAAGCCATCCTGCGCTTTTGCGGCCAGCTCCCAAAAAAGCGAGTTGTAAAATGGAGGTTCAGGGCACTGCAATTCACAAACCTGCAGAGTTATAAATGATAACTCTCGTCCACAAATATATTGAGGGAAGGCAAAGAAGAGGATTTGAAATCAAGGCAGAATTGCACGAAACAGATTTCAGGAGGTAGATACGAATCGCCTTTAAAGCACATGAAAAGCGGCAAAACGTTGACAATGATGCCCTTGGCCAAAAAGGGCGTATGCGTTTTTTCCTGAATATATTCAGGAAAAAACGCATACGCCCTTTTTGGCCAACCAAGCAACCTGGAAAGGCAAATCAGCGCTACAAACAAGTCTCGCTTCCCATCGGTCAAAAGGGCCATGCTGAAAAAAGTGTCAAAACCAGAAATGCAGGACAGGCCATGGAGAAATGGGAGCCTTGCTACACTGATGGGCGGGATGTAAATTGCCAACAGCCACTCTGGAGAAGTGTACGGTGTGTCCTGAAACATCTGAAAAACACAGCTTAGAGAGCATAGGGCACTTCCACTCATGGGGGTATAAATTGGGAAAATGAAAAATCAGCAAGACACAAGCACCCCAAAGTTGAGGGCTGCTCTGTTGACAAGGACCTCCACTTCATTCCACCTTAAATATCCCAGGAAAGAGAAAAATGGATAAAGAAGTTGTGGTCCTTATGTACAATGGAATATCACTCAGCCATGAAATCAATGTCATAAGGTTAGTAGCAGCATGATGAGTGGATTTAGGTACGACGATTCTAAGTGAAATAAGTCACACAGAAAAGGACACTTCTCATAAGGTATCACTGATAGAGGGAATGTAAAAACCGTTACACTTGAACTGAATTACAAAACAGAACAGAGTCACACATGCAGAAAACACACTATGGCTGCTTAACGGGAAAGGTGAGGTGGGGTGATACATAAAACAAGGGTATCAAATTAGCTCAGATACCGTTCCATAAACCCAATATGTAATAGACAAGACCTACTCCTTGCTCAGAGAACTGGACTCAACACGCCCTATTCACCGCACAAGAATATATCTGACTAGTAATAATCTTAAAACCTATGTATTGATATCTCTCTGTTAGTGTGTCAAGTGGGTGTAAAGCGGAATAAACACAGCAGTGAAAAGCAGCTAAACCCCATTATGAAAATAAATTACTTTGAAAAACCCATGAAACAACGACAGTGAAAGAGAGAGAAATTCTTACACAATGCGTTCAGGGGCTGTGATGCAACCTGGATTGACCATATCTAGACCCACAGCTGGATGAGACATAAGGGTGGACACTCTTGGGGCTGAGAGGTTTGGTGAGGTTGGGTGAGCAAACGCAGACCCTTTAAAGTAATACTGCGTGGAACCCATCACATGGGTCCCAAATCTCCAGGTTCAAGGGCATCTTCCTACATCGAAAACATGCATGAGAAACCCAGAAGATGGTACACCGTGTGATGGGGAAAGGTTTCTAAAACGCACCTCATTTCTCACCTCCTTGTGTCCGGGTTCGCCTTTCCAGCCGCTTTACTAGCAATCTCCCTACTTGGAGCATCAGCACCTTTAACCTCCTGTTCCGTACAGGTTGCAATTTGTCCTGAGGATGAACGGGAAGACGGGGAACCAATGAGAGACTAGCTCTTGGTGTCGGGACAGGCACAGGTCACTCTATTTTCCCATCAGGAAGAAGAATTAACCACAGGCTCAGCCTGCCCCCCGGAACCAGAACAGGGCCTGAAGCCATCCTGCGCTTTTGTGGCCAGCTCCCAAAAAAGCGAGTTGTAAAATGGAGGTTCAGGGCACTGCAATTCACAAACCTGCAGAGTTATAAATGATAACTCTCGTCCACAAATATATTGAGGGAAGGCAAAGAAGAGGATTTGAAATCAAGGCAGAATTGCACGAAACAGATTTCAGGAGGTAGATACGAATCGCCTTTAAAGCACATGAAAAGCGGCAAAACGTTGACAATGATGCCCTTGGCCAAAAAGGGCGTATGCGTTTTTTCCTGAATATATTCAGGAAAAAACGCATACGCCCTTTTTGGCCAACCAAGCAACCTGGAAAGGCAAATCAGCGCTACAAACAAGTCTCGCTTCCCATCGGTCAAAAGGGCCATGCTGAAAAAAGTGTCAAAACCAGAAATGCAGGACAGGCCATGGAGAAATGGGAGCCTTGCTACACTGATGGGCGGGATGTAAATTGCCAACAGCCACTCTGGAGAAGTGTACGGTGTGTCCTGAAACATCTGAAAAACACAGCTTAGAGAGCATAGGGCACTTCCACTCATGGGGGTATAAATTGGGAAAATTAAAAATCAGCAAGACACAAGCACCCCAAAGTTGAGGGCTGCTCTGTTGACAAGGACCTCCACTTCATTCCACCTTAAATATCCCAGGAAAGAGAAAAATGGATAAAGAAGTTGTGGTCCTTATGTACAATGGAATATCACTCAGCCATTAAATCAATGTCATAAGGTTAGTAGCAGCATGATGAGTGGATTTAGGTACGACGATTCTAACTGAAATAAGTCACACAGAAAAGGACACTTCTCATAAGGTATCACTTTTAGAGGGAATGTAAAAACCGTTACACTTGAACTGAATTACAAAACAGAACAGAGTCACACATGCAGAAAACACACTATGGCTGCTTAACGGGAAAGGTGAGGTGGGGTGATACATAAAACAAGGGTATCAAATTAGCTCAGATACCGTTCCATAAACCCAATATGTAATAGACAAGACCTACTCCTTGCTCAGAGAACTGGACTCAACACGCCCTATTCACCGCACAAGAATATATCTGACTAGTAATAATCTTAAAACCTATGTATTGATATCTCTCTGTTAGTGTGTCAAGTGGGTGTAAAGCGGCATAAACACAGCCGTGAAAAGCAGCTAAACCCCATTATGAAAATAAATTACTTTGAAAAACCCATGAAACAACGACAGTGAAAGAGATAGAAATTCTTACACAATGAGTTCAGGGGCTGTGATGCAACCTGGATTGACCATATCTAGACCCACAGCTGGATGAGACATAAGGGTGGACACTCTTGGGGCTGAGAGGTTTGGTGAGGTTGGGTGAGCAAACGCAGACTCTTTAAAGTAATACTGCGTGGAACCCATCGCATGGGTCCCAAATCTCCAGGTTCAAGGGCATCTTCCTACACCGAAAACATGCATGAGAAACCCAGAAGATGGTACACCGTGTGATGGGGAAAGGTTTCTAAAACGCACCTCATTTCTCACCTCCTTGTGTCCGGGTTCGCCTTTCCAGCCGCTTTACTAGCAATCTCCCTACTTGGAGCATCAGCACCTTTAACCTCCTGTTCCGTACAGGTTGCAATTTGTCCTGAGGATGAACGGGAAGACGGGGAACCAACGAGAGACTAGCTCTTGGTGTCGGGACAGGCACAGGTCACTCTATTTTCCCATCAGGAAGAAGAATTAACCACAGGCTCAGCCTGCCCCCCGGAACCAGAACAGGGCCTGAAGCCATCCTGCGCTTTTGCGGCCAGCTCCCAAAAAAGCGAGTTGTAAAATGGAGGTTCAGGGCACTGCAATTCACAAACCTGCAGAGTTATAAATGATAACTCTCGTCCACAAATATATTGAGGGAAGGCAAAGAAGAGGATTTGAAATCAAGGCAGAATTGCACGAAACAGATTTCAGGAGGTAGATACGAATCGCCTTTAAAGCACATGAAAAGCGGCAAAACGTTGACAATGATGCCCTTGGCCAAAAAGGGCGTATGCGTTTTTTCCTGAATATATTCAGGAAAAAACGCATACGCCCTTTTTGGCCAACCAAGCAACCTGGAAAGGCAAATCAGCGCTACAAAGAAGTCTCGCTTCCCATCGGTCAAAAGGGCCATGCTGAAAAAAGTGTCAAAACCAGAAATGCAGGACAGGCCATGGAGAAATGGGAGCCTTGCTACACTGATGGGCGGGATGTAAATTGCCAACAGCCACTCTGGAGAAGTGTACGGTGTGTCCTGAAACATCTGAAAAACACAGCTTAGAGAGCATAGGGCACTTCCACTCATGGGGGTATAAATTGGGAAAATGAAAAATCAGCAAGACACAAGCACCCCAAAGTTGAGGGCTGCTCTGTTGACAAGGACCTCCACTTCATTCCACCTTAAATATCCCAGGAAAGAGAAAAATGGATAAAGAAGTTGTGGTCCTTATGTACAATGGAATATCACTCAGCCATGAAATCAATGTCATAAGGTTAGTAGCAGCATGATGAGTGGATTTAGGTACGACGATTCTAACTAAATAAGTCACACAGAAAAGGACACTTCTCATAAGGTATCACTTTTAGAGGGAATGTAAAAACCGTTACACTTGAACTGAATTACAAAACAGAACAGAGTCACACATGCAGAAAACACACTATGGCTGCTTATCGGGAAAGGTGAGGTGGGGTGATACATAAAACAAGGGTATCAAATTAGCTCAGATACCGTTCCATAAACCCAATATGTAGTAGACAAGACCTACTCCTTGCTCAGAGAACTGGACTCAACACGCCCTATTCACCGCACAAGAATATATCTGACTAGTAATAATCTTAAAACCTATGTATTGATATCTCTCTGTTAGTGTGTCAAGTGGGTGTAAAGCGGCATAAACACAGCCGTGAAAAGCAGCTAAACCCCATTATGAAAATAAATTACTTTGAAAAACCCATGAAACAACGACAGTGAAACTGATAGAAATACTTACACAATGAGTTCAGGGGCTGTGATGCAACCTGGATTGACCATATCTAGACCCACAGCTGGATGAGACATAAGGGTGGACACTCTTGGGGCTGAGAGGTTTGGTGAGGTTGGGTGAGCAAACGCAGACCCTTTAAAGTAATACTGCGTGGTACCCATCGCATGGGTCCCAAATCTCCAGGTTCAAGGGCATCTTCCTACATCGAAAACATGCATGAGAAACCCAGAAGATGGTACACCGTGTGATGGGGAAAGGTTTCTAAAACGCACCTCATTTCTCATCTCCTTGTGCCCGGGTTCGCCATTCCAGCTGCTTTACTAGCAGTCTCCCTACTTGGAGCATCAGCACCTTTAACCTCCTGTTCCGTACAGGTTGCAATTTGTCCTGAGGATGAACGGGAAGACGGGGAACCAACGAGAGACTAGCTCTTGGTGTCGGGATAGGCACAGGTCACTCTATTTTCCCATCAGGAAGAAGAATTAACCACAGGCTCAGCCTGCCCCCCGGAACCAGAACAGGGCCTGAAGCCATCCTGCGCTTTTGCGGCCAGCTCCCTAAAAAGCGAGTTGTAAAATGGAGGTTCAGGGCACTGCAATTCACAAACCTGCAGAGTTATAAATGATAACTCTCGTCCACAAATATATTGAGGGAAGGCAAAGAAGAGGATTTGAAATCAAGGCAGAATTGCACGAAACAGATTTCAGGAGGTAGATACGAATCGCCTTTAAAGCACATGAAAAGCGGCAAAACGTTGACAATGATGCCCTTGGCCAAAAAGGGCGTATGCGTTTTTTCCTGAATATATTCAGGAAAAAACGCATACGCCCTTTTTGGCCAACCAAGCAACCTGGAAAGGCAAATCAGCGCTACAGAGAAGTCTCGCTTCCCATCGGTCAAAAGGGCCATGCTGAAAAAAGTGTCAAAACCAGAAATGCAGGACAGGCCATGGAGAAATGGGAGCCTTGCTACACTGATGGGCGGGATGTAAATTGCCAACAGCCACTCGGGAGAAGTGTACGGTGTGTCCTGAAACATCTGAAAAACACAGCTTAGAGAGCATAGGGCACTTCCACTCATGGGGGTATAAATTGGGAAAATTAAAAATCAGCAAGACACAAGCACCCCAAAGTTGAGGGCTGCTCTGTTGACAAGGACCTCCACTTCATTCCACCTTAAATATCCCAGGAAAGAGAAAAATGGATAAAGAAGTTGTGGTCCTTATGTACAATGGAATATCACTCAGCCATGAAACCAATGTCATAAGGTTAGTAGCAGCATGATGAGTGGATTTAGGTACGACGATTCTAACTGAAATAAGTCACACAGAAAAGGACACTTCTCATAAGGTATCACTTTTAGAGGGAATGTAAAAACCGTTACACTTGAACTGAATTACAAAACAGAACAGAGTCACACATGCAGAAAACAGACTATGGCTGCTTAACGGGAAAGGTGAGGTGGGGTGATACATAAAACAAGGGTATCAAATTAGCTCAGATACCGTTCCATAAACCCAATATGTAGTAGACAAGACCTACTCCTTGCTCAGAGAACTGTACTCAACACGCCCTATTCACCGCACAAGAATATATCTGACTAGTAATAATCTTGAAACCTATGTATTGATATCTCTCTGTTAGTGTGTCAAGTGGGTGTAAAGCGGCATAAACACAGCCGTGAAAAGCAGCTAAACCCCATTATGAAAATAAATTACTTTGAAAAACCCATGAAACAACGACAGTGAAACTGATAGAAATTCTTACACAATGAGTTCAGGGGCTGTGATGCAACCTGGATTGACCATATCTAGACCCACAGCTGGATGAGACATAAGGGTGGACACTCTTGGGGCTGAGAGGTTTGGTGAGGTTGGGTGAGCAAACGCAGACCCTTTAAAGTAATACTGCGTGGAACCCATCGCATGGGTCCCAAATCTCCAGGTTCAAGGGCATCTTCCTACATCGAAAACATGCATGAGAAACCCAGAAGATGGTACACCGTGTGATGGGGAAAGGTTTCTAAAACGCACCTCATTTCTCACCTCCTTGTGCCCGGGTTCGCCATTCCAGCCGCTTTACTAGCAGTCTCCCTACTTGGAGCATCAGCACCTTTAACCTCCTGTTCCGTACAGGTTGCAATTTGTCCTGAGGATGAACGGGAAGACGGGGAACCAACGAGAGACTAGCTCTTGGTGTCGGGACAGGCACAGGTCACTCTATTTTCCCATCAGGAAGAAGAATTAACCACAGGCTCAGCCTGCCCCCCGGAACCAGAACAGGGCCTGAAGCCATCCTGCGCTTTTGCGGCCAGCTCCCAAAAAAGCGAGTTGTAAAATGGAGGTTCAGGGCACTGCAATTCACAAACCTGCAGAGTTATAAATGATAACTCTCGTCCACAAATATATTGAGGGAAGGCAAAGAAGAGGATTTGAAATCAAGGCAGAATTGCACGAAACAGATTTCAGGAGGTAGATACGAATCGCCTTTAAAGCACATGAAAAGCGGCAAAACGTTGACAATGATGCCCTTGGCCAAAAAGGGCGTATGCGTTTTTTCCTGAATATATTCAGGAAAAAACGCATACGCCCTTTTTGGCCAACCAAGCAACCTGGAAAGGCAAATCAGCGCTACAGAGAAGTCTCGCTTCCCATCGGTCAAAAGGGCCATGCTGAAAAAAGTGTCAAAACCAGAAATGCAGGACAGGCCATGGAGAAATGGGAGCCTTGCTACACTGATGGGCGGGATGTAAATTGCCAACAGCCACTCTGGAGAAGTGTACGGTGTGTCCTGAAACATCTGAAAAACACAGCTTAGAGAGCATAGGGCACTTCCACTCATGGGGGTATAAATTGGGAAAATTAAAAATCAGCAAGACACAAGCACAACAAAGTTGAGGGCTGCTCTGTTGACAAGGACCTCCACTTCATTCCACCTTAAATATCCCAGGAAAGAGAAAAATGGATAAAGAAGTTGTGGTCCTTATGTACAATGGAATATCACTCAGCCATGAAACCAATGTCATAAGGTTAGTAGCAGCATGATGAGTGGATTTAGGTACGACGATTCTAACTGAAATAAGTCACACAGAAAAGGACACTTCTCATAAGGTATCACTTTTAGAGGGAATGTAAAAACCGTTACACTTGAACTGAATTACAAAACAGAACAGAGTCACACATGCAGAAAACAGACTATGGCTGCTTAACGGGAAAGGTGAGGTGGGGTGATACATAAAACAAGGGTATCAAATTAGCTCAGATACCGTTCCATAAACCCAATATGTAGTAGACAAGACCTACTCCTTGCTCAGAGAACTGGACTCAACACGCCCTATTCACCGCACAAGAATATATCTGACTAGTAATAATCTTGAAACCTATGTATTGATATCTCTCTGTTAGTGTGTCAAGTGGGTGTAAAGCGGCATAAACACAGCCGTGAAAAGCAGCTAAACCCCATTATGAAAATAAATTACTTTGAAAAACCCATGAAACAACGACAGTGAAACTGATAGAAATTCTTACACAATGAGTTCAGGGGCTGTGATGCAACCTGGATTGACCATATCTAGACCCACAGCTGGATGAGACATAAGGGTGGACACTCTTGGGGCTGAGAGGTTTGGTGAGGTTGGGTGAGCAAACGCAGACCCTTTAAAGTAATACTGCGTGGAACCCATCGCATGGGTCCCAAATCTCCAGGTTCAAGGGCATCTTCCTACATCGAAAACATGCATGAGAAACCCAGAAGATGGTACACCGTGTGATGGGGAAAGGTTTCTAAAACGCACCTCATTTCTCACCTCCTTGTGTCCGGGTTCGCCTTTCCAGCCGCTTTACTAGCAGTCTCCCTACTTGGAGCATCAGCACCTTTAACCTCCTGTTCCGTACAGGTTGCAATTTGTCCTGAGGATGAACGGGAAGACGGGGAACCAACGAGAGACTAGCTCTTGGTGTCGGGACAGGCACAGGTCACTCTATTTTCCCATCAGGAAGAAGAATTAACCACAGGCTCAGCCTGCCCCCCGGAACCAGAACAGGGCCTGAAGCCATCCTGCGCTTTTGCGGCCAGCTCCCAAAAAAGCGAGTTGTAAAATGGAGGTTCAGGGCACTGCAATTCACAAACCTGCAGAGTTATAAATGATAACTCTCGTCCACAAATATATTGAGGGAAGGCAAAGAAGAGGATTTGAAATCAAGGCAGAATTGCACGAAACAGATTTCAGGAGGTAGATACGAATCGCCTTTAAAGCACATGAAAAGCGGCAAAACGTTGACAATGATGCCCTTGGCCAAAAAGGGCGTATGCGTTTTTTCCTGAATATATTCAGGAAAAAACGCATACGCCCTTTTTGGCCAACCAAGCAACCTGGAAAGGCAAATCAGCGCTACAGAGAAGTCTCGCTTCCCATCGGTCAAAAGGGCCATGCTGAAAAAAGTGTCAAAACCAGAAATGCAGGACAGGCCATGGAGAAATGGGAGCCTTGCTACACTGATGGGCGGGATGTAAATTGCCAACAGCCACTCTGGAGAAGTGTACGGTGTGTCCTGAAACATCTGAAAAACACAGCTTAGAGAGCATAGGGCACTTCCACTCATGGGGGTATAAATTGGGAAAATTAAAAATCAGCAAGACACAAGCACCCCAAAGTTGAGGGCTGCTCTGTTGACAAGGACCTCCACTTCATTCCACCTTAAATATCCCAGGAAAGAGAAAAATGGATAAAGAAGTTGTGGTCCTTATGTACAATGGAATATCACTCAGCCATGAAATCAATGTCATAAGGTTAGTAGCAGCATGATGAGTGGATTTAGGTACGACGATTCTAAGTGAAATAAGTCACACAGAAAACGACACTTCTCATAAGGTATCACTTTTAGAGGGAATGTAAAAACCGTTACACTTGAACTGAATTACAAAACAGAACAGAGTCACACATGCAGAAAACAGACTATGGCTGCTTAACGGGAAAGGTGAGGTGGGGTGATACATAAAACAAGGGTATCAAATTAGCTCAGATACCGTTCCATAAACCCAATATGTAGTAGACAAGACCTACTCCTTGCTCAGAGAACTGGACTCAACACGCCCTATTCACCGCACAAGAATATATCTGACTAGTAATAATCTTGAAACCTATGTATTGATATCTCTCTGTTAGTGTGTCAAGTGGGTGGAAAGCGGCATAAACACAGCCGTGAAAAGCAGCTAAACCCCATTATGAAAATAAATTACTTTGAAAAACCCATGAAACAACGACAGTGAAAGAGATAGAAATTCTTACACAATGAGTTCAGGGGCTGTGATGCAACCTGGATTGACCATATCTAGACCCACAGCTGGATGAGACATAAGGGTGGACACTCTTGGGGCTGAGAGGTTTGGTGAGGTTGGGTGAGCAAACGCAGACCCTTTAAAGTAATACTGCGTGGTACCCATCGCATGGGTCCCAAATCTCCAGGTTCAAGGGCATCTTCCTACATCGAAAACATGCATGAGAAACCCAGAAGATGGTACACCGTGTGATGGGGAAAGGTTTCTAAAACGCACCTCATTTCTCATCTCCTTGTGCCCGGGTTCGCCATTCCAGCCGCTTTACTAGCAGTCTCCCTACTTGGAGCATCAGCACCTTTAACCTCCTGTTCCGTACAGGTTGCAATTTGTCCTGAGGATGAACGGGAAGACCGGGAACCAACGAGAGACTAGCTCTTGGTGTCGGGACAGGCACAGGTCACTCTATTTTCCCATCAGGAAGAAGAATTAACCACAGGCTCAGCCTGCCCCCCGGAACCAGAACAGGGCCTGAAGCCATCCTGCGCTTTTGCGGCCAGCTCCCAAAAAAGCGAGTTGTAAAATGGAGGTTCAGGGCACTGCAATTCACAAACCTGCAGAGTTATAAATGATAACTCTCGTCCACAAATATATTGAGGGAAGGCAAAGAAGAGGATTTGAAATCAAGGCAGAATTGCACGAAACAGATTTCAGGAGGTAGATACGAATCGCCTTTAAAGCACATGAAAAGCGGCAAAACGTTGACAATGATGCCCTTGGCCAAAAAGGGCGTATGCGTTTTTTCCTGAATATATTCAGGAAAAAACGCATACGCCCTTTTTGGCCAACCAAGCAACCTGGAAAGGCAAATCAGCGCTACAAACAAGTCTCGCTTCCCATCGGTCAAAAGGGCCATGCTGAAAAAAGTGTCAAAACCAGAAATGCAGGACAGGCCATGGAGAAATGGGAGCCTTGCTACACTGATGGGCGGGATGTAAATTGCCAACAGCCACTCTGGAGAAGTGTACGGTGTGTCCTGAAACATCTGAAAAACACAGCTTAGAGAGCATAGGGCACTTCCACTCATGGGGGTATAAATTGGGAAAATTAAAAATCAGCAAGACACAAGCACCCCAAAGTTGAGGGCTGCTCTGTTGACAAGGACCTCCACTTCATTCCACCTTAAATATCCCAGGAAAGAGAAAAATGGATAAAGAAGTTGTGGTCCTTATGTACAATGGAATATCACTCAGCCATGAAACCAATGTCATAAGGTTAGTAGCAGCATGATGAGTGGATTTAGGTACGACGATTCTAACTGAAATAAGTCACACAGAAAAGGACACTTCTCATAAGGTATCACTTTTAGAGGGAATGTAAAAACCGTTACACTTGAACTGAATTACAAAACAGAACAGAGTCACACATGCAGAAAACAGACTATGGCTGCTTAACGGGAAAGGTGAGGTGGGGTGATACATAAAACAAGGGTATCAAATTAGCTCAGATACCGTTTCATAAACCCAATATGTAGTAGACAAGACCTACTCCTTGCTCAGAGAACTGGACTCAACACGCCCTATTCACCGCACAAGAATATATCTGACTAGTAATAATCTTGAAACCTATGTATTGATATCTCTCTGTTAGTGTGTCAAGTGGGTGTAAAGCGGCATAAACACAGCCGTGAAAAGCAGCTAAACCCCATTATGAAAATAAATTACTTTGAAAAACCCATGAAACAACGACAGTGAAAGAGATAGAAATTCTTACACAATGAGTTCAGGGGCTGTGATGCAACCTGGATTGACCATATCTAGACCCACAGCTGGATGAGACATAAGGGTGGACACTCTTGGGGCTGAGAGGTTTGGTGAGGTTGGGTGAGCAAACGCAGACCCTTTAAAGTAATACTGCGTGGAACCCATCGCATGGGTCCCAAATCTCCAGGTTCAAGGGCATCTTCCTACATCGAAAACATGCATGAGAAACCCAGAAGATGGTACACCGTGTGATGGGGAAAGGTTTCTAAAACGCACCTCATTTCTCACCTCCTTGTGTCCGGGTTCGCCTTTCCAGCCGCTTTACTAGCAATCTCCCTACTTGGAGCATCAGCACCTTTAACCTCCTGTTCCGTACAGGTTGCAATTTGTCCTGAGGATGAACGGGAAGACGGGGAACCAACGAGAGACTAGCTCTTGGTGTCGGGACAGGCACAGGTCACTCTATTTTCCCATCAGGAAGAAGAATTAACCACAGGCTCAGCCTGCCCCCCGGAACCAGAACAGGGCCTGAAGCCATCCTGCGCTTTTGCGGCCAGCTCCCAAAAAAGCGAGTTGTAAAATGGAGGTTCAGGGCACTGCAATTCACAAACCTGCAGAGTTATAAATGATAACTCTCGTCCACAAATATATTGAGGGAAGGCAAAGAAGAGGATTTGAAATCAAGGCAGAATTGCACGAAACAGATTTCAGGAGGTAGATACGAATCGCCTTTAAAGCACATGAAAAGCGGCAAAACGTTGACAATGATGCCCTTGGCCAAAAAGGGCGTATGCGTTTTTTCCTGAATATATTCAGGAAAAAACGCATACGCCCTTTTTGGCCAACCAAGCAACCTGGAAAGGCAAATCAGCGCTACAGAGAAGTCTCGCTTCCCATCGGTCAAAAGGGCCATGCTGAAAAAAGTGTCAAAACCAGAAATGCAGGACAGGCCATGGAGAAATGGGAGCCTTGCTACACTGATGGGCGGGATGTAAATTGCCAACAGCCACTCTGGAGAAGTGTACGGTGTGTCCTGAAACATCTGAAAAACACAGCTTAGAGAGCATAGGGCACTTCCACTCATGGGGGTATAAATTGGGAAAATTAAAAATCAGCAAGACACAAGCACCCCAAAGTTGAGGGCTGCTCTGTTGACAAGGACCTCCACTTCATTCCACCTTAAATATCCCAGGAAAGAGAAAAATGGATAAAGAAGTTGTGGTCCTTATGTACAATGGAATATCACTCAGCCATGAAATCAATGTCATAAGGTTAGTAGCAGCATGATGAGTGGATTTAGGTACGACGATTCTAACTGAAATAAGTCACACAGAAAAGGACACTTCTCATAAGGTATCACTTTTAGAGGGAATGTAAAAACCGTTACACTTGAACTGAATTACAAAACAGAACAGAGTCACACATGCAGAAAACACACTATGGCTGCTTAACGGGAAAGGTGAGGTGGGGTGATACATAAAACAAGGGTATCAAATTAGCTCAGATACCGTTCCATAAACCCAATATGTAGTAGACAAGACCTACTCCTTGCTCAGAGAACTGGACTCAACACGCCCTATTCACCGCACAAGAATATATCTGACTAGTAATAATCTTAAAACCTATGTATTGATATCTCTCTGTTAGTGTGTCAAGTGGGTGTAAAGCGGCATAAACACAGCCGTGAAAAGCAGCTAAACCCCATTATGAAAATAAATTACTTTGAAAAACCCATGAAACAACGACAGTGAAAGAGATAGAAATTCTTACACAATGAGTTCAGGGGCTGTGATGCAACCTGGATTGACCATATCTAGACCCACAGCTGGATGAGACATAAGGGTGGACACTCTTGGGGCTGAGAGGTTTGGTGAGGTTGGGTGAGCAAACGCAGACCCTTTAAAGTAATACTGCGTGGTACCCATCGCATGGGTCCCAAATCTCCAGGTTCAAGGGCATCTTCCTACATCGAAAACATGCATGAGAAACCCAGAAGATGGTACACCGTGTGATGGGGAAAGGTTTCTAAAACGCACCTCATTTCTCATCTCCTTGTGCCCGGGTTCGCCATTCCAGCCGCTTTACTAGCAGTCTCCCTACTTGGAGCATCAGCACCTTTAACCTCCTGTTCCGTACAGGTTGCAATTTGTCCTGAGGATGAACGGGAAGACGGGGAACCAACGAGACACTAGCTCTTGGTGTCGGGACAGGCACAGGTCACTCTATTTTCCCATCAGGAAGAAGAATTAACCACAGGCTCAGCCTGCCCCCCGGAACCAGAACAGGGCCTGAAGCCATCCTGCGCTTTTGCGGCCAGCTCCCAAAAAAGCGAGTTGTAAAATGGAGGTTCAGGGCACTGCAATTCACAAACCTGCAGAGTTATAAATGATAACTCTCGTCCACAAATATATTGAGGGAAGGCAAAGAAGAGGATTTGAAATCAAGGCAGAATTGCACGAAACAGATTTCAGGAGGTAGATACGAATCGCCTTTAAAGCACATGAAAAGCGGCAAAACGTTGACAATGATGCCCTTGGCCAAAAAGGGCGTATGCGTTTTTTCCTGAATATATTCAGGAAAAAACGCATACGCCCTTTTTGGCCAACCAAGCAACCTGGAAAGGCAAATCAGCGCTACAGAGAAGTCTCGCTTCCCATCGGTCAAAAGGGCCATGCTGAAAAAAGTGTCAAAACCAGAAATGCAGGACAGGCCATGGAGAAATGGGAGCCTTGCTACACTGATGGGCGGGATGTAAATTGCCAACAGCCACTCTGGAGAAGTGTACGGTGTGTCCTGAAACATCTGAAAAACACAGCTTAGAGAGCATAGGGCACTTCCACTCATGGGGGTATAAATTGGGAAAATTAAAAATCAGCAAGACACAAGCACCCCAAAGTTAAGGGCTGCTCTGTTGACAAGGACCTCCACTTCATTCCACCTTAAATATCCCAGGAAAGAGAAAAATGGATAAAGAAGTTGTGGTCCTTATGTACAATGGAATATCACTCAGCCATGAAACCAATGTCATAAGGTTAGTAGCAGCATGATGAGTGGATTTAGGTACGACGATTCTAACTGAAATAAGTCACACAGAAAAGGACACTTCTCATAAGGTATCACTTTTAGAGGGAATGTAAAAACCGTTACACTTGAACTGAATTACAAAACAGAACAGAGTCACACATGCAGAAAACAGACTATGGCTGCTTAACGGGAAAGGTGAGGTGGGGTGATACATAAAACAAGGGTATCAAATTAGCTCAGATACCGTTTCATAAACCCAATATGTAGTAGACAAGACCTACTCCTTGCTCAGAGAACTGGACTCAACACGCCCTATTCACCGCACAAGAATATATCTGACTAGTAATAATCTTGAAACCTATGTATTGATATCTCTCTGTTAGTGTGTCAAGTGGGTGTAAAGCGGCATAAACACAGCCGTGAAAAGCAGCTAAACCCCATTATGAAAATAAATTACTTTGAAAAACCCATGAAACAACGACAGTGAAACTGATAGAAATTCTTACACAATGAGTTCAGGGGCTGTGATGCAACCTGGATTGACCATATCTAGACCCACAGCTGGATGAGACATAAGGGTGGACACTCTTGGGGCTGAGAGGTTTGGTGAGGTTGGGTGAGCAAACGCAGACCCTTTAAAGTAATACTGCGTGGAACCCATCGCATGGGTCCCAAATCTCCAGGTTCAAGGGCATCTTCCTACATCGAAAACATGCATGAGAAACCCAGAAGATGGTACACCGTGTGATGGGGAAAGGTTTCTAAAACGCACCTCATTTCTCACCTCCTTGTGTCCGGGTTCGCCTTTCCAGCCGCTTTACTAGCAATCTCCCTACTTGGAGCATCAGCACCTTTAACCTCCTGTTCCGTACAGGTTGCAATTTGTCCTGAGGATGAACGGGAAGACGGGGAACCAACGAGAGACTAGCTCTTGGTGTCGGGACAGGCACAGGTCACTCTATTTTCCCATCAGGAAGAAGAATTAACCACAGGCTCAGCCTGCCCCCCGGAACCAGAACAGGGCCTGAAGCCATCCTGCGCTTTTGCGGCCAGCTCCCAAAAAAGCGAGTTGTAAAATGGAGGTTCAGGGCACTGCAATTCACAAACCTGCAGAGTTATAAATGATAACTCTCGTCCACAAATATATTGAGGGAAGGCAAAGAAGAGGATTTGAAATCAAGGCAGAATTGCACGAAACAGATTTCAGGAGGTAGATACGAATCGCCTTTAAAGCACATGAAAAGCGGCAAAACGTTGACAATGATGCCCTTGGCCAAAAAGGGCGTATGCGTTTTTTCCTGAATATATTCAGGAAAAAACGCATACGCCCTTTTTGGCCAACCAAGCAACCTGGAAAGGCAAATCAGCGCTACAGAGAAGTCTCGCTTCCCATCGGTCAAAAGGGCCATGCTGAAAAAAGTGTCAAAACCAGAAATGCAGGACAGGCCATGGAGAAATGGGAGCCTTGCTACACTGATGGGCGGGATGTAAATTGCCAACAGCCACTCTGGAGAAGTGTACGGTGTGTCCTGAAACATCTGAAAAACACAGCTTAGAGAGCATAGGGCACTTCCACTCATGGGGGTATAAATTGGGAAAATTAAAAATCAGCAAGACACAAGCACCCCAAAGTTGAGGGCTGCTCTGTTGACAAGGACCTCCACTTCATTCCACCTTAAATATCCCAGGAAAGAGAAAAATGGATAAAGAAGTTGTGGTCCTTATGTACAATGGAATATCACTCAGCCATGAAATCAATGTCATAAGGTTAGTAGCAGCATGATGAGTGGATTTAGGTACGACGATTCTAAGTGAAATAAGTCACACAGAAAAGGACACTTCTCATAAGGTATCACTTTTAGAGGGAATGTAAAAACCGTTACACTTGAACTGAATTACAAAACAGAACAGAGTCACACATGCAGAAAACAGACTATGGCTGCTTAACGGGAAAGGTGAGGTGGGGTGATACATAAAACAAGGGTATCAAATTAGCTCAGATACCGTTCCATAAACCCAATATGTAGTAGACAAGACCTACTCCTTGCTCAGAGAACTGGACTCAACACGCCCTATTCACCGCACAAGAATATATCTGACTAGTAATAATCTTGAAACCTATGTATTGATATCTCTCTGTTAGTGTGTCAAGTGGGTGTAAAGCGGCATAAACACAGCCGTGAAAAGCAGTTAAACCCCATTATGAAAATATATTACTTTGAAAAACCCATGAAACAACGACAGTGAAAGAGATAGAAATTCTTACACAATGAGTTCAGGGGCTGTGATGCAACCTGGATTGACCATATCTAGACCCACAGCTGGATGAGACATAAGGGTGGACACTCTTGGGGCTGAGAGGTTTGGTGAGGTTGGGTGAGCAAACGCAGACCCTTTAAAGTAATACTGCGTGGTACCCATCGCATGGGTCCCAAATCTCCAGGTTCAAGGGCATCTTCCTACATCGAAAACATGCATGAGAAACCCAGAAGATGGTACACCGTGTGATGGGGAAAGGTTTCTAAAACGCACCTCATTTCTCATCTCCTTGTGCCCGGGTTCGCCATTCCAGCCGCTTTACTAGCAGTCTCCCTACTTGGAGCATCAGCACCTTTAACCTCCTGTTCCGTACAGGTTGCAATTTGTCCTGAGGATGAACGGGAAGACGGGGAACCAACGAGAGACTAGCTCTTGGTGTCGGGACAGGCACAGGTCACTCTATTTTCCCATCAGGAAGAAGAATTAACCACAGGCTCAGCCTGCCCCCCGGAACCAGAACAGGGCCTGAAGCCATCCTGCGCTTTTGCGGCCAGCTCCCAAAAAAGCGAGTTGTAAAATGGAGGTTCAGGGCACTGCAATTCACAAACCTGCAGAGTTATAAATGATAACTCTCGTCCACAAATATATTGAGGGAAGGCAAAGAAGAGGATTTGAAATCAAGGCAGAATTGCACGAAACAGATTTCAGGAGGTAGATACGAATCGCCTTTAAAGCACATGAAAAGCGGCAAAACGTTGACAATGATGCCCTTGGCCAAAAAGGGCGTATGCGTTTTTTCCTGAATATATTCAGGAAAAAACGCATACGCCCTTTTTGGCCAACCAAGCAACCTGGAAAGGCAAATCAGCGCTACAGAGAAGTCTCGCTTCCCATCGGTCAAAAGGGCCATGCTGAAAAAAGTGTCAAAACCAGAAATGCAGGACAGGCCATGGAGAAATGGGAGCCTTGCTACACTGATGGGCGGGATGTAAATTGCCAACAGCCACTCTGGAGAAGTGTACGGTGTGTCCTGAAACATCTGAAAAACACAGCTTAGAGAGCATAGGGCACTTCCACTCATGGGGGTATAAATTGGGAAAATTAAAAATCAGCAAGACACAAGCACCCCAAAGTTGAGGGCTGCTCTGTTGACAAGGACCTCCACTTCATTCCACCTTAAATATCCCAGGAAAGAGAAAAATGGATAAAGAAGTTGTGGTCCTTATGTACAATGGAATATCACTCAGCCATGAAACCAATGTCATAAGGTTAGTAGCAGCATGATGAGTGGATTTAGGTACGACGATTCTAACTGAAATAAGTCACACAGAAAAGGACACTTCTCATAAGGTATCACTTTTAGAGGGAATGTAAAAACCGTTACACTTGAACTGAATTACAAAACAGAACAGAGTCACACATGCAGAAAACAGACTATGGCTGCTTAACGGGAAAGGTGAGGTGGGGTGATACATAAAACAAGGGTATCAAATTAGCTCAGATACCGTTCCATAAACCCAATATGTAGTAGACAAGACCTACTCCTTGCTCAGAGAACTGGACTCAACACGCCCTATTCACCGCACAAGAATATATCTGACTAGTAATAATCTTGAAACCTATGTATTGATATCTCTCTGTTAGTGTGTCAAGTGGGTGTAAAGCGGCATAAACACAGCCGTGAAAAGCAGCTAAACCCCATTATGAAAATAAATTACTTTGAAAAACCCATGAAACAACGACAGTGAAACTGATAGAAATTCTTACACAATGAGTTCAGGGGCTGTGATGCAACCTGGATTGACCATATCTAGACCCACAGCTGGATGAGACATAAGGGTGGACACTCTTGGGGCTGAGAGGTTTGGTGAGGTTGGGTGAGCAAACGCAGACCCTTTAAAGTAATACTGCGTGGAACCCATCGCATGGGTCCCAAATCTCCAGGTTCAAGGGCATCTTCCTACATCGAAAACATGCATGAGAAACCCAGAAGATGGTACACCGTGTGATGGGGAAAGGTTTCTAAAACGCACCTCATTTCTCACCTCCTTGTGTCCGGGTTCGCCTTTCCAGCCGCTTTACTAGCAATCTCCCTACTTGGAGCATCAGCACCTTTAACCTCCTGTTCCGTACAGGTTGCAATTTGTCCTGAGGATGAACGGGAAGACGGGGAACCAACGAGAGACTAGCTCTTGGTGTCGGGACAGGCACAGGTCACTCTATTTTCCCATCAGGAAGAAGAATTAACCACAGGCTCAGCCTGCCCCCCGGAACCAGAACAGGGCCTGAAGCCATCCTGCGCTTTTGCGGCCAGCTCCCAAAAAAGCGAGTTGTAAAATGGAGGTTCAGGGCACTGCAATTCACAAACCTGCAGAGTTATAAATGATAACTCTCGTCCACAAATATATTGAGGGAAGGCAAAGAAGAGGATTTGAAATCAAGGCAGAATTGCACGAAACAGATTTCAGGAGGTAGATACGAATCGCCTTTAAAGCACATGAAAAGCGGCAAAACGTTGACAATGATGCCCTTGGCCAAAAAGGGCGTATGCGTTTTTTCCTGAATATATTCAGGAAAAAACGCATACGCCCTTTTTGGCCAACCAAGCAACCTGGAAAGGCAAATCAGCGCTACAGAGAAGTCTCGCTTCCCATCGGTCAAAAGGGCCATGCTGAAAAAAGTGTCAAAACCAGAAATGCAGGACAGGCCATGGAGAAATGGGAGCCTTGCTACACTGATGGGCGGGATGTAAATTGCCAACAGCCACTCTGGAGAAGTGTACGGTGTGTCCTGAAACATCTGAAAAACACAGCTTAGAGAGCATAGGGCACTTCCACTCATGGGGGTATAAATTGGGAAAATTAAAAATCAGCAAGACACAAGCACCCCAAAGTTGAGGGCTGCTCTGTTGACAAGGACCTCCACTTCATTCCACCTTAAATATCCCAGGAAAGAGAAAAATGGATAAAGAAGTTGTGGTCCTTATGTACAATGGAATATCACTCAGCCATGAAATCAATGTCATAAGGTTAGTAGCAGCATGATGAGTGGATTTAGGTACGACGATTCTAAGTGAAATAAGTCACACAGAAAACGACACTTCTCATAAGGTATCACTTTTAGAGGGAATGTAAAAACCGTTACACTTGAACTGAATTACAAAACAGAACAGAGTCACACATGCAGAAAACAGACTATGGCTGCTTAACGGGAAAGGTGAGGTGGGGTGATACATAAAACAAGGGTATCAAATTAGCTCAGATACCGTTCCATAAACCCAATATGTAGTAGACAAGACCTACTCCTTGCTCAGAGAACTGGACTCAACACGCCCTATTCACCGCACAAGAATATATCTGACTAGTAATAATCTTGAAACCTATGTATTGATATCTCTCTGTTAGTGTGTCAAGTGGGTGTAAAGGGGCATAAACACAGCCGTGAAAAGCAGCTAAACCCCATTATGAAAATAAATTACTTTGAAAAACCCATGAAACAACGACAGTGAAACTGATAGAAATTCTTACACAATGAGTTCAGGGGCTGTGATGCAACCTGGATTGACCATATCTAGACCCACAGCTGGATGAGACATAAGGGTGGACACTCTTGGGGCTGAGAGGTTTGGTGAGGTTGGGTGAGCAAACGCAGACCCTTTAAAGTAATACTGCGTGGAACCCATCGCATGGGTCCCAAATCTCCAGGTTCAAGGGCATCTTCCTACATCGAAAACATGCATGAGAAACCCAGAAGATGGTACACCGTGTGATGGGGAAAGGTTTCTAAAACGCACCTCATTTCTCACCTCCTTGTGTCCGGGTTCGCCTTTCCAGCCGCTTTACTAGCAGTCTCCCTACTTGGAGCATCAGCACCTTTAACCTCCTGTTCCGTACAGGTTGCAATTTGTCCTGAGGATGAACGGGAAGACGGGGAACCAACGAGAGACTAGCTCTTGGTGTCGGGACAGGCACAGGTCACTCTATTTTCCCATCAGGAAGAAGAATTAACCACAGGCTCAGCCTGCCCCCCGGAACCAGAACAGGGCCTGAA
Organism: Balaenoptera borealis; assembly: GCF_965194805.1. Classification (NCBI taxonomy): domain Eukaryota; kingdom Metazoa; phylum Chordata; class Mammalia; order Artiodactyla; family Balaenopteridae; genus Balaenoptera; species Balaenoptera borealis. Next base: position 1,487,147 of record NW_028123967.1, on the reverse strand, counting down.
GCCATCCTGCGCTTTTGCGGCCAGCTCCCAAAAAAGCGAGTTGTAAAATGGAGGTTCAGGGCACTGCAATTCACAAACCTGCAGAGTTATAAATGATAACTCTCGTCCACAAATATATTGAGGGAAGGCAAAGAAGAGGATTTGAAATCAAGGCAGAATTGCACGAAACAGATTTCAGGAGGTAGATACGAATCGCCTTTAAAGCACATGAAAAGCGGCAAAACGTTGACAATGATGCCCTTGGCCAAAAAGGGCGTATGCGTTTTTTCCTGAATATATTCAGGAAAAAACGCATACGCCCTTTTTGGCCAACCAAGCAACCTGGAAAGGCAAATCAGCGCTACAGAGAAGTCTCGCTTCCCATCGGTTAAAAGGGCCATGCTGAAAAAAGTGTCAAAACCAGAAATGCAGGACAGGCCATGGAGAAATGGGAGCCTTGCTACACTGATGGGCGGGATGTAAATTGCCAACAGCCACTCTGGAGAAGTGTACGGTGTGTCCTGAAACATCTGAAAAACACAGCTTAGAGAGCATAGGGCACTTCCACTCATGGGGGTATAAATTGGGAAAATTAAAAATCAGCAAGACACAAGCACCCCAAAGTTGAGGGCTGCTCTGTTGACAAGGACCTCCACTTCATTCCACCTTAAATATCCCAGGAAAGAGAAAAATGGATAAAGAAGTTGTGGTCCTTATGTACAATGGAATATCACTCAGCCATGAAATCAATGTCATAAGGTTAGTAGCAGCATGATGAGTGGATTTAGGTACGACGATTCTAAGTGAAATAAGTCACACAGAAAACGACACTTCTCATAAGGTATCACTTTTAGAGGGAATGTAAAAACCGTTACACTTGAACTGAATTACAAAACAGAACAGAGTCACACATGCAGAAAACAGACTATGGCTGCTTAACGGGAAAGGTGAGGTGGGGTGATACATAAAACAAGGGTATCAAATTAGCTCAGATACCGTTCCATAAACCCAATATGTAGTAGACAAGACCTACTCCTTGCTCAGAGAACTGGACTCAACACGCCCTATTCACCGCACAAGAATATATCTGACTAGTAATAATCTTGAAACCTATGTATTGATATCTCTCTGTTAGTGTGTCAAGTGGGTGGAAAGCGGCATAAACACAGCCGTGAAAAGCAGCTAAACCCCATTATGAAAATAAATTACTTTGAAAAACCCATGAAACAACGACAGTGAAAGAGATAGAAATTCTTACACAATGAGTTCAGGGGCTGTGATGCAACCTGGATTGACCATATCTAGACCCACAGCTGGATGAGACATAAGGGTGGACACTCTTGGGGCTGAGAGGTTTGGTGAGGTTGGGTGAGCAAACGCAGACCCTTTAAAGTAATACTGCGTGGTACCCATCGCATGGGTCCCAAATCTCCAGGTTCAAGGGCATCTTCCTACATCGAAAACATGCATGAGAAACCCAGAAGATGGTACACCGTGTGATGGGGAAAGGTTTCTAAAACGCACCTCATTTCTCATCTCCTTGTGCCCGGGTTCGCCATTCCAGCCGCTTTACTAGCAGTCTCCCTACTTGGAGCATCAGCACCTTTAACCTCCTGTTCCGTACAGGTTGCAATTTGTCCTGAGGATGAACGGGAAGACCGGGAACCAACGAGAGACTAGCTCTTGGTGTCGGGACAGGCACAGGTCACTCTATTTTCCCATCAGGAAGAAGAATTAACCACAGGCTCAGCCTGCCCCCCGGAACCAGAACAGGGCCTGAAGCCATCCTGCGCTTTTGCGGCCAGCTCCCAAAAAAGCGAGTTGTAAAATGGAGGTTCAGGGCACTGCAATTCACAAACCTGCAGAGTTATAAATGATAACTCTCGTCCACCAATATATTGAGGGAAGGCAAAGAAGAGGATTTGAAATCAAGGCAGAATTGCACGAAACAGATTTCAGGAGGTAGATACGAATCGCCTTTAAAGCACATGAAAAGCGGCAAAACGTTGACAATGATGCCCTTGGCCAAAAAGGGCGTATGCGTTTTTTCCTGAATATATTCAGGAAAAAACGCATACGCCCTTTTTGGCCAACCAAGCAACCTGGAAAGGCAAATCAGCGCTACAAACAAGTCTCGCTTCCCATCGGTCAAAAGGGCCATGCTGAAAAAAGTGTCAAAACCAGAAATGCAGGACAGGCCATGGAGAAATGGGAGCCTTGCTACACTGATGGGCGGGATGTAAATTGCCAACAGCCACTCTGGAGAAGTGTACGGTGTGTCCTGAAACATCTGAAAAACACAGCTTAGAGAGCATAGGGCACTTCCACTCATGGGGGTATAAATTGGGAAAATTAAAAATCAGCAAGACACAAGCACCCCAAAGTTGAGGGCTGCTCTGTTGACAAGGACCTCCACTTCATTCCACCTTAAATATCCCAGGAAAGAGAAAAATGGATAAAGAAGTTGTGGTCCTTATGTACAATGGAATATCACTCAGCCATGAAATCAATGTCATAAGGTTAGTAGCAGCATGATGAGTGGATTTAGGTACGACGATTCTAAGTGAAATAAGTCACACAGAAAACGACACTTCTCATAAGGTATCACTTTTAGAGGGAATGTAAAAACCGTTACACTTGAACTGAATTACAAAACAGAACAGAGTCACACATGCAGAAAACAGACTATGGCTGCTTAACGGGAAAGGTGAGGTGGGGTGATACATAAAACAAGGGTATCAAATTAGCTCAGATACCGTTCCATAAACCCAATATGTAGTAGACAAGACCTACTCCTTGCTCAGAGAACTGGACTCAACACGCCCTATTCACCGCACAAGAATATATCTGACTAGTAATAATCTTGAAACCTATGTATTGATATCTCTTTGTTAGTGTGTCAAGTGGGTGGAAAGCGGCATAAACACAGCCGTGAAAAGCAGCTAAACCCCATTATGAAAATAAATTACTTTGAAAAACCCATGAAACAACGACAGTGAAAGAGATAGAAATTCTTACACAATGAGTTCAGGGGCTGTGATGCAACCTGGATTGACCATATCTAGACCCACAGCTGGATGAGACATAAGGGTGGACACTCTTGGGGCTGAGAGGTTTGGTGAGGTTGGGTGAGCAAACGCAGACCCTTTAAAGTAATACTGCGTGGTACCCATCGCATGGGTCCCAAATCTCCAGGTTCAAGGGCATCTTCCTACATCGAAAACATGCATGAGAAACCCAGAAGATGGTACACCGTGTGATGGGGAAAGGTTTCTAAAACGCACCTCATTTCTCATCTCCTTGTGCCCGGGTTCGCCATTCCAGCCGCTTTACTAGCAGTCTCCCTACTTGGAGCATCAGCACCTTTAACCTCCTGTTCCGTACAGGTTGCAATTTGTCCTGAGGATGAACGGGAAGACCGGGAACCAACGAGAGACTAGCTCTTGGTGTCGGGACAGGCACAGGTCACTCTATTTTCCCATCAGGAAGAAGAATTAACCACAGGCTCAGCCTGCCCCCCGGAACCAGAACAGGGCCTGAAGCCATCCTGCGCTTTTGCGGCCAGCTCCCAAAAAAGCGAGTTGTAAAATGGAGGTTCAGGGCACTGCAATTCACAAACCTGCAGAGTTATAAATGATAACTCTCGTCCACAAATATATTGAGGGAAGGCAAAGAAGAGGATTTGAAATCAAGGCAGAATTGCACGAAACAGATTTCAGGAGGTAGATACGAATCGCCTTTAAAGCACATGAAAAGCGGCAAAACGTTGACAATGATGCCCTTGGCCAAAAAGGGCGTATGCGTTTTTTCCTGAATATATTCAGGAAAAAACGCATACGCCCTTTTTGGCCAACCAAGCAACCTGGAAAGGCAAATCAGCGCTACAAACAAGTCTCGCTTCCCATCGGTCAAAAGGGCCATGCTGAAAAAAGTGTCAAAACCAGAAATGCAGGACAGGCCATGGAGAAATGGGAGCCTTGCTACACTGATGGGCGGGATGTAAATTGCCAACAGCCACTCTGGAGAAGTGTACGGTGTGTCCTGAAACATCTGAAAAACACAGCTTAGAGAGCATAGGGCACTTCCACTCATGGGGGTATAAATTGGGAAAATTAAAAATCAGCAAGACACAAGCACCCCAAAGTTGAGGGCTGCTCTGTTGACAAGGACCTCCACTTCATTCCACCTTAAATATCCCAGGAAAGAGAAAAATGGATAAAGAAGTTGTGGTCCTTATGTACAATGGAATATCACTCAGCCATGAAATCAATGTCATAAGGTTAGTAGCAGCATGATGAGTGGATTTAGGTACGACGATTCTAAGTGAAATAAGTCACACAGAAAACGACACTTCTCATAAGGTATCACTTTTAGAGGGAATGTAAAAACCGTTACACTTGAACTGAATTACAAAACAGAACAGAGTCACACATGCAGAAAACAGACTATGGCTGCTTAACGGGAAAGGTGAGGTGGGGTGATACATAAAACAAGGGTATCAAATTAGCTCAGATACCGTTCCATAAACCCAATATGTAGTAGACAAGACCTACTCCTTGCTCAGAGAACTGGACTCAACACGCCCTATTCACCGCACAAGAATATATCTGACTAGTAATAATCTTGAAACCTATGTATTGATATCTCTCTGTTAGTGTGTCAAGTGGGTGGAAAGCGGCATAAACACAGCCGTGAAAAGCAGCTAAACCCCATTATGAAAATAAATTACTTTGAAAAACCCATGAAACAACGACAGTGAAAGAGATAGAAATTCTTACACAATGAGTTCAGGGGCTGTGATGCAACCTGGATTGACCATATCTAGACCCACAGCTGGATGAGACATAAGGGTGGACACTCTTGGGGCTGAGAGGTTTGGTGAGGTTGGGTGAGCAAACGCAGACCCTTTAAAGTAATACTGCGTGGTACCCATCGCATGGGTCCCAAATCTCCAGGTTCAAGGGCATCTTCCTACATCGAAAACATGCATGAGAAACCCAGAAGATGGTACACCGTGTGATGGGGAAAGGTTTCTAAAACGCACCTCATTTCTCATCTCCTTGTGCCCGGGTTCGCCATTCCAGCCGCTTTACTAGCAGTCTCCCTACTTGGAGCATCAGCACCTTTAACCTCCTGTTCCGTACAGGTTGCAATTTGTCCTGAGGATGAACGGGAAGACCGGGAACCAACGAGAGACTAGCTCTTGGTGTCGGGACAGGCACAGGTCACTCTATTTTCCCATCAGGAAGAAGAATTAACCACAGGCTCAGCCTGCCCCCCGGAACCAGAACAGGGCCTGAAGCCATCCTGCGCTTTTGCGGCCAGCTCCCAAAAAAGCGAGTTGTAAAATGGAGGTTCAGGGCACTGCAATTCACAAACCTGCAGAGTTATAAATGATAACTCTCGTCCACAAATATATTGAGGGAAGGCAAAGAAGAGGATTTGAAATCAAGGCAGAATTGCACGAAACAGATTTCAGGAGGTAGATACGAATCGCCTTTAAAGCACATGAAAAGCGGCAAAACGTTGACAATGATGCCCTTGGCCAAAAAGGGCGTATGCGTTTTTTCCTGAATATATTCAGGAAAAAACGCATACGCCCTTTTTGGCCAACCAAGCAACCTGGAAAGGCAAATCAGCGCTACAAACAAGTCTCGCTTCCCATCGGTCAAAAGGGCCATGCTGAAAAAAGTGTCAAAACCAGAAATGCAGGACAGGCCATGGAGAAATGGGAGCCTTGCTACACTGATGGGCGGGATGTAAATTGCCAACAGCCACTCTGGAGAAGTGTACGGTGTGTCCTGAAACATCTGAAAAACACAGCTTAGAGAGCATAGGGCACTTCCACTCATGGGGGTATAAATTGGGAAAATTAAAAATCAGCAAGACACAAGCACCCCAAAGTTGAGGGCTGCTCTGTTGACAAGGACCTCCACTTCATTCCACCTTAAATATCCCAGGAAAGAGAAAAATGGATAAAGAAGTTGTGGTCCTTATGTACAATGGAATATCACTCAGCCATGAAATCAATGTCATAAGGTTAGTAGCAGCATGATGAGTGGATTTAGGTACGACGATTCTAAGTGAAATAAGTCACACAGAAAACGACACTTCTCATAAGGTATCACTTTTAGAGGGAATGTAAAAACCGTTACACTTGAACTGAATTACAAAACAGAACAGAGTCACACATGCAGAAAACAGACTATGGCTGCTTAACGGGAAAGGTGAGGTGGGGTGATACATAAAACAAGGGTATCAAATTAGCTCAGATACCGTTCCATAAACCCAATATGTAGTAGACAAGACCTACTCCTTGCTCAGAGAACTGGACTCAACACGCCCTATTCACCGCACAAGAATATATCTGACTAGTAATAATCTTGAAACCTATGTATTGATATCTCTCTGTTAGTGTGTCAAGTGGGTGGAAAGCGGCATAAACACAGCCGTGAAAAGCAGCTAAACCCCATTATGAAAATAAATTACTTTGAAAAACCCATGAAACAACGACAGTGAAAGAGATAGAAATTCTTACACAATGAGTTCAGGGGCTGTGATGCAACCTGGATTGACCATATCTAGACCCACAGCTGGATGAGACATAAGGGTGGACACTCTTGGGGCTGAGAGGTTTGGTGAGGTTGGGTGAGCAAACGCAGACCCTTTAAAGTAATACTGCGTGGTACCCATCGCATGGGTCCCAAATCTCCAGGTTCAAGGGCATCTTCCTACATCGAAAACATGCATGAGAAACCCAGAAGATGGTACACCGTGTGATGGGGAAAGGTTTCTAAAACGCACCTCATTTCTCATCTCCTTGTGCCCGGGTTCGCCATTCCAGCCGCTTTACTAGCAGTCTCCCTACTTGGAGCATCAGCACCTTTAACCTCCTGTTCCGTACAGGTTGCAATTTGTCCTGAGGATGAACGGGAAGACCGGGAACCAACGAGAGACTAGCTCTTGGTGTCGGGACAGGCACAGGTCACTCTATTTTCCCATCAGGAAGAAGAATTAACCACAGGCTCAGCCTGCCCCCCGGAACCAGAACAGGGCCTGAAGCCATCCTGCGCTTTTGCGGCCAGCTCCCAAAAAAGCGAGTTGTAAAATGGAGGTTCAGGGCACTGCAATTCACAAACCTGCAGAGTTATAAATGATAACTCTCGTCCACAAATATATTGAGGGAAGGCAAAGAAGAGGATTTGAAATCAAGGCAGAATTGCACGAAACAGATTTCAGGAGGTAGATACGAATCGCCTTTAAAGCACATGAAAAGCGGCAAAACGTTGACAATGATGCCCTTGGCCAAAAAGGGCGTATGCGTTTTTTCCTGAATATATTCAGGAAAAAACGCATACGCCCTTTTTGGCCAACCAAGCAACCTGGAAAGGCAAATCAGCGCTACAGAGAAGTCTCGCTTCCCATCGGTCAAAAGGGCCATGCTGAAAAAAGTGTCAAAACCAGAAATGCAGGACAGGCCATGGAGAAATGGGAGCCTTGCTACACTGATGGGCGGGATGTAAATTGCCAACAGCCACTCTGGAGAAGTGTACGGTGTGTCCTGAAACATCTGAAAAACACAGCTTAGAGAGCATAGGGCACTTCCACTCATGGGGGTATAAATTGGGAAAATTAAAAATCAGCAAGACACAAGCACCCCAAAGTTGAGGGCTGCTCTGTTGACAAGGACCTCCACTTCATTCCACCTTAAATATCCCAGGAAAGAGAAAAATGGATAAAGAAGTTGTGGTCCTTATGTACAATGGAATATCACTCAGCCATGAAACCAATGTCATAAGGTTAGTAGCAGCATGATGAGTGGATTTAGGTACGACGATTCTAACTGAAATAAGTCACACAGAAAAGGACACTTCTCATAAGGTATCACTTTTAGAGGGAATGTAAAAACCGTTACACTTGAACTGAATTACAAAACAGAACAGAGTCACACATGCAGAAAACAGACTATGGCTGCTTAACGGGAAAGGTGAGGTGGGGTGATACATAAAACAAGGGTATCAAATTAGCTCAGATACCGTTTCATAAACCCAATATGTAGTAGACAAGACCTACTCCTTGCTCAGAGAACTGGACTCAACACGCCCTATTCACCGCACAAGAATATATCTGACTAGTAATAATCTTGAAACCTATGTATTGATATCTCTCTGTTAGTGTGTCAAGTGGGTGTAAAGCGGCATAAACACAGCCGTGAAAAGCAGCTAAACCCCATTATGAAAATAAATTACTTTGAAAAACCCATGAAACAACGACAGTGAAAGAGATAGAAATTCTTACACAATGAGTTCAGGGGCTGTGATGCAACCTGGATTGACCATATCTAGACCCACAGCTGGATGAGACATAAGGGTGGACACTCTTGGGGCTGAGAGGTTTGGTGAGGTTGGGTGAGCAAACGCAGACCCTTTAAAGTAATACTGCGTGGAACCCATCGCATGGGTCCCAAATCTCCAGGTTCAAGGGCATCTTCCTACATCGAAAACATGCATGAGAAACCCAGAAGATGGTACACCGTGTGATGGGGAAAGGTTTCTAAAACGCACCTCATTTCTCACCTCCTTGTGTCCGGGTTCGCCTTTCCAGCCGCTTTACTAGCAATCTCCCTACTTGGAGCATCAGCACCTTTAACCTCCTGTTCCGTACAGGTTGCAATTTGTCCTGAGGATGAACGGGAAGACGGGGAACCAACGAGAGACTAGCTCTTGGTGTCGGGACAGGCACAGGTCACTCTATTTTCCCATCAGGAAGAAGAATTAACCACAGGCTCAGCCTGCCCCCCGGAACCAGAACAGGGCCTGAAGCCATCCTGCGCTTTTGCGGCCAGCTCCCAAAAAAGCGAGTTGTAAAATGGAGGTTCAGGGCACTGCAATTCACAAACCTGCAGAGTTATAAATGATAACTCTCGTCCACAAATATATTGAGGGAAGGCAAAGAAGAGGATTTGAAATCAAGGCAGAATTGCACGAAACAGATTTCAGGAGGTAGATACGAATCGCCTTTAAAGCACATGAAAAGCGGCAAAACGTTGACAATGATGCCCTTGGCCAAAAAGGGCGTATGCGTTTTTTCCTGAATATATTCAGGAAAAAACGCATACGCCCTTTTTGGCCAACCAAGCAACCTGGAAAGGCAAATCAGCGCTACAGAGAAGTCTCGCTTCCCATCGGTCAAAAGGGCCATGCTGAAAAAAGTGTCAAAACCAGAAATGCAGGACAGGCCATGGAGAAATGGGAGCCTTGCTACACTGATGGGCGGGATGTAAATTGCCAACAGCCACTCTGGAGAAGTGTACGGTGTGTCCTGAAACATCTGAAAAACACAGCTTAGAGAGCATAGGGCACTTCCACTCATGGGGGTATAAATTGGGAAAATTAAAAATCAGCAAGACACAAGCACCCCAAAGTTGAGGGCTGCTCTGTTGACAAGGACCTCCACTTCATTCCACCTTAAATATCCCAGGAAAGAGAAAAATGGATAAAGAAGTTGTGGTCCTTATGTACAATGGAATATCACTCAGCCATGAAATCAATGTCATAAGGTTAGTAGCAGCATGATGAGTGGATTTAGGTACGACGATTCTAACTGAAATAAGTCACACAGAAAAGGACACTTCTCATAAGGTATCACTTTTAGAGGGAATGTAAAAACCGTTACACTTGAACTGAATTACAAAACAGAACAGAGTCACACATGCAGAAAACACACTATGGCTGCTTAACGGGAAAGGTGAGGTGGGGTGATACATAAAACAAGGGTATCAAATTAGCTCAGATACCGTTCCATAAACCCAATATGTAGTAGACAAGACCTACTCCTTGCTCAGAGAACTGGACTCAACACGCCCTATTCACCGCACAAGAATATATCTGACTAGTAATAATCTTAAAACCTATGTATTGATATCTCTCTGTTAGTGTGTCAAGTGGGTGTAAAGCGGCATAAACACAGCCGTGAAAAGCAGCTAAACCCCATTATGAAAATAAATTACTTTGAAAAACCCATGAAACAACGACAGTGAAAGAGATAGAAATTCTTACACAATGAGTTCAGGGGCTGTGATGCAACCTGGATTGACCATATCTAGACCCACAGCTGGATGAGACATAAGGGTGGACACTCTTGGGGCTGAGAGGTTTGGTGAGGTTGGGTGAGCAAACGCAGACCCTTTAAAGTAATACTGCGTGGTACCCATCGCATGGGTCCCAAATCTCCAGGTTCAAGGGCATCTTCCTACATCGAAAACATGCATGAGAAACCCAGAAGATGGTACACCGTGTGATGGGGAAAGGTTTCTAAAACGCACCTCATTTCTCATCTCCTTGTGCCCGGGTTCGCCATTCCAGCCGCTTTACTAGCAGTCTCCCTACTTGGAGCATCAGCACCTTTAACCTCCTGTTCCGTACAGGTTGCAATTTGTCCTGAGGATGAACGGGAAGACGGGGAACCAACGAGAGACTAGCTCTTGGTGTCGGGACAGGCACAGGTCACTCTATTTTCCCATCAGGAAGAAGAATTAACCACAGGCTCAGCCTGCCCCCCGGAACCAGAACAGGGCCTGAAGCCATCCTGCGCTTTTGCGGCCAGCTCCCAAAAAAGCGAGTTGTAAAATGGAGGTTCAGGGCACTGCAATTCACAAACCTGCAGAGTTATAAATGATAACTCTCGTCCACAAATATATTGAGGGAAGGCAAAGAAGAGGATTTGAAATCAAGGCAGAATTGCACGAAACAGATTTCAGGAGGTAGATACGAATCGCCTTTAAAGCACATGAAAAGCGGCAAAACGTTGACAATGATGCCCTTGGCCAAAAAGGGCGTATGCGTTTTTTCCTGAATATATTCAGGAAAAAACGCATACGCCCTTTTTGGCCAACCAAGCAACCTGGAAAGGCAAATCAGCGCTACAGAGAAGTCTCGCTTCCCATCGGTCAAAAGGGCCATGCTGAAAAAAGTGTCAAAAGAAGAAATGCAGGACAGGCCATGGAGAAATGGGAGCCTTGCTACACTGATGGGCGGGATGTAAATTGCCAACAGCCACTCTGGAGAAGTGTACGGTGTGTCCTGAAACATCTGAAAAACACAGCTTAGAGAGCATAGGGCACTTCCACTCATGGGGGTATAAATTGGGAAAATGAAAAATCAGCAAGACACAAGCACCCCAAAGTTGAGGGCTGCTCTGTTGACAAGGACCTCCACTTCATTCCACCTTAAATATCCCAGGAAAGAGAAAAATGGATAAAGAAGTTGTGGTCCTTATGTACAATGGAATATCACTCAGCCATGAAACCAATGTCATAAGGTTAGTAGCAGCATGATGAGTGGATTTAGGTACGACGATTCTAAGTGAAATAAGTCACACAGAAAAGGACACTTCTCATAAGGTATCACTTTTAGAGGGAATGTAAAAACCGTTACACTTGAACTGAATTACAAAACAGAACAGAGTCACACATGCAGAAAACAGACTATGGCTGCTTAACGGGAAAGGTGAGGTGGGGTGATACATAAAACAAGGGTATCAAATTAGCTCAGATACCGTTTCATAAACCCAATATGTAGTAGACAAGACCTACTCCTTGCTCAGAGAACTGGACTCAACACGCCCTATTCACCGCACAAGAATATATCTGACTAGTAATAATCTTGAAACCTATGTATTGATATCTCTCTGTTAGTGTGTCAAGTGGGTGTAAAGCGGCATAAACACAGCCGTGAAAAGCAGCTAAACCCCATTATGAAAATAAATTACTTTGAAAAACCCATGAAACAACGACAGTGAAACTGATAGAAATTCTTACACAATGAGTTCAGGGGCTGTGATGCAACCTGGATTGACCATATCTAGACCCACAGCTGGATGAGACATAAGGGTGGACACTCTTGGGGCTGAGAGGTTTGGTGAGGTTGGGTGAGCAAACGCAGACCCTTTAAAGTAATACTGCGTGGAACCCATCGCATGGGTCCCAAATCTCCAGGTTCAAGGGCATCTTCCTACATCGAAAACATGCATGAGAAACCCAGAAGATGGTACACCGTGTGATGGGGAAAGGTTTCTAAATCGCACCTCATTTCTCACCTCCTTGTGTCCGGGTTCGCCTTTCCAGCCGCTTTACTAGCAATCTCCCTACTTGGAGCATCAGCACCTTTAACCTCCTGTTCCGTACAGGTTGCAATTTGTCCTGAGGATGAACGGGAAGACGGGGAACCAACGAGAGACTAGCTCTTGGTGTCGGGACAGGCACAGGTCACTCTATTTTCCCATCAGGAAGAAGAATTAACCACAGGCTCAGCCTGCCCCCCGGAACCAGAACAGGGCCTGAAGCCATCCTGCGCTTTTGCGGCCAGCTCCCAAAAAAGCGAGTTGTAAAATGGAGGTTCAGGGCACTGCAATTCACAAACCTGCAGAGTTATAAATGATAACTCTCGTCCACAAATATATTGAGGGAAGGCAAAGAAGAGGATTTGAAATCAAGGCAGAATTGCACGAAACAGATTTCAGGAGGTAGATACGAATCGCCTTTAAAGCACATGAAAAGCGGCAAAACGTTGACAATGATGCCCTTGGCCAAAAAGGGCGTATGCGTTTTTTCCTGAATATATTCAGGAAAAAACGCATACGCCCTTTTTGGCCAACCAAGCAACCTGGAAAGGCAAATCAGCGCTACAGAGAAGTCTCGCTTCCCATCGGTCAAAAGGGCCATGCTGAAAAAAGTGTCAAAACCAGAAATGCAGGACAGGCCATGGAGAAATGGGAGCCTTGCTACACTGATGGGCGGGATGTAAATTGCCAACAGCCACTCTGGAGAAGTGTACGGTGTGTCCTGAAACATCTGAAAAACACAGCTTAGAGAGCATAGGGCACTTCCACTCATGGGGGTATAAATTGGGAAAATTAAAAATCAGCAAGACACAAGCACCCCAAAGTTGAGGGCTGCTCTGTTGACAAGGACCTCCACTTCATTCCACCTTAAATATCCCAGGAAAGAGAAAAATGGATAAAGAAGTTGTGGTCCTTATGTACAATGGAATATCACTCAGCCATGAAATCAATGTCATAAGGTTAGTAGCAGCATGATGAGTGGATTTAGGTACGACGATTCTAAGTGAAATAAGTCACACAGAAAAGGACACTTCTCATAAGGTATCACTTTTAGAGGGAATGTAAAAACCGTTACACTTGAACTGAATTACAAAACAGAACAGAGTCACACATGCAGAAAACAGACTATGGCTGCTTAACGGGAAAGGTGAGGTGGGGTGATACATAAAACAAGGGTATCAAATTAGCTCAGATACCGTTCCATAAACCCAATATGTAGTAGACAAGACCTACTCCTTGCTCAGAGAACTGGACTCAACACGCCCTATTCACCGCACAAGAATATATCTGACTAGTAATAATCTTGAAACCTATGTATTGATATCTCTCTGTTAGTGTGTCAAGTGGGTGTAAAGCGGCATAAACACAGCCTTGAAAAGCAGTTAAACCCCATTATGAAAATATATTACTTTGAAAAACCCATGAAACAACGACAGTGAAAGAGATAGAAATTCTTACACAATGAGTTCAGGGGCTGTGATGCAACCTGGATTGACCATATCTAGACCCACAGCTGGATGAGACATAAGGGTGGACACTCTTGGGGCTGAGAGGTTTGGTGAGGTTGGGTGAGCAAACGCAGACCCTTTAAAGTAATACTGCGTGGTACCCATCGCATGGGTCCCAAATCTCCAGGTTCAAGGGCATCTTCCTACATCGAAAACATGCATGAGAAACCCAGAAGATGGTACACCGTGTGATGGGGAAAGGTTTCTAAAACGCACCTCATTTCTCATCTCCTTGTGCCCGGGTTCGCCATTCCAGCCGCTTTACTAGCAGTCTCCCTACTTGGAGCATCAGCACCTTTAACCTCCTGTTCCGTACAGGTTGCAATTTGTCCTGAGGATGAACGGGAAGACGGGGAACCAACGAGAGACTAGCTCTTGGTGTCGGGACAGGCACAGGTCACTCTATTTTCCCATCAGGAAGAAGAATTAACCACAGGCTCAGCCTGCCCCCCGGAACCAGAACAGGGCCTGAAGCCATCCTGCGCTTTTGCGGCCAGCTCCCAAAAAAGCGAGTTGTAAAATGGAGGTTCAGGGCACTGCAATTCACAAACCTGCAGAGTTATAAATGATAACTCTCGTCCACAAATATATTGAGGGAAGGCAAAGAAGAGGATTTGAAATCAAGGCAGAATTGCACGAAACAGATTTCAGGAGGTAGATACGAATCGCCTTTAAAGCACATGAAAAGCGGCAAAACGTTGACAATGATGCCCTTGGCCAAAAAGGGCGTATGCGTTTTTTCCTGAATATATTCAGGAAAAAACGCATACGCCCTTTTTGGCCAACCAAGCAACCTGGAAAGGCAAATCAGCGCTACAGAGAAGTCTCGCTTCCCATCGGTCAAAAGGGCCATGCTGAAAAAAGTGTCAAAACCAGAAATGCAGGACAGGCCATGGAGAAATGGGAGCCTTGCTACACTGATGGGCGGGATGTAAATTGCCAACAGCCACTCTGGAGAAGTGTACGGTGTGTCCTGAAACATCTGAAAAACACAGCTTAGAGAGCATAGGGCACTTCCACTCATGGGGGTATAAATTGGGAAAATTAAAAATCAGCAAGACACAAGCACCCCAAAGTTGAGGGCTGCTCTGTTGACAAGGACCTCCACTTCATTCCACCTTAAATATCCCAGGAAAGAGAAAAATGGATAAAGAAGTTGTGGTCCTTATGTACAATGGAATATCACTCAGCCATGAAATCAATGTCATAAGGTTAGTAGCAGCATGATGAGTGGATTTAGGTACGACGATTCTAAGTGAAATAAGTCACACAGAAAAGGACACTTCTCATAAGGTATCACTTTTAGAGGGAATGTAAAAACCGTTACACTTGAACTGAATTACAAAACAGAACAGAGTCACACATGCAGAAAACAGACTATGGCTGCTTAACGGGAAAGGTGAGGTGGGGTGATACATAAAACAAGGGTATCAAATTAGCTCAGATACCGTTCCATAAACCCAATATGTAGTAGACAAGACCTACTCCTTGCTCAGAGAACTGGACTCAACACGCCCTATTCACCGCACAAGAATATATCTGACTAGTAATAATCTTGAAACCTATGTATTGATATCTCTCTGTTAGTGTGTCAAGTGGGTGTAAAGCGGCATAAACACAGCCGTGAAAAGCAGTTAAACCCCATTATGAAAATATATTACTTTGAAAAACCCATGAAACAACGACAGTGAAAGAGATAGAAATTCTTACACAATGAGTTCAGGGGCTGTGATGCAACCTGGATTGACCATATCTAGACCCACAGCTGGATGAGACATAAGGGTGGACACTCTTGGGGCTGAGAGGTTTGGTGAGGTTGGGTGAGCAAACGCAGACCCTTTAAAGTAATACTGCGTGGTACCCATCGCATGGGTCCCAAATCTCCAGCTTCAAGGGCATCTTCCTACATCGAAAACATGCATGAGAAACCCAGAAGATGGTACACTGTGTGATGGGGAAAGGTTTCTAAAACGCACCTCATTTCTCATCTCCTTGTGCCCGGGTTCGCCATTCCAGCCGCTTTACTAGCAGTCTCCCTACTTGGAGCATCAGCACCTTTAACCTCCTGTTCCGTACAGGTTGCAATTTGTCCTGAGGATGAACGGGAAGACGGGGAACCAACGAGAGACTAGCTCTTGGTGTCGGGACAGGCACAGGTCACTCTATTTTCCCATCAGGAAGAAGAATTAACCACAGGCTCAGCCTGCCCCCCGGAACCAGAACAGGGCCTGAAGCCATCCTGCGCTTTTGCGGCCAGCTCCCAAAAAAGCGAGTTGTAACATGGAGGTTCAGGGCACTGCAATTCACAAACCTGCAGAGTTATAAATGATAACTCTCGTCCACAAATATATTGAGGGAAGGCAAAGAAGAGGATTTGAAATCAAGGCAGAATTGCACGAAACAGATTTCAGGAGGTAGATACGAATCGCCTTTAAAGCACATGAAAAGCGGCAAAACGTTGACAATGATGCCCTTGGCCAAAAAGGGCGTATGCGTTTTTTCCTGAATATATTCAGGAAAAAACGCATACGCCCTTTTTGGCCAACCAAGCAACCTGGAAAGGCAAATCAGCGCTACAGAGAAGTCTCGCTTCCCATCGGTCAAAAGGGCCATGCTGAAAAAAGTGTCAAAACCAGAAATGCAGGACAGGCCATGGAGAAATGGGAGCCTTGCTACACTGATGGGCGGGATGTAAATTGCCAACAGCCACTCTGGAGAAGTGTACGGTGTGTCCTGAAACATCTGAAAAACACAGCTTAGAGAGCATAGGGCACTTCCACTCATGGGGGTATAAATTGGGAAAATTAAAAATCAGCAAGACACAAGCACCCCAAAGTTGAGGGCTGCTCTGTTGACAAGGACCTCCACTTCATTCCACCTTAAATATCCCAGGAAAGAGAAAAATGGATAAAGAAGTTGTGGTCCTTATGTACAATGTAATATCACTCAGCCATGAAACCAATGTCATAAGGTTAGTAGCAGCATGATGAGTGGATTTAGGTACGACGATTCTAACTGAAATAAGTCACACAGAAAAGGACACTTCTCATAAGGTATCACTTTTAGAGGGAATGTAAAAACCGTTACACTTGAACTGAATTACAAAACAGAACAGAGTCACACATGCAGAAAACAGACTATGGCTGCTTAACGGGAAAGGTGAGGTGGGGTGATACATAAAACAAGGGTATCAAATTAGCTCAGATACCGTTTCATAAACCCAATATGTAGTAGACAAGACCTACTCCTTGCTCAGAGAACTGGACTCAACACGCCCTATTCACCGCACAAGAATATATCTGACTAGTAATAATCTTGAAACCTATGTATTGATATCTCTCTGTTAGTGTGTCAAGTGGGTGTAAAGCGGCATAAACACAGCCGTGAAAAGCAGCTAAACCCCATTATGAAAATAAATTACTTTGAAAAACCCATGAAACAACGACAGTGAAAGAGATAGAAATTCTTACACAATGAGTTCAGGGGCTGTGATGCAACCTGGATTGACCATATCTAGACCCACAGCTGGATGAGACATAAGGGTGGACACTCTTGGGGCTGAGAGGTTTGGTGAGGTTGGGTGAGCAAACGCAGACCCTTTAAAGTAATACTGCATGGAACCCATCGCATGGGTCCCAAATCTCCAGGTTCAAGGGCATCTTCCTACATCGAAAACATGCATGAGAAACCCAGAAGATGGTACACCGTGTGATGGGGAAAGGTTTCTAAAACGCACCTCATTTCTCACCTCCTTGTGTCCGGGTTCGCCTTTCCAGCCGCTTTACTAGCAATCTCCCTACTTGGAGCATCAGCACCTTTAACCTCCTGTTCCGTACAGGTTGCAATTTGTCCTGAGGATGAACGGGAATACGGGGAACCAACGAGAGACTAGCTCTTGGTGTTGGGACAGGCACAGGTCACTCTATTTTCCCATCAGGAAGAAGAATTAACCACAGGCTCAGCCTGCCCCCCGGAACCAGAACAGGGCCTGAAGCCATCCTGCGCTTTTGCGGCCAGCTCCCAAAAAAGCGAGTTGTAAAATGGAGGTTCAGGGCACTGCAATTCACAAACCTGCAGAGTTATAAATGATAACTCTCGTCCACAAATATATTGAGGGAAGGCAAAGAAGAGGATTTGAAATCAAGGCAGAATTGCACGAAACAGATTTCAGGAGGTAGATACGAATCGCCTTTAAAGCACATGAAAAGCGGCAAAACGTTGACAATGATGCCCTTGGCCAAAAAGGGCGTATGCGTTTTTTCCTGAATATATTCAGGAAAAAACGCATACGCCCTTTTTGGCCAACCAAGCAACCTGGAAAGGCAAATCAGCGCTACAGAGAAGTCTCGCTTCCCATCGGTCAAAAGGGCCATGCTGAAAAAAGTGTCAAAACCAGAAATGCAGGACAGGCCATGGAGAAATGGGAGCCTTGCTACACTGATGGGCGGGATGTAAATTGCCAACAGCCACTCTGGAGAAGTGTACGGTGTGTCCTGAAACATCTAAAAAACACAGCTTAGAGAGCATAGGGCACTTCCACTCATGGGGGTATAAATTGGGAAAATTAAAAATCAGCAAGACACAAGCACCCCAAAGTTGAGGGCTGCTCTGTTGACAAGGACCTCCACTTCATTCCACCTTAAATATCCCAGGAAAGAGAAAAATGGATAAAGAAGTTGTGGTCCTTATGTACAATGGAATATCACTCAGCCATGAAACCAATGTCATAAGGTTAGTAGCAGCATGATGAGTGGATTTAGGTACGACGATTCTAACTGAAATAAGTCACACAGAAAAGGACACTTCTCATAAGGTATCACTTTTAGAGGGAATGTAAAAACCGTTACACTTGAACTGAATTACAAAACAGAACAGAGTCACACATGCAGAAAACAGACTATGGCTGCTTAACGGGAAAGGTGAGGTGGGGTGATACATAAAACAAGGGTATCAAATTAGCTCAGATACCGTTTCATAAACCCAATATGTAGTAGACAAGACCTACTCCTTGCTCAGAGAACTGGACTCAACACGCCCTATTCACCGCACAAGAATATATCTGACTAGTAATAATCTTGAAACCTATGTATTGATATCTCTCTGTTAGTGTGTCAAGTGGGTGTAAAGCGGCATAAACACAGCCGTGAAAAGCAGCTAAACCCCATTATGAAAATAAATTACTTTGAAAAACCCATGAAACAACGACAGTGAAACTGATAGAAATTCTTACACAATGAGTTCAGGGGCTGTGATGCAACCTGGATTGACCATATCTAGACCCACAGCTGGATGAGACATAAGGGTGGACACTCTTGGGGCTGAGAGGTTTGGTGAGGTTGGGTGAGCAAACGCAGACCCTTTAAAGTAATACTGCGTGGAACCCATCGCATGGGTCCCAAATCTCCAGCTTCAAGGGCATCTTCCTACATCGAAAACATGCATGAGAAACCCAGAAGATGGTACACCGTGTGATGGGGAAAGGTTTCTAAAACGCACCTCATTTCTCACCTCCTTGTGTCCGGGTTCGCCTTTCCAGCCGCTTTACTAGCAATCTCCCTACTTGGAGCATCAGCACCTTTAACCTCCTGTTCCGTACAGGTTGCAATTTGTCCTGAGGATGAACGGGAAGACGGGGAACCAACGAGAGACTAGCTCTTGGTGTCGGGACAGGCACAGGTCACTCTATTTTCCCATCAGGAAGAAGAATTAACCACAGGCTCAGCCTGCCCCCCGGAACCAGAACAGGGCCTGAAGCCATCCTGCGCTTTTGCGGCCAGCTCCCAAAAAAGCGAGTTGTAAAATGGAGGTTCAGGGCACTGCAATTCACAAACCTGCAGAGTTATAAATGATAACTCTCGTCCACAAATATATTGAGGGAAGGCAAAGAAGAGGATTTGAAATCAAGGCAGAATTGCACGAAACAGATTTCAGGAGGTAGATACGAATCGCCTTTAAAGCACATGAAAAGCGGCAAAACGTTGACAATGATGCCCTTGGCCAAAAAGGGCGTATGCGTTTTTTCCTGAATATATTCAGGAAAAAACGCATACGCCCTTTTTGGCCAACCAAGCAACCTGGAAAGGCAAATCAGCGCTACAGAGAAGTCTCGCTTCCCATCGGTCAAAAGGGCCATGCTGAAAAAAGTGTCAAAACCAGAAATGCAGGACAGGCCATGGAGAAATGGGAGCCTTGCTACACTGATGGGCGGGATGTAAATTGCCAACAGCCACTCTGGAGAAGTGTACGGTGTGTCCTGAAACATCTGAAAAACACAGCTTAGAGAGCATAGGGCACTTCCACTCATGGGGGTATAAATTGGGAAAATTAAAAATCAGCAAGACACAAGCACCCCAAAGTTGAGGGCTGCTCTGTTGACAAGGACCTCCACTTCATTCCACCTTAAATATCCCAGGAAAGAGAAAAATGGATAAAGAAGTTGTGGTCCTTATGTACAATGGAATATCACTCAGCCATGAAATCAATGTCATAAGGTTAGTAGCAGCATGATGAGTGGATTTAGGTACGACGATTCTAAGTGAAATAAGTCACACAGAAAAGGACACTTCTCATAAGGTATCACTTATAGAGGGAATGTAAAAACCGTTACACTTGAACTGAATTACAAAACAGAACAGAGTCACACATGCAGAAAACAGACTATGGCTGCTTAACGGGAAAGGTGAGGTGGGGTGATACATAAAACAAGGGTATCAAATTAGCTCAGATACCGTTCCATAAACCCAATATGTAGTAGACAAGACCTACTCCTTGCTCAGAGAACTGGACTCAACACGCCCTATTCACCGCACAAGAATATATCTGACTAGTAATAATCTTGAAACCTATGTATTGATATCTCTCTGTTAGTGTGTCAAGTGGGTGTAAAGCGGCATAAACACAGCCGTGAAAAGCAGTTAAACCCCATTATGAAAATATATTACTTTGAAAAACCCATGAAACAACGACAGTGAAAGAGATAGAAATTCTTACACAATGAGTTCAGGGGCTGTGATGCAACCTGGATTGACCATATCTAGACCCACAGCTGGATGAGACATAAGGGTGGACACTCTTGGGGCTGAGAGGTTTGGTGAGGTTGGGTGAGCAAACGCAGACCCTTTAAAGTAATACTGCGTGGTACCCATCGCATGGGTCCCAAATCTCCAGCTTCAAGGGCATCTTCCTACATCGAAAACATGCATGAGAAACCCAGAAGATGGTACACCGTGTGATGGGGAAAGGTTTCTAAAACGCACCTCATTTCTCATCTCCTTGTGCCCGGGTTCGCCATTCCAGCCGCTTTACTAGCAGTCTCCCTACTTGGAGCATCAGCACCTTTAACCTCCTGTTCCGTACAGGTTGCAATTTGTCCTGAGGATGAACGGGAAGACGGGGAACCAACGAGAGACTAGCTCTTGGTGTCGGGACAGGCACAGGTCACTCTATTTTCCCATCAGGAAGAAGAATTAACCACAGGCTCAGCCTGCCCCCCGGAACCAGAACAGGGCCTGAAGCCATCCTGCGCTTTTGCGGCCAGCTCCCAAAAAAGCGAGTTGTAAAATGGAGGTTCAGGGCACTGCAATTCACAAACCTGCAGAGTTATAAATGATAACTCTCGTCCACAAATATATTGAGGGAAGGCAAAGAAGAGGATTTGAAATCAAGGCAGAATTGCACGAAACAGATTTCAGGAGGTAGATACGAATCGCCTTTAAAGCACATGAAAAGCGGCAAAACGTTGACAATGATGCCCTTGGCCAAAAAGGGCGTATGCGTTTTTTCCTGAATATATTCAGGAAAAAACGCATACGCCCTTTTTGGCCAACCAAGCAACCTGGAAAGGCAAATCAGCGCTACAGAGAAGTCTCGCTTCCCATCGGTCAAAAGGGCCATGCTGAAAAAAGTGTCAAAACCAGAAATGCAGGACAGGCCATGGAGAAATGGGAGCCTTGCTACACTGATGGGCGGGATGTAAATTGCCAACAGCCACTCTGGAGAAGTGTACGGTGTGTCCTGAAACATCTGAAAAACACAGCTTAGAGAGCATAGGGCACTTCCACTCATGGGGGTATAAATTGGGAAAATTAAAAATCAGCAAGACACAAGCACCCCAAAGTTGAGGGCTGCTCTGTTGACAAGGACCTCCACTTCATTCCACCTTAAATATCCCAGGAAAGAGAAAAATGGATAAAGAAGTTGTGGTCCTTATGTACAATGGAATATCACTCAGCCATGAAACCAATGTCATAAGGTTAGTAGCAGCATGATGAGTGGATTTAGGTACGACGATTCTAACTGAAATAAGTCACACAGAAAAGGACACTTCTCATAAGGTATCACTTTTAGAGGGAATGTAAAAACCGTTACACTTGAACTGAATTACAAAACAGAACAGAGTCACACATGCAGAAAACACACTATGGCTGCTTAACGGGAAAGGTGAGGTGGGGTGATACATAAAACAAGGGTATCAAATTAGCTCAGATACCGTTTCATAAACCCAATATGTAGTAGACAAGACCTACTCCTTGCTCAGAGAACTGGACTCAACACGCCCTACTCACCGCACAAGAATATATCTGACTAGTAATAATCTTAAAGCCTATGTATTGATATCTCTCTGTTAGTGTGTCAAGTGGGTGGAAAGCGGCATAAACACAGCCGTGAAAAGCAGCTAAACCCCATTATGAAAATAAATTACTTTGAAAAACCCATGAAACAACGACAGTGAAAGAGATAGAAATTCTTACACAATGAGTTCAGGGGCTGTGATGCAACCTGGATTGACCATATCTAGACCCACAGCTGGATGAGACATAAGGGTGGACACTCTTGGGGCTGAGAGGTTTGGTGAGGTTGGGTGAGCAAACGCAGACCCTTTAAAGTAATACTGCGTGGTACCCATCGCATGGGTCCCAAATCTCCAGGTTCAAGGGCATCTTCCTACATCGAAAACATGCATGAGAAACCCAGAAGATGGTACACCGTGTGATGGGGAAAGGTTTCTAAAACGCACCTCATTTCTCATCTCCTTGTGCCCGGGTTCGCCATTCCAGCCGCTTTACTAGCAGTCTCCCTACTTGGAGCATCAGCACCTTTAACCTCCTGTTCCGTACAGGTTGCAATTTGTCCTGAGGATGAACGGGAAGACGGGGAACCAACGAGAGACTAGCTCTTGGTGTCGGGACAGGCACAGGTCACTCTATTTTCCCATCAGGAAGAAGAATTAACCACAGGCTCAGCCTGCCCCCCGGAACCAGAACAGGGCCTGAAGCCATCCTGCGCTTTTGCGGCCAGCTCCCAAAAAAGCGAGTTGTAAAATGGAGGTTCAGGGCACTGCAATTCACAAACCTGCAGAGTTATAAATGATAACTCTCGTCCACAAATATATTGAGGGAAGGCAAAGAAGAGGATTTGAAATCAAGGCAGAATTGCACGAAACAGATTTCAGGAGGTAGATACGAATCGCCTTTAAAGCACATGAAAAGCGGCAAAACGTTGACAATGATGCCCTTGGCCAAAAAGGGCGTATGCGTTTTTTCCTGAATATATTCAGGAAAAAACGCATACGCCCTTTTTGGCCAACCAAGCAACCTGGAAAGGCAAATCAGCGCTACAGAGAAGTCTCGCTTCCCATCGGTCAAAAGGGCCATGCTGAAAAAAGTGTCAAAACCAGAAATGCAGGACAGGCCATGGAGAAATGGGAGCCTTGCTACACTGATGGGCGGGATGTAAATTGCCAACAGCCACTCTGGAGAAGTGTACGGTGTGTCCTGAAACATCTGAAAAACACAGCTTAGAGAGCATAGGGCACTTCCACTCATGGGGGTATAAATTGGGAAAATTAAAAATCAGCAAGACACAAGCACCCCAAAGTTGAGGGCTGCTCTGTTGACAAGGACCTCCACTTCATTCCACCTTAAATATCCCAGGAAAGAGAAAAATGGATAAAGAAGTTGTGGTCCTTATGTACAATGGAATATCACTCAGCCATGAAACCAATGTCATAAGGTTAGTAGCAGCATGATGAGTGGATTTAGGTACGACGATTCTAACTGAAATAAGTCACACAGAAAAGGACACTTCTCATAAGGTATCACTTTTAGAGGGAATGTAAAAACCGTTACACTTGAACTGAATTACAAAACAGAACAGAGTCACACATGCAGAAAACAGACTATGGCTGCTTAACGGGAAAGGTGAGGTGGGGTGATACATAAAACAAGGGTATCAAATTAGCTCAGATACCGTTCCATAAACCCAATATGTAGTAGACAAGACCTACTCCTTGCTCAGAGAACTGTACTCAACACGCCCTATTCACCGCACAAGAATATATCTGACTAGTAATAATCTTGAAACCTATGTATTGATATCTCTCTGTTAGTGTGTCAAGTGGGTGTAAAGCGGCATAAACACAGCCGTGAAAAGCAGCTAAACCCCATTATGAAAATAAATTATTTTGAAAAACCCATGAAACAACGACAGTGAAACTGATAGAAATTCTTACACAATGAGTTCAGGGGCTGTGATGCAACCTGGATTGACCATATCTAGACCCACAGCTGGATGAGACATAAGGGTGGACACTCTTGGGGCTGAGAGGTTTGGTGAGGTTGGGTGAGCAAACGCAGACCCTTTAAAGTAATACTGCGTGGAACCCATCGCATGGGTCCCAAATCTCCAGGTTCAAGGGCATCTTCCTACATCGAAAACATGCATGAGAAACCCAGAAGATGGTACACCGTGTGATGGGGAAAGGTTTCTAAAACGCACCTCATTTCTCACCTCCTTGTGTCCGGGTTCGCCTTTCCAGCCGCTTTACTAGCAATCTCCCTACTTGGAGCATCAGCACCTTTAACCTCCTGTTCCGTACAGGTTGCAATTTGTCCTGAGGATGAACGGGAAGACGGGGAACCAACGAGAGACTAGCTCTTGGTGTCGGGACAGGCACAGGTCACTCTATTTTCCCATCAGGAAGAAGAATTAACCACAGGCTCAGCCTGCCCCCCGGAACCAGAACAGGGCCTGAAGCCATCCTGCGCTTTTGCGGCCAGCTCCCAAAAAAGCGAGTTGTAAAATGGAGGTTCAGGGCACTGCAATTCACAAACCTGCAGAGTTATAAATGATAACTCTCGTCCACAAATATATTGAGGGAAGGCAAAGAAGAGGATTTGAAATCAAGGCAGAATTGCACGAAACAGATTTCAGGAGGTAGATACGAATCGCCTTTAAAGCACATGAAAAGCGGCAAAACGTTGACAATGATGCCCTTGGCCAAAAACGGCATATGCGTTTTTTCCTGAATATATTCAGGAAAAAACGCATACGCCCTTTTTGGCCAACCAAGCAACCTGGAAAGGCAAATCAGCGCTACAGAGAAGTCTCGCTTCCCATCGGTCAAAAGGGCCATGCTGAAAAAAGTGTCAAAACCAGAAATGCAGGACAGGCCATGGAGAAATGGGAGCCTTGCTACACTGATGGGCGGGATGTAAATTGCCAACAGCCACTCTGGAGAAGTGTACGGTGTGTCCTGAAACATCTGAAAAACACAGCTTAGAGAGCATAGGGCACTTCCACTCATGGGGGTATAAATTGGGAAAATTAAAAATCAGCAAGACACAAGCACCCCAAAGTTGAGGGCTGCTCTGTTGACAAGGACCTCCACTTCATTCCACCTTAAATATCCCAGGAAAGAGAAAAATGGATAAAGAAGTTGTGGTCCTTATGTACAATGGAATATCACTCAGCCATGAAATCAATGTCATAAGGTTAGTAGCAGCATGATGAGTGGATTTAGGTACGACGATTCTAACTGAAATAAGTCACACAGAAAAGGACACTTCTCATAAGGTATCACTTTTAGAGGGAATGTAAAAACCGTTACACTTGAACTGAATTACAAAACAGAACAGAGTCACACATGCAGAAAACACACTATGGCTGCTTAACGGGAAAGGTGAGGTGGGGTGATACATAAAACAAGGGTATCAAATTAGCTCAGATACCGTTCCATAAACCCAATATGTAGTAGACAAGACCTACTCCTTGCTCAGAGAACTGGACTCAACACGCCCTATTCACCGCACAAGAATATATCTGACTAGTAATAATCTTGAAACCTATGTATTGATATCTCTCTGTTAGTGTGTCAAGTGGGTGTAAAGCGGCATAAACACAGCCGTGAAAAGCAGCTAAACCCCATTATGAAAATAAATTACTTTGAAAAACCCATGAAACAACGACAGTGAAAGAGATAGAAATTCTTACACAATGAGTTCAGGGGCTGTGATGCAACCTGGATTGACCATATCTAGACCCACAGCTGGATGAGACATAAGGGTGGACACTCTTGGGGCTGAGAGGTTTGGTGAGGTTGGGTGAGCAAACGCAGACCCTTTAAAGTAATACTGCGTGGAACCCATCGCATGGGTCCCAAATCTCCAGGTTCAAGGGCATCTTCCTACATCGAAAACATGCATGAGAAACCCAGAAGATGGTACACCGTGTGATGGGGAAAGGTTTCTAAAACGCACCTCATTTCTCACCTCCTTGTGTCCGGGTTCGCCTTTCCAGCCGCTTTACTAGCAATCTCCCTACTTGGAGCATCAGCACCTTTAACCTCCTGTTCCGTACAGGTTGCAATTTGTCCTGAGGATGAACGGGAAGACGGGGAACCAACGAGAGACTAGCTCTTGGTGTCGGGACAGGCACAGGTCACTCTATTTTCCCATCAGGAAGAAGAATTAACCACAGGCTCAGCCTGCCCCCCGGAACCAGAACAGGGCCTGAAGCCATCCTGCGCTTTTGCGGCCAGCTCCCAAAAAAGCGAGTTGTAAAATGGAGGTTCAGGGCACTGCAATTCACAAACCTGCAGACTTATAAATGATAACTCTCGTCCACCAATATATTGAGGGAAGGCAAAGAAGAGGATTTGAAATCAAGGCAGAATTGCACGAAACAGATTTCAGGAGGTAGATACGAATCGCCTTTAAAGCACATGAAAAGCGGCAAAACGTTGACAATGATGCCCTTGGCCAAAAAGGGCGTATGCGTTTTTTCCTGAATATATTCAGGAAAAAACGCATACGCCCTTTTTGGCCAACCAAGCAACCTGGAAAGGCAAATCAGCGCTACAGAGAAGTCTCGCTTCCCATCGGTCAAAAGGGCCATGCTGAAAAAAGTGTCAAAACCAGAAATGCAGGACAGGCCATGGAGAAATGGGAGCCTTGCTACACTGATGGGCGGGATGTAAATTGCCAACAGCCACTCTGGAGAAGTGTACGGTGTGTCCTGAAACATCTGAAAAACACAGCTTAGAGAGCATAGGGCACTTCCACTCATGGGGGTATAAATTGGGAAAATGAAAAATCAGCAAGACACAAGCACCCCAAAGTTGAGGGCTGCTCTGTTGACAAGGACCTCCACTTCATTCCACCTTAAATATCCCAGGAAAGAGAAAAATGGATAAAGAAGTTGTGGTCCTTATGTACAATGGAATATCACTCAGCCATGAAACCAATGTCATAAGGTTAGTAGCAGCATGATGAGTGGATTTAGGTACGACGATTCTAACTGAAATAAGTCACACAGAAAAGGACACTTCTCATAAGGTATCACTTTTAGAGGGAATGTAAAAACGGTTACACTTCAACTGAATTACAAAACAGAAGAGAGTCACACATGCAGAAAACACACTATGGCTGCTTAACGGGAAAGGTGAGGTGGGGTGATACATAAAACAAGGGTATCAAATTAGCTCAGATACCGTTCCATAAACCCAATATGTAGTAGACAAGACCTACTCCTTGCTCAGAGAACTGGACTCAACACGCCCTATTCACCGCACAAGAATATATCTGACTAGTAATAATCTTAAAACCTATGTATTGATATCTCTCTGTTAGTGTGTCAAGTGGGTGTAAAGCGGCATAAACACAGCCGTGAAAAGCAGCTAAACCCCATTATGAAAATAAATTACTTTGAAAAACCCATGAAACAACGACAGTGAAAGAGATAGAAATTCTTACACAATGAGTTCAGGGGCTGTGATGCAACCTGGATTGACCATATCTAGACCCACAGCTGGATGAGACATAAGGGTGGACACTCTTGGGGCTGAGAGGTTTGGTGAGGTTGGGTGAGCAAACGCAGACCCTTTAAAGTAATACTGCGTGGTACCCATTGCATGGGTCCCAAATCTCCAGGTTCAAGGGCATCTTCCTACATCGAAAACATGCATGAGAAACCCAGAAGATGGTACACCGTGTGATGGGGAAAGGTTTCTAAAACGCACCTCATTTCTCATCTCCTTGTGCCCGGGTTCGCCATTCCAGCCGCTTTACTAGCAATCTCCCTACTTGGAGCATCAGCACCTTTAACCTCCTGTTCCGTACAGGTTGCAATTTGTCCTGAGGATGAACGGTAAGACGGGGAACCAACGAGAGACTAGCTCTTGGTGTTGGGACAGGCACAGGTCACTCTATTTTCCCATCAGGAAGAAGAATTAACCACAGGCTCAGCCTGCCCCCCGGAACCAGAACAGGGCCTGAAGCCATCCTGCGCTTTTGCGGCCAGCTCCCAAAAAAGCGAGTTGTAAAATGGAGGTTCAGGGCACTGCAATTCACAAACCTGCAGAGTTATAAATGATAACTCTCGTCCACAAATATATTGAGGGAAGGCAAAGAAGAGGATTTGAAATCAAGGCAGAATTGCACGAAACAGATTTCAGGAGGTAGATACGAATCGCCTTTAAAGCACATGAAAAGCGGCAAAACGTTGACAATGATGCCCTTGGCCAAAAAGGGCGTATGCGTTTTTTCCTGAATATATTCAGGAAAAAACGCATACGCCCTTTTTGGCCAACCAAGCAACCTGGAAAGGCAAATCAGCGCTACAGAGAAGTCTCGCTTCCCATCGGTCAAAAGGGCCATGCTGAAAAAAGTGTCAAAACCAGAAATGCAGGACAGGCCATGGAGAAATGGGAGCCTTGCTACACTGATGGGCGGGATGTAAATTGCCAACAGCCACTCTGGAGAAGTGTACGGTGTGTCCTGAAACATCTGAAAAACACAGCTTAGAGAGCATAGGGCACTTCCACTCATGGGGGTATAAATTGGGAAAATTAAAAATCAGCAAGACACAAGCACCCCAAAGTTGAGGGCTGCTCTGTTGACAAGGACCTCCACTTCATTCCACCTTAAATATCCCAGGAAAGAGAAAAATGGATAAAGAAGTTGTGGTCCTTATGTACAATGGAATATCACTCAGCCATGAAACCAATGTCATAAGGTTAGTAGCAGCATGATGAGTGGATTTAGGTACGACGATTCTAACTGAAATAAGTCACACAGAAAAGGACACTTCTCATAAGGTATCACTTTTAGAGGGAATGTAAAAACCGTTACACTTGAACTGAATTACAAAACAGAACAGAGTCACACATGCAGAAAACAGACTATGGCTGCTTAACGGGAAAGGTGAGGTGGGGTGATACATAAAACAAGGGTATCAAATTAGCTCAGATACCGTTCCATAAACCCAATATGTAGTAGACAAGACCTACTCCTTGCTCAGAGAACTGGACTCAACACGCCCTATTCACCGCACAAGAATATATCTGACTAGTAATAATCTTGAAACCTATGTATTGATATCTCTCTGTTAGTGTGTCAAGTGGGTGTAAAGCGGCATAAACACAGCCGTGAAAAGCAGCTAAACCCCATTATGAAAATAAATTATTTTGAAAAACCCATGAAACAACGACAGTGAAACTGATAGAAATTCTTACACAATGAGTTCAGGGGCTGTGATGCAACCTGGATTGACCATATCTAGACCCACAGCTGGATGAGACATAAGGGTGGACACTCTTGGGGCTGAGAGGTTTGGTGAGGTTGGGTGAGCAAACGCAGACCCTTTAAAGTAATACTGCGTGGAACCCATCGCATGGGTCCCAAATCTCCAGGTTCAAGGGCATCTTCCTACATCGAAAACATGCATGAGAAACCCAGAAGATGGTACACCGTGTGATGGGGAAAGGTTTCTAAAACGCACCTCATTTCTCACCTCCTTGTGTCCGGGTTCGCCTTTCCAGCCGCTTTACTAGCAATCTCCCTACTTGGAGCATCAGCACCTTTAACCTCCTGTTCCGTACAGGTTGCAATTTGTCCTGAGGATGAACGGGAAGACGGGGAACCAACGAGAGACTAGCTCTTGGTGTCGGGACAGGCACAGGTCACTCTATTTTCCCATCAGGAAGAAGAATTAACCACAGGCTCAGCCTGCCCCCCGGAACCAGAACAGGGCCTGAAGCCATCCTGCGCTTTTGCGGCCAGCTCCCAAAAAAGCGAGTTGTAAAATGGAGGTTCAGGGCACTGCAATTCACAAACCTGCAGAGTTATAAATGATAACTCTCGTCCACAAATATATTGAGGGAAGGCAAAGAAGAGGATTTGAAATCAAGGCAGAATTGCACGAAACAGATTTCAGGAGGTAGATACGAATCGCCTTTAAAGCACATGAAAAGCGGCAAAACGTTGACAATGATGCCCTTGGCCAAAAACGGCATATGCGTTTTTTCCTGAATATATTCAGGAAAAAACGCATACGCCCTTTTTGGCCAACCAAGCAACCTGGAAAGGCAAATCAGCGCTACAGAGAAGTCTCGCTTCCCATCGGTCAAAAGGGCCATGCTGAAAAAAGTGTCAAAACCAGAAATGCAGGACAGGCCATGGAGAAATGGGAGCCTTGCTACACTGATGGGCGGGATGTAAATTGCCAACAGCCACTCTGGAGAAGTGTACGGTGTGTCCTGAAACATCTGAAAAACACAGCTTAGAGAGCATAGGGCACTTCCACTCATGGGGGTATAAATTGGGAAAATTAAAAATCAGCAAGACACAAGCACCCCAAAGTTGAGGGCTGCTCTGTTGACAAGGACCTCCACTTCATTCCACCTTAAATATCCCAGGAAAGAGAAAAATGGATAAAGAAGTTGTGGTCCTTATGTACAATGGAATATCACTCAGCCATGAAATCAATGTCATAAGGTTAGTAGCAGCATGATGAGTGGATTTAGGTACGACGATTCTAACTGAAATAAGTCACACAGAAAAGGACACTTCTCATAAGGTATCACTTTTAGAGGGAATGTAAAAACCGTTACACTTGAACTGAATTACAAAACAGAACAGAGTCACACATGCAGAAAACACACTATGGCTGCTTAACGGGAAAGGTGAGGTGGGGTGATACATAAAACAAGGGTATCAAATTAGCTCAGATACCGTTCCATAAACCCAATATGTAGTAGACAAGACCTACTCCTTGCTCAGAGAACTGGACTCAACACGCCCTATTCACCGCACAAGAATATATCTGACTAGTAATAATCTTGAAACCTATGTATTGATATCTCTCTGTTAGTGTGTCAAGTGGGTGTAAAGCGGCATAAACACAGCCGTGAAAAGCAGCTAAACCCCATTATGAAAATAAATTACTTTGAAAAACCCATGAAACAACGACAGTGAAAGAGATAGAAATTCTTACACAATGAGTTCAGGGGCTGTGATGCAACCTGGATTGACCATATCTAGACCCACAGCTGGATGAGACATAAGGGTGGACACTCTTGGGGCTGAGAGGTTTGGTGAGGTTGGGTGAGCAAACGCAGACCCTTTAAAGTAATACTGCGTGGAACCCATCGCATGGGTCCCAAATCTCCAGGTTCAAGGGCATCTTCCTACATCGAAAACATGCATGAGAAACCCAGAAGATGGTACACCGTGTGATGGGGAAAGGTTTCTAAAACGCACCTCATTTCTCACCTCCTTGTGTCCGGGTTCGCCTTTCCAGCCGCTTTACTAGCAATCTCCCTACTTGGAGCATCAGCACCTTTAACCTCCTGTTCCGTACAGGTTGCAATTTGTCCTGAGGATGAACGGGAAGACGGGGAACCAACGAGAGACTAGCTCTTGGTGTCGGGACAGGCACAGGTCACTCTATTTTCCCATCAGGAAGAAGAATTAACCACAGGCTCAGCCTGCCCCCCGGAACCAGAACAGGGCCTGAAGCCATCCTGCGCTTTTGCGGCCAGCTCCCAAAAAAGCGAGTTGTAAAATGGAGGTTCAGGGCACTGCAATTCACAAACCTGCAGACTTATAAATGATAACTCTCGTCCACCAATATATTGAGGGAAGGCAAAGAAGAGGATTTGAAATCAAGGCAGAATTGCACGAAACAGATTTCAGGAGGTAGATACGAATCGCCTTTAAAGCACATGAAAAGCGGCAAAACGTTGACAATGATGCCCTTGGCCAAAAAGGGCGTATGCGTTTTTTCCTGAATATATTCAGGAAAAAACGCATACGCCCTTTTTGGCCAACCAAGCAACCTGGAAAGGCAAATCAGCGCTACAGAGAAGTCTCGCTTCCCATCGGTCAAAAGGGCCATGCTGAAAAAAGTGTCAAAACCAGAAATGCAGGACAGGCCATGGAGAAATGGGAGCCTTGCTACACTGATGGGCGGGATGTAAATTGCCAACAGCCACTCTGGAGAAGTGTACGGTGTGTCCTGAAACATCTGAAAAACACAGCTTAGAGAGCATAGGGCACTTCCACTCATGGGGGTATAAATTGGGAAAATGAAAAATCAGCAAGACACAAGCACCCCAAAGTTGAGGGCTGCTCTGTTGACAAGGACCTCCACTTCATTCCACCTTAAATATCCCAGGAAAGAGAAAAATGGATAAAGAAGTTGTGGTCCTTATGTACAATGGAATATCACTCAGCCATGAAACCAATGTCATAAGGTTAGTAGCAGCATGATGAGTGGATTTAGGTACGACGATTCTAACTGAAATAAGTCACACAGAAAAGGACACTTCTCATAAGGTATCACTTTTAGAGGGAATGTAAAAACGGTTACACTTCAACTGAATTACAAAACAGAAGAGAGTCACACATGCAGAAAACACACTATGGCTGCTTAACGGGAAAGGTGAGGTGGGGTGATACATAAAACAAGGGTATCAAATTAGCTCAGATACCGTTCCATAAACCCAATATGTAGTAGACAAGACCTACTCCTTGCTCAGAGAACTGGACTCAACACGCCCTATTCACCGCACAAGAATATATCTGACTAGTAATAATCTTAAAACCTATGTATTGATATCTCTCTGTTAGTGTGTCAAGTGGGTGTAAAGCGGCATAAACACAGCCGTGAAAAGCAGCTAAACCCCATTATGAAAATAAATTACTTTGAAAAACCCATGAAACAACGACAGTGAAAGAGATAGAAATTCTTACACAATGAGTTCAGGGGCTGTGATGCAACCTGGATTGACCATATCTAGACCCACAGCTGGATGAGACATAAGGGTGGACACTCTTGGGGCTGAGAGGTTTGGTGAGGTTGGGTGAGCAAACGCAGACCCTTTAAAGTAATACTGCGTGGTACCCATTGCATGGGTCCCAAATCTCCAGGTTCAAGGGCATCTTCCTACATCGAAAACATGCATGAGAAACCCAGAAGATGGTACACCGTGTGATGGGGAAAGGTTTCTAAAACGCACCTCATTTCTCATCTCCTTGTGCCCGGGTTCGCCATTCCAGCCGCTTTACTAGCAATCTCCCTACTTGGAGCATCAGCACCTTTAACCTCCTGTTCCGTACAGGTTGCAATTTGTCCTGAGGATGAACGGTAAGACGGGGAACCAACGAGAGACTAGCTCTTGGTGTTGGGACAGGCACAGGTCACTCTATTTTCCCATCAGGAAGAAGAATTAACCACAGGCTCAGCCTGCCCCCCGGAACCAGAACAGGGCCTGAAGCCATCGTGCGCTTTTGCGGCCAGCTCCCAAAAAAGCGAGTTGTAAAATGGAGGTTCAGGGCACTGCAATTCACAAACCTGCAGAGTTATAAATGATAACTCTCGTCCACAAATATATTGAGGGAAGGCAAAGAAGAGGATTTGAAATCAAGGCAGAATTGCACGAAACAGATTTCAGGAGGTAGATACGAATCGCCTTTAAAGCACATGAAAAGCGGCAAAATGTTGATAATGATTGCCTTGGCCAATAAGGGCGTATGCGTTTTTTCCTGAATATATTCAGGAAAAAACGCATACGCCCTTTTTGGCCAACCAAGCAACCTGGAAAGGCAAATCAGCGCTACAAAGAAGTCTCACTTCCCATCGGTCAAAAGGGCCATGCTGAAAAATGTGTCAAAACCAGAAATGCAGGACAGGCCATGGAGAAATGAGAGCCTTGCTACACTGATGGGCGGGATGTAAATTGCCAACAGCCACTCTGGAGAAGTGTACGGTGTGTCCTGAAACATCTGAAAAACACAGCTTAGAGAGCATAGGGCACTTCCACTCATGGGGGTATAAATTGGGAAAATTAAAAATCAGCAAGACACAAGCACCCCAAAGTTGAGGGCTGCTCTGTTTACAAGGACCTCCACTTCATTCCACCTTAAATATCCAAGGAAAGAGAAAAATGGATAAAGAAGTTGTGGTCCTTATGTACAATGGAATATCACTCAGCCATGAAATCAATGTCATAAGGTTAGTAGCAGCATGATGAGTGGATTTAGGTATGACGATTCTAAGTGAAATAAGTCACACAGAAAAGGACACTTCTCATAAGGTATCACTTTTAGAGGGAATGTAAAAACCGTTACACTTGAACTGAATTACAAAACAGAACAGAGTCACACATGCAGAAAACAGACTATGGCTGCTTAACGGGAAAGGTGAGGTGGGGTGATACATAAAACAAGGGTATCAAATTAGCTCAGATACCGTTCCATAAACCCAATATGTAGTAGACAAGACCTACTCCTTGCTCAGAGAACTGGACTCAACACGCCCTATTCACCGCACAAGAATATATCTGACTAGTAATAATCTTGAAACCTATGTATTGATATCTCTCTGTTAGTGTGTCAAGTGGGTGTAAAGCGGCATAAACACAGCCGTGAAAAGCAGCTAAACCCCATTATGAAAATAAATTACTTTGAAAAACCCATGAAACAACGACAGTGAAAGAGATAGAAATTCTTACACAATGAGTTCAGGGGCTGTGATGCAACCTGGATTGACCATATCTAGACCCACAGCTGGATGAGACATAAGGGTGGACACTCTTGGGGCTGAGAGGTTTGGTGAGGTTGGGTGAGCAAACGCAGACCCTTTAAAGTAATACTGCGTGGTACCCATCGCATGGGTCCCAAATCTCCAGGTTCAAGGGCATCTTCCTACATCGAAAACATGCATGAGAAACCCAGAAGATGGTACACCGTGTGATGGGGAAAGGTTTCTAAAACGCACCTCATTTCTCATCTCCTTGTGCCCGGGTTCGCCATTCCAGCCGCTTTACTAGCAGTCTCCCTACTTGGAGCATCAGCACCTTTAACCTCCTGTTCCGTACAGGTTGCAATTTGTCCTGAGGATGAACGGGAAGACGGGGAACCAACGAGAGACTAGCTCTTGGTGTCGGGACAGGCACAGGTCACTCTATTTTCCCATCAGGAAGAAGAATTAACCACAGGCTCAGCCTGCCCCCCGGAACCAGAACAGGGCCTGAAGCCATCCTGCGCTTTTGCGGCCAGCTCCCAAAAAAGCGAGTTGTAAAATGGAGGTTCAGGGCACTGCAATTCACAAACCTGCAGAGTTATAAATGATAACTCTCGTCCACCAATATATTGAGGGAAGGCAAAGAAGAGGATTTGAAATCAAGGCAGAATTGCACGAAACAGATTTCAGGAGGTAGATACGAATCGCCTTTAAAGCACATGAAAAGCGGCAAAACGTTGACAATGATGCCCTTGGCCAAAAAGGGCGTATGCGTTTTTTCCTGAATATATTCAGGAAAAAACGCATACGCCCTTTTTGGCCAACCAAGCAACCTGGAAAGGCAAATCAGCGCTACAGAGAAGTCTCGCTTCCCATCGGTCAAAAGGGCCATGCTGAAAAAAGTGTCAAAACCAGAAATGCAGGACAGGCCATGGAGAAATGGGAGCCTTGCTACACTGATGGGCGGGATGTAAATTGCCAACAGCCACTCTGGAGAAGTGTACGGTGTGTCCTGAAACATCTGAAAAACACAGCTTAGAGAGCATAGGGCACTTCCACTCATGGGGGTATAAATTGGGAAAATTAAAAATCAGCAAGACACAAGCACCCCAAAGTTGAGGGCTGCTCTGTTGACAAGGACCTCCACTTCATTCCACCTTAAGTATCCCAGGAAAGAGAAAAATGGATAAAGAAGTTGTGGTCCTTATGTACAATGGATTATCACTCAGCCATGAAACCAATGTCATAAGGTTAGTAGCAGCATGATGAGTGGATTTAGGTACGACGATTCTAACTGAAATAAGTCACACAGAAAAGGACACTTCTCATAAGGTATCACTTTTAGAGGGAATGTAAAAACCGTTACACTTGAACTGAATTACAAAACAGAACAGAGTCACACATGCAGAAAACAGACTATGGCTGCTTAACGGGAAAGGTGAGGTGGGGTGATACATAAAACAAGGATATCAAATTAGCTCAGATACCGTTCCATAAACCCAATATGTAGTAGACAAGACCTACTCCTTGCTCAGAGAACTGTACTCAACACGCCCTATTCACCGCACAAGAATATATCTGACTAGTAATAATCTTGAAACCTATGTATTGATATCTCTCTGTTAGTGTGTCAAGTGGGTGTAAAGCGGCATAAACACAGCCGTGAAAAGCAGCTAAACCCCATTATGAAAATAAATTACTTTGAAAAACCCATGAAACAACGACAGTGAAACTGATAGAAATTCTTACACAATGAGTTCAGGGGCTGTGATGCAACCTGGATTGACCATATCTAGACCCACAGCTGGATGAGACATAAGGGTGGACACTCTTGGGGCTGAGATGTTTGGTGAGGTTGGGTGAGCAAACGCAGACCCTTTAAAGTAATACTGCGTGGAACCCATCGCATGGGTCCCAAATCTCCAGGTTCAAGGGCATCTTCCTACATCGAAAACATGCATGAGAAACCCAGAAGATGGTACACCGTGTGATGGGGAAAGGTTTCTAAAACGCACCTCATTTCTCACCTCCTTGTGTCCGGGTTCGCCTTTCCAGCCACTTTACTAGCAATCTCCCTACTTGGAGCATCAGCACCTTTAACCTCCTGTTCCGTACAGGTTGCAATTTGTCCTGAGGATGAACGGGAAGACGGGGAACCAACGAGAGACTAGCTCTTGGTGTCGGGACAGGCACAGGTCACTCTATTTTCCCATCAGGAAGAAGAATTAACCACAGGCTCAGCCTGCCCCCCGGAACCAGAACAGGGCCTGAAGCCATCCTGCGCTTTTGCGGCCAGCTCCCAAAAAAGCGAGTTGTAAAATGGAGGTTCAGGGCACTGCAATTCACAAACCTGCAGAGTTATAAATGATAACTCTCGTCCACCAATATATTGAGGGAAGGCAAAGAAGAGGATTTGAAATCAAGGCAGAATTGCACGAAACAGATTTCAGGAGGTAGATACGAATCGCCTTTAAAGCACATGAAAAGCGGCAAAATGTTGACAATGATTGCCTTGGCCAATAAGGGCGTATGCGTTTTTTCCTGAATATATTCAGGAAAAAACGCATACGCCCTTTTTGGCCAACCAAGCAACCTGGAAAGGCAAATCAGCGCTACAAAGAAGTCTCACTTCCCATCGGTCAAAAGGGCCATGCTGAAAAATGTGTCAAAACCAGAAATGCAGGACAGGCCATGGAGAAATGAGAGCCTTGCTACACTGATGGGCGGGATGTAAATTGCCAACAGCCACTCTGGAGAAGTGTACGGTGTGTCCTGAAACATCTGAAAAACACAGCTTAGAGAGCATAGGGCACTTCCACTCATGGGGGTATAAATTGGGAAAATTAAAAATCAGCAAGACACAAGCACCCCAAAGTTGAGGGCTGCTCTGTTTACAAGGACCTCCACTTCATTCCACCTTAAATATCCAAGGAAAGAGAAAAATGGATAAAGAAGTTGTGGTCCTTATGTACAATGGAATATCACTCAGCCATGAAATCAATGTCATAAGGTTAGTAGCAGCATGATGAGTGGATTTAGGTATGACGATTCTAAGTGAAATAAGTCACACAGAAAAGGACACTTCTCATAAGGTATCACTTTTAGAGGGAATGTAAAAACCGTTACACTTGAACTGAATTACAAAACAGAACAGAGTCACACATGCAGAAAACAGACTATGGCTGCTTAACGGGAAAGGTGAGGTGGGGTGATACATAAAACAAGGGTATCAAATTAGCTCAGATACCGTTCCATAAACCCAATATGTAGTAGACAAGACCTACTCCTTGCTCAGAGAACTGGACTCAACACGCCCTATTCACCGCACAAGAATATATCTGACTAGTAATAATCTTAAAACCTATGTATTGATATCTCTCTGTTAGTGTGTCAAGTGGGTGTAAAGCGGCATAAACACAGCCGTGAAAAGCAGCTAAACCCCATTATGAAAATAAATTACTTTGAAAAACCCATGAAACAACGACAGTGAAAGAGATAGAAATTCTTACACAATGAGTTCAGGGGCTGTGATGCAACCTGGATTGACCATATCTAGACCCACAGCTGGATGAGACATAAGGGTGGACACTCTTGGGGCTGAGAGGTTTGGTGAGGTTGGGTGAGCAAACGCAGACCCTTTAAAGTAATACTGCGTGGTACCCATCGCATGGGTCCCAAATCTCCAGGTTCAAGGGCATCTTCCTACATCGAAAACATGCATGAGAAACCCAGAAGATGGTACACCGTGTGATGGGGAAAGGTTTCTAAAACGCACCTCATTTCTCATCTCCTTGTGCCCGGGTTCGCCATTCCAGCCGCTTTACTAGCAGTCTCCCTACTTGGAGCATCAGCACCTTTAACCTCCTGTTCCGTACAGGTTGCAATTTGTCCTGAGGATGAACGGGAAGACGGGGAACCAACGAGAGACTAGCTCTTGGTGTCGGGACAGGCACAGGTCACTCTATTTTCCCATCAGGAAGAAGAATTAACCACAGGCTCAGCCTGCCCCCCGGAACCAGAACAGGGCCTGAAGCCATCCTGCGCTTTTGCGGCCAGCTCCCAAAAAAGCGAGTTGTAAAATGGAGGTTCAGGGCACTGCAATTCACAAACCTGCAGAGTTATAAATGATAACTCTCGTCCACCAATATATTGAGGGAAGGCAAAGAAGAGGATTTGAAATCAAGGCAGAATTGCACGAAACAGATTTCAGGAGGTAGATACGAATCGCCTTTAAAGCACATGAAAAGCGGCAAAACGTTGACAATGATGCCCTTGGCCAAAAAGGGCGTATGCGTTTTTTCCTGAATATATTCAGGAAAAAACGCATACGCCCTTTTTGGCCAACCAAGCAACCTGGAAAGGCAAATCAGCGCTACAGAGAAGTCTCGCTTCCCATCGGTCAAAAGGGCCATGCTGAAAAAAGTGTCAAAACCAGAAATGCAGGACAGGCCATGGAGTAATGGGAGCCTTGCTACACTGATGGGCGGGATGTAAATTGCCAACAGCCACTCTGGAGAAGTGTACGGTGTGTCCTGAAACATCTGAAAAACACAGCTTAGAGAGCATAGGGCACTTCCACTCATGGGGGTATAAATTGGGAAAATTAAAAATCAGCAAGACACAAGCACCCCAAAGTTGAGGGCTGCTCTGTTGACAAGGACCTCCACTTCATTCCACCTTAAATATCCCAGGAAAGAGAAAAATGGATAAAGAAGTTGTGGTCCTTATGTACAATGGAATATCACTCAGCCATGAAACCAATGTCATAAGGTTAGTAGCAGCATGATGAGTGGATTTAGGTACGACGATTCTAACTGAAATAAGTCACACAGAAAAGGACACTTCTCATAAGGTATCACTTTTAGAGGGAATGTAAAAACCGTTACACTTGAACTGAATTACAAAACAGAACAGAGTCACACATGCAGAAAACAGACTATGGCTGCTTAACGGGAAAGGTGAGGTGGGGTGATACATAAAACAAGGGTATCAAATTAGCTCAGATACCGTTCCATAAACCCAATATGTAGTAGACAAGACCTACTCCTTGCTCAGAGAACTGTACTCAACACGCCCTATTCACCGCACAAGAATATATCTGACTAGTAATAATCTTGAAACCTATGTATTGATATCTCTCTGTTAGTGTGTCAAGTGGGTGTAAAGCGGCATAAACACAGCCGTGAAAAGCAGCTAAACCCCATTATGAAAATAAATTACTTTGAAAAACCCATGAAACAACGACAGTGAAACTGATAGAAATTCTTACACAATGAGTTCAGGGGCTGTGATGCAACCTGGATTGACCATATCTAGACCCACAGCTGGATGAGACATAAGGGTGGACACTCTTGGGGCTGAGAGGTTTGGTGAGGTTGGGTGAGCAAACGCAGACCCTTTAAAGTAATACTGCGTGGAACCCATCGCATGGGTCCCAAATCTCCAGGTTCAAGGGCATCTTCCTACATCGAAAACATGCATGAGAAACCCAGAAGATGGTACACCGTGTGATGGGGAAAGGTTTCTAAAACGCACCTCATTTCTCACCTCCTTGTGTCCGGGTTCGCCTTTCCAGCCGCTTTACTAGCAATCTCCCTACTTGGAGCATCAGCACCTTTAACCTCCTGTTCCGTACAGGTTGCAATTTGTCCTGAGGATGAACGGGAAGACGGGGAACCAACGAGAGACTAGCTCTTGGTGTCGGGACAGGCACAGGTCACTCTATTTTCCCATCAGGAAGAAGAATTAACCACAGGCTCAGCCTGCCCCCCGGAACCAGAACAGGGCCTGAAGCCATCCTGCGCTTTTGCGGCCAGCTCCCAAAAAAGCGAGTTGTAAAATGGAGGTTCAGGGCACTGCAATTCACAGACCTGCAGAGTTATAAATGATAACTCTCGTCCACAAATATATTGAGGGAAGGCAAAGAAGAGGATTTGAAATCAAGGCAGAATTGCACGAAACAGATTTCAGGAGGTAGATACGAATCGCCTTTAAAGCACATGAAAAGCGGCAAAATGTTGACAATGATTGCCTTGGCCAATAAGGGCGTATGCGTTTTTTCCTGAATATATTCAGGAAAAAACGCATACGCCCTTTTTGGCCAACCAAGCAACCTGGAAAGGCAAATCAGCGCTACAAAGAAGTCTCACTTCCCATCGGTCAAAAGGGCCATGCTGAAAAATGTGTCAAAACCAGAAATGCAGGACAGGCCATGGAGAAATGAGAGCCTTGCTACACTGATGGGCGGGATGTAAATTGCCAACAGCCACTCTGGAGAAGTGTACGGTGTGTCCTGAAACATCTGAAAAACACAGCTTAGAGAGCATAGGGCACTTCCACTCATGGGGGTATAAATTGGGAAAATTAAAAATCAGCAAGACACAAGCACCCCAAAGTTGAGGGCTGCTCTGTTTACAAGGACCTCCACTTCATTCCACCTTAAATATCCAAGGAAAGAGAAAAATGGATAAAGAAGTTGTGGTCCTTATGTACAATGGAATATCACTCAGCCATGAAATCAATGTCATAAGGTTAGTAGCAGCATGATGAGTGGATTTAGGTATGACGATTCTAAGTGAAATAAGTCACACAGAAAAGGACACTTCTCATAAGGTATCACTTTTAGAGGGAATGTAAAAACCGTTACACTTGAACTGAATTACAAAACAGAACAGAGTCACACATGCAGAAAACAGACTATGGCTGCTTAACGGGAAAGGTGAGGTGGGGTGATACATAAAACAAGGGTATCAAATTAGCTCAGATACCGTTCCATAAACCCAATATGTAGTAGACAAGACCTACTCCTTGCTCAGAGAACTGGACTCAACACGCCCTATTCACCGCACAAGAATATATCTGACTAGTAATAATCTTAAAACCTATGTATTGATATCTCTCTGTTAGTGTGTCAAGTGGGTGTAAAGCGGCATAAACACAGCCGTGAAAAGCAGCTAAACCCCATTATGAAAATAAATTACTTTGAAAAACCCATGAAACAACGACAGTGAAAGAGATAGAAATTCTTACACAATGAGTTCAGGGGCTGTGATGCAACCTGGATTGACCATATCTAGACCCACAGCTGGATGAGACATAAGGGTGGACACTCTTGGGGCTGAGAGGTTTGGTGAGGTTGGGTGAGCAAACGCAGACCCTTTAAAGTAATACTGCGTGGTACCCATCGCATGGGTCCCAAATCTCCAGGTTCAAGGGCATCTTCCTACATCGAAAACATGCATGAGAAACCCAGAAGATGGTACACCGTGTGATGGGGAAAGGTTTCTAAAACGCACCTCATTTCTCATCTCCTTGTGCCCGGGTTCGCCATTCCAGCCGCTTTACTAGCAATCTCCCTACTTGGAGCATCAGCACCTTTAACCTCCTGTTCCGTACAGGTTGCAATTTGTCCTGAGGATGAACGGGAAGACGGGGAACCAACGAGAGACTAGCTCTTGGTGTCGGGACAGGCACAGGTCACTCTATTTTCCCATCAGGAAGAAGAATTAACCACAGGCTCAGCCTGCCCCCCGGAACCAGAACAGGGCCTGAAGCCATCCTGCGCTTTTGCGGCCAGCTCCCAAAAAAGCGAGTTGTAAAATGGAGGTTCAGGGCACTGCAATTCACAAACCTGCAGAGTTATAAATGATAACTCTCGTCCACCAATATATTGAGGGAAGGCAAAGAAGAGGATTTGAAATCAAGGCAGAATTGCACGAAACAGATTTCAGGAGGTAGATACGAATCGCCTTTAAAGCACATGAAAAGCGGCAAAACGTTGACAATGATGCCCTTGGCCAAAAAGGGCGTATGCGTTTTTTCCTGAATATATTCAGGAAAAAACGCATACGCCCTTTTTGGCCAACCAAGCAACCTGGAAAGGCAAATCAGCGCTACAGAGAAGTCTCGCTTCCCATCGGTCAAAAGGGCCATGCTGAAAAAAGTGTCAAAACCAGAAATGCAGGACAGGCCATGGAGAAATGGGAGCCTTGCTACACTGATGGGCGGGATGTAAATTGCCAACAGCCACTCTGGAGAAGTGTACGGTGTGTCCTGAAACATCTGAAAAACACAGCTTAGAGAGCATAGGGCACTTCCACTCATGGGGGTATAAATTGGGAAAATTAAAAATCAGCAAGACACAAGCACCCCAAAGTTGAGGGCTGCTCTGTTGACAAGGACCTCCACTTCATTCCACCTTAAATATCCCAGGAAAGAGAAAAATGGATAAAGAAGTTGTGGTCCTTATGTACAATGGAATATCACTCAGCCATGAAACCAATGTCATAAGGTTAGTAGCAGCATGATGAGTGGATTTAGGTACGACGATTCTAACTGAAATAAGTCACACAGAAAAGGACACTTCTCATAAGGTATCACTTTTAGAGGGAATGTAAAAACCGTTACACTTGAACTGAATTACAAAACAGAACAGAGTCACACATGCAGAAAACAGACTATGGCTGCTTAACGGGAAAGGTGAGGTGGGGTGATACATAAAACAAGGGTATCAAATTAGCTCAGATACCGTTCCATAAACCCAATATGTAGTAGACAAGACCTACTCCTTGCTCAGAGAACTGTACTCAACACGCCCTATTCACCGCACAAGAATATATCTGACTAGTAATAATCTTGAAACCTATGTATTGATATCTCTCTGTTAGTGTGTCAAGTGGGTGTAAAGCGGCATAAACACAGCCGTGAAAAGCAGCTAAACCCCATTATGAAAATAAATTACTTTGAAAAACCCATGAAACAACGACAGTGAAACTGATAGAAATTCTTACACAATGAGTTCAGGGGCTGTGATGCAACCTGGATTGACCATATCTAGACCCACAGCTGGATGAGACATAAGGGTGGACACTCTTGGGGCTGAGAGGTTTGGTGAGGTTGGGTGAGCAAACGCAGACCCTTGAAAGTAATACTGCGTGGAACCCATCGCATGGGTCCCAAATCTCCAGGTTCAAGGGCATCTTCCTACATCGAAAACATGCATGAGAAACCCAGAAGATGGTACACCGTGTGATGGGGAAAGGTTTCTAAAACGCACCTCATTTCTCACCTCCTTGTGTCCGGGTTCGCCTTTCCAGCCGCTTTACTAGCAATCTCCCTACTTGGAGCATCAGCACCTTTAACCTCCTGTTCCGTACAGGTTGCAATTTGTCCTGAGGATGAACGGGAAGACGGGGAACCAACGAGAGACTAGCTCTTGGTGTCGGGACAGGCACAGGTCACTCTATTTTCCCATCAGGAAGAAGAATTAACCACAGGCTCAGCCTGCCCCCCGGAACCAGAACAGGGCCTGAAGCCATCCTGCGCTTTTGCGGCCAGCTCCCAA
Organism: Balaenoptera borealis; assembly: GCF_965194805.1. NCBI lineage: Eukaryota > Metazoa > Chordata > Mammalia > Artiodactyla > Balaenopteridae > Balaenoptera > Balaenoptera borealis. The sequence continues at coordinate 1,443,116 of NW_028123967.1, read as the reverse complement.
AAAAGCGAGTTGTAAAATGGAGGTTCAGGGCACTGCAATTCACAAACCTGCAGAGTTATAAATGATAACTCTCGTCCACAAATATATTGAGGGAAGGCAAAGAAGAGGATTTGAAATCAAGGCAGAATTGCACGAAACAGATTTCAGGAGGTAGATACGAATCGCCTTTAAAGCACATGAAAAGCGGCAAAACGTTGACAATGATGCCCTTGGCCAAAAAGGGCGTATGCGTTTTTTCCTGAATATATTCAGGAAAAAACGCATACGCCCTTTTTGGCCAACCAAGCAACCTGGAAAGGCAAATCAGCGCTACAGAGAAGTCTCGCTTCCCATCGGTCAAAAGGGCCATGCTGAAAAAAGTGTCAAAACCAGAAATGCAGGACAGGCCATGGAGAAATGGGAGCCTTGCTACACTGATGGGCGGGATGTAAATTGCCAACAGCCACTCTGGAGAAGTGTACGGTGTGTCCTGAAACATCTGAAAAACACAGCTTAGAGAGCATAGGGCACTTCCACTCATGGGGGTATAAATTGGGAAAATTAAAAATCAGCAAGACACAAGCACCCCAAAGTTGAGGGCTGCTCTGTTGACAAGGACCTCCACTTCATTCCACCTTAAATATCCCAGGAAAGAGAAAAATGGATAAAGAAGTTGTGGTCCTTATGTACAATGGAATATCACTCAGCCATGAAATCAATGTCATAAGGTTAGTAGCAGCATGATGAGTGGATTTAGGTACGACGATTCTAACTGAAATAAGTCACACAGAAAAGGACACTTCTCATAAGGTATCACTTTTAGAGGGAATGTAAAAACCGTTACACTTGAACTGAATTACAAAACAGAACAGAGTCACACATGCAGAAAACAGACTATGGCTGCTTAACGGGAAAGGTGAGGTGGGGTGATACATAAAACAAGGGTATCAAATTAGCTCAGATACCGTTCCATAAACCCAATATGTAGTAGACAAGACCTACTCCTTGCTCAGAGAACTGGACTCAACACGCCCTATTCACCGCACAAGAATATATCTGACTAGTAATAATCTTAAAACCTATGTATTGATATCTCTCTGTTAGTGTGTCAAGTGGGTGTAAAGCGGCATAAACACAGCCGTGAAAAGCAGCTAAACCCCATTATGAAAATAAATTACTTTGAAAAACCCATGAAACAACGACAGTGAAAGAGATAGAAATTCTTACACAATGAGTTCAGGGGCTGTGATGCAACCTGGATTGACCATATCTAGACCCACAGCTGGATGAGACATAAGGGTGGACACTCTTGGGGCTGAGAGGTTTGGTGAGGTTGGGTGAGCAAACGCAGACCCTTTAAAGTAATACTGCGTGGTACCCATCGCATGGGTCCCAAATCTCCAGGTTCAAGGGCATCTTCCTACATCGAAAACATGCATGAGAAACCCAGAAGATGGTACACCGTGTGATGGGGAAAGGTTTCTAAAACGCACCTCATTTCTCATCTCCTTGTGCCCGGGTTCACCATTCCAGCCGCTTTACTAGCAGTCTCCCTACTTGGAGCATCAGCACCTTTAACCTCCTGTTCCGTACAGGTTGCAATTTGTCCTGAGGATGAACGGGAAGACGGGGAACCAACGAGAGACTAGCTCTTGGTGTCGGGACAGGCACAGGTCACTCTATTTTCCCATCAGGAAGAAGAATTAACCACAGGCTCAGCCTGCCCCCCGGAACCAGAACAGGGCCTGAAGCCATCCTGCGCTTTTGCGGCCAGCTCCCAAAAAAGCGAGTTGTAAAATGGAGGTTCAGGGCACTGCAATTCACAAACCTGCAGAGTTATAAATGATAACTCTCGTCCACAAATATATTGAGGGAAGGCAAAGAAGAGGATTTGAAATCAAGGCAGAATTGCACGAAACAGATTTCAGGAGGTAGATACGAATCGCCTTTAAAGCACATGAAAAGCGGCAAAACGTTGACAATGATGCCCTTGGCCAAAAAGGGCGTATGCGTTTTTTCCTGAATATATTCAGGAAAAAACGCATACGCCCTTTTTGGCCAACCAAGCAACCTGGAAAGGCAAATCAGCGCTACAGAGAAGTCTCGCTTCCCATCGGTCAAAAGGGCCATGCTGAAAAAAGTGTCAAAACCAGAAATGCAGGACAGGCCATGGAGAAATGGGAGCCTTGCTACACTGATGGGCGGGATGTAAATTGCCAACAGCCACTCTGGAGAAGTGTACGGTGTGTCCTGAAACATCTGAAAAACACAGCTTAGAGAGCATAGGGCACTTCCACTCATGGGGGTATAAATTGGGAAAATTAAAAATCAGCAAGACACAAGCACCCCAAAGTTGAGGGCTGCTCTGTTGACAAGGACCTCCACTTCATTCCACCTTAAATATCCCAGGAAAGAGAAAAATGGATAAAGAAGTTGTGGTCCTTATGTACAATGGAATATCACTCAGCCATGAAATCAATGTCATAAGGTTAGTAGCAGCATGATGAGTGGATTTAGGTACGACGATTCTAACTGAAATAAGTCACACAGAAAAGGACACTTCTCATAAGGTATCACTTTTAGAGGGAATGTAAAAACCGTTACACTTGAACTGAATTACAAAACAGAACAGAGTCACACATGCAGAAAACAGACTATGGCTGCTTAACGGGAAAGGTGAGGTGGGGTGATACATAAAACAAGGGTATCAAATTAGCTCAGATACCGTTCCATAAACCCAATATGTAGTAGACAAGACCTACTCCTTGCTCAGAGAACTGGACTCAACACGCCCTATTCACCGCACAAGAATATATCTGACTAGTAATAATCTTAAAACCTATGTATTGATATCTCTCTGTTAGTGTGTCAAGTGGGTGTAAAGCGGCATAAACACAGCCGTGAAAAGCAGCTAAACCCCATTATGAAAATAAATTACTTTGAAAAACCCATGAAACAACGACAGTGAAAGAGATAGAAATTCTTACACAATGAGTTCAGGGGCTGTGATGCAACCTGGATTGACCATATCTAGACCCACAGCTGGATGAGACATAAGGGTGGACACTCTTGGGGCTGAGAGGTTTGGTGAGGTTGGGTGAGCAAACGCAGACCCTTTAAAGTAATACTGCGTGGTACCCATCGCATGGGTCCCAAATCTCCAGGTTCAAGGGCATCTTCCTACATCGAAAACATGCATGAGAAACCCAGAAGATGGTACACCGTGTGATGGGGAAAGGTTTCTAAAACGCACCTCATTTCTCATCTCCTTGTGCCCGGGTTTGCCATTCCAGCCGCTTTACTAGCAGTCTCCCTACTTGGAGCATCAGCACCTTTAACCTCCTGTTCCGTACAGGTTGCAATTTGTCCTGAGGATGAACGGGAAGACGGGGAACCAACGAGAGACTAGCTCTTGGTGTCGGGACAGGCACAGGTCACTCTATTTTCCCATCAGGAAGAAGAATTAACCACAGGCTCAGCCTGCCCCCCGGAACCAGAACAGGGCCTGAAGCCATCCTGCGCTTTTGCGGCCAGCTCCCAAAAAAGCGAGTTGTAAAATGGAGGTTCAGGGCACTGCAATTCACAAACCTGCAGAGTTATAAATGATAACTCTCGTCCACAAATATATTGAGGGAAGGCAAAGAAGAGGATTTGAAATCAAGGCAGAATTGCACGAAACAGATTTCAGGAGGTAGATACGAATCGCCTTTAAAGCACATGAAAAGCGGCAAAACGTTGACAATGATGCCCTTGGCCAAAAAGGGCGTATGCGTTTTTTCCTGAATATATTCAGGAAAAAACGCATACGCCCTTTTTGGCCAACCAAGCAACCTGGAAAGGCAAATCAGCGCTACAGAGAAGTCTCGCTTCCCATCGGTCAAAAGGGCCATGCTGAAAAAAGTGTCAAAACCAGAAATGCAGGACAGGCCATGGAGAAATGGGAGCCTTGCTACACTGATGGGCGGGATGTAAATTGCCAACAGCCACTCTGGAGAAGTGTACGGTGTGTCCTGAAACATCTGAAAAACACAGCTTAGAGAGCATAGGGCACTTCCACTCATGGGGGTATAAATTGGGAAAATTAAAAATCAGCAAGACACAAGCACCCCAAAGTTGAGGGCTGCTCTGTTGACAAGGACCTCCACTTCATTCCACCTTAAATATCCCAGGAAAGAGAAAAATGGATAAAGAAGTTGTGGTCCTTATGTACAATGGAATATCACTCAGCCATGAAATCAATGTCATAAGGTTAGTAGCAGCATGATGAGTGGATTTAGGTACGACGATTCTAACTGAAATAAGTCACACAGAAAAGGACACTTCTCATAAGGTATCACTTTTAGAGGGAATGTAAAAACCGTTACACTTGAACTGAATTACAAAACAGAACAGAGTCACACATGCAGAAAACACACTATGGCTGCTTAACGGGAAAGGTGAGGTGGGGTGATACATAAAACAAGGGTATCAAATTAGCTCAGATACCGTTCCATAAACCCAATATGTAGTAGACAAGACCTACTCCTTGCTCAGAGAACTGGACTCAACACGCCCTATTCACCGCACAAGAATATATCTGACTAGTAATAATCTTAAAACCTATGTATTGATATCTCTCTGTTAGTGTGTCAAGTGGGTGTAAAGCGGCATAAACACAGCCGTGAAAAGCAGCTAAACCCCATTATGAAAATAAATTACTTTGAAAAACCCATGAAACAACGACAGTGAAAGAGATAGAAATTCTTACACAATGAGTTCAGGGGCTGTGATGCAACCTGGATTGACCATATCTAGACCCACAGCTGGATGAGACATAAGGGTGGACACTCTTGGGGCTGAGAGGTTTGGTGAGGTTGGGTGAGCAAACGCAGACCCTTTAAAGTAATACTGCGTGGAACCCATCGCATGGGTCCCAAATCTCCAGGTTCAAGGGCATCTTCCTACATTGAAAACATGCATGAGAAACCCAGAAGATGGTACACCGTGTGATGGGGAAATGTTTCTAAAACGCACCTCATTTCTCACCTCCTTGTGCCCGGGTTCGCCTTTCCAGCCGCTTTACTAGCAGTCTCCCTACTTGGAGCATCAGCACCTTTAACCTCCTGTTCCGTACAGGTTGCAATTTGTCCTGAGGATGAACGGGAAGACGGGGAACCAACGAGAGACTAGCTCTTGGTGTCGGGACAGGCACAGGTCACTCTATTTTCCCATCAGGAAGAAGAATTAACCACAGGCTCAGCCTGCCCCCCAGAACCAGAACAGGGCCTGAAGCCATCCTGCGCTTTTGCGGCCAGCTCCCAAAAAAGCGAGTTGTAAAATGGAGGTTCAGGGCACTGCAATTCACAAACCTGCAGAGTTATAAATGATAACTCTCGTCCACCAATATATTGAGGGAAGGCAAAGAAGAGGATTTGAAATCAAGGCAGAATTGCACGAAACAGATTTCAGGAGGTAGATACGAATCGCCTTTAAAGCACATGAAAAGCGGCAAAACGTTGACAATGATGCCCTTGGCCAAAAAGGGCGTATGCGTTTTTTCCTGAATATATTCAGGAAAAAACGCATACGCCCTTTTTGGCCAACCAAGCAACCTGGAAATGCAAATCAGCGCTACAGAGAAGTCTCGCTTCCCATCGGTCAAAAGGGCCATGCTGAAAAAAGTGTCAAAACCAGAAATGCAGGACAGGCCATGGAGAAATGGGAGCCTTGCTACACTGATGGGCGGGATGTAAATTGCCAACAGCCACTCTGGAGAAGTGTACGGTGTGTCCTGAAACATCTGAAAAACACAGCTTAGAGAGCATAGGGCACTTCCACTCATGGGGGTATAAATTGGGAAAATTAAAAATCAGCAAGACACAAGCACCCCAAAGTTGAGGGCTGCTCTGTTGACAAGGACCTCCACTTCATTCCACCTTAAATATCCCAGGAAAGAGAAAAATGGATAAAGAAGTTGTGGTCCTTATGTACAATGGAATATCACTCAGCCATGAAACCAATGTCATAAGGTTAGTAGCAGCATGATGAGTGGATTTAGGTACGACGATTCTAAGTGAAATAAGTCACACAGAAAAGGACACTTCTCATAAGGTATCACTTTTAGAGGGAATGTAAAAACCGTTACACTTGAACTGAATTACAAAACAGAACAGAGTCACACATGCAGAAAACAGACTATGGCTGCTTAACGGGAAAGGTGAGGTGGGGTGATACATAAAACAAGGGTATCAAATTAGCTCAGATACCGTTCCATAAACCCAATATGTAGTAGACAAGACCTACTCCTTGCTCAGAGAACTGTACTCAACACGCCCTATTCACCGCACAAGAATATATCTGACTAGTAATAATCTTGAAACCTATGTATTGATATCTCTCTGTTAGTGTGTCAAGTGGGTGTAAAGCGGCATAAACACAGCCGTGAAAAGCAGCTAAACCCCATTATGAAAATAAATTACTTTGAAAAACCCATGAAACAACGACAGTGAAACTGATAGAAATTCTTACACAATGAGTTCAGGGGCTGTGATGCAACCTGGATTGACCATATCTAGACCCACAGCTGGATGAGACATAAGGGTGGACACTCTTGGGGCTGAGAGGTTTGGTGAGGTTGGGTGAGCAAACGCAGACCCTTTAAAGTAATACTGCGTGGAACCCATCGCATGGGTCCCAAATCTCCAGGTTCAAGGGCATCTTCCTACATCGAAAACATGCATGAGAAACCCAGAAGATGGTACACCGTGTGATGGGGAAAGGTTTCTAAAACGCACCTCATTTCTCACCTCCTTGTGTCCGGGTTCGCCTTTCCAGCCGCTTTACTAGCAATCTCCCTACTTGGAGCATCAGCACCTTTAACCTCCTGTTCCGTACAGGTTGCAATTTGTCCTGAGGATGAACGGGAAGACGGGGAACCAACGAGAGACTAGCTCTTGGTGTCGGGACAGGCACAGGTCACTCTATTTTCCCATCAGGAAGAAGAATTAACCACAGGCTCAGCCTGCCCCCCGGAACCAGAACAGGGCCTGAAGCCATCCTGCGCTTTTGCGGCCAGCTCCCAAAAAAGCGAGTTGTAAAATGGAGGTTCAGGGCACTGCAATTCACAACCCTGCAGAGTTATAAATGATAACTCTCGTCCACAAATATATTGAGGGAAGGCAAAGAAGAGGATTTGAAATCAAGGCAGAATTGCACGAAACAGATTTCAGGAGGTAGATACGAATCGCCTTTAAAGCACATGAAAAGCGGCAAAACGTTGACAATGATGCCCTTGGCCAAAAAGGGCGTATGCGTTTTTTCCTGAATATATTCAGGAAAAAACGCATACGCCCTTTTTGGCCAACCAAGCAACCTGGAAAGGCAAATCAGCGCTACAGAGAAGTCTCGCTTCCCATCGGTCAAAAGGGCCATGCTGAAAAAAGTGTCAAAACCAGAAATGCAGGACAGGCCATGGAGAAATGGGAGCCTTGCTACACTGATGGGCGGGATGTAAATTGCCAACAGCCACTCTGGAGAAGTGTACGGTGTGTCCTGAAACATCTGAAAAACACAGCTTAGAGAGCATAGGGCACTTCCACTCATGGGGGTATAAATTGGGAAAATTAAAAATCAGCAAGACACAAGCACCCCAAAGTTGAGGGCTGCTCTGTTGACAAGGACCTCCACTTCATTCCACCTTAAATATCCCAGGAAAGAGAAAAATGGATAAAGAAGTTGTGGTCCTTATGTACAATGGAATATCACTCAGCCATGAAATCAATGTCATAAGGTTAGTAGCAGCATGATGAGTGGATTTAGGTACGACGATTCTAACTGAAATAAGTCACACAGAAAAGGACACTTCTCATAAGGTATCACTTTTAGAGGGAATGTAAAAACCGTTACACTTGAACTGAATTACAAAACAGAACAGAGTCACACATGCAGAAAACAGACTATGGCTGCTTAACGGGAAAGGTGAGGTGGGGTGATACATAAAACAAGGGTATCAAATTAGCTCAGATACCGTTCCATAAACCCAATATGTAGTAGACAAGACCTACTCCTTGCTCAGAGAACTGGACTCAACACGCCCTATTCACCGCACAAGAATATATCTGACTAGTAATAATCTTAAAACCTATGTATTGATATCTCTCTGTTAGTGTGTCAAGTGGGTGTAAAGCGGCATAAACACAGCCGTGAAAAGCAGCTAAACCCCATTATGAAAATAAATTACTTTGAAAAACCCATGAAACAACGACAGTGAAAGAGATAGAAATTCTTACACAATGAGTTCAGGGGCTGTGATGCAACCTGGATTGACCATATCTAGACCCACAGCTGGATGAGACATAAGGGTGGACACTCTTGGGGCTGAGAGGTTTGGTGAGGTTGGGTGAGCAAACGCAGACCCTTTAAAGGAATACTGCGTGGTACCCATCGCATGGGTCCCAAATCTCCAGGTTCAAGGGCATCTTCCTACATCGAAAACATGCATGAGAAACCCAGAAGATGGTACACCGTGTGATGGGGAAAGGTTTCTAAAACGCACCTCATTTCTCATCTCCTTGTGCCCGGGTTCGCCATTCCAGCCGCTTTACTAGCAATCTCCCTACTTGGAGCATCAGCACCTTTAACCTCCTGTTCCGTACAGGTTGCAATTTGTCCTGAGGATGAACGGGAAGACGGGGAACCAACGAGAGACTAGCTCTTGGTGTCGGGACAGGCACAGGTCACTCTATTTTCCCATCAGGAAGAAGAATTAACCACAGGCTCAGCCTGCCCCCCGGAACCAGAACAGGGCCTGAAGCCATCGTGGGCTTTTGCGGCCAGCTCCCAAAAAAGCGAGTTGTAAAATGGAGGTTCAGGGCACTGCAATTCACAACCCTGCAGAGTTATAAATGATAACTCTCGTCCACAAATATATTGAGGGAAGGCAAAGAAGAGGATTTGAAATCAAGGCAGAATTGCACGAAACAGATTTCAGGAGGTAGATACGAATCGCCTTTAAAGCACATGAAAAGCGGCAAAACGTTGACAATGATGCCCTTGGCCAAAAAGGGCGTATGCGTTTTTTCCTGAATATATTCAGGAAAAAACGCATACGCCCTTTTTGGCCAACCAAGCAACCTGGAAAGGCAAATCAGCGCTACAGAGAAGTCTCGCTTCCCATCGGTCAAAAGGGCCATGCTGAAAAAAGTGTCAAAACCAGAAATGCAGGACAGGCCATGGAGAAATGGGAGCCTGGCTACACTGATGGGCGGGATGTAAATTGCCAACAGCCACTCTGGAGAAGTGTACGGTGTGTCCTGAAACATCTGAAAAACACATCTTAGAGAGCATAGGGCACTTCCACTCATGGGGGTATAAATTGGGAAAATTAAAAATCAGCAAGACACAAGCACCCCAAAGTTGAGGGCTGCTCTGTTGACAAGGACCTCCACTTCATTCCACCTTAAATATCCCAGGAAAGAGAAAAATGGATAAAGAAGTTGTGGTCCTTATGTACAATGGAATATCACTCAGCCATGAAATCAATGTCATAAGGTTAGTAGCAGCATGATGAGTGGATTTAGGTACGACGATTCTAAGTGAAATAAGTCACACAGAAAAGGACACTTCTCATAAGGTATCACTTTTAGAGGGAATGTAAAAACCGTTACACTTGAACTGAATTACAAAACAGAACAGAGTCACACATGCAGAAAACAGACTATGGCTGCTTAACGGGAAAGGTGAGGTGGGGTGATACATAAAACAAGGGTATCAAATTAGCTCAGATACCGTTCCATAAACCCAATATGTAGTAGACAAGACCTACTCCTTGCTCAGAGAACTGGACTCAACACGCCCTATTCACCGCACAAGAATATATCTGACTAGTAATAATCTTAAAACCTATGTATTGATATCTCTCTGTTAGTGTGTCAAGTGGGTGTAAAGCGGCATAAACATAGCCGTGAAAAGCAGCTAAACCCATTATGAAAATAAATTACTTTGAAAAACCCATGAAACAACGACAGTGAAAGAGAGAGAAATTCTTACACAATGCGTTCAGGGGCTGTGATGCAACCTGGATTGACCATATCTAGACCCACAGCTGGATGAGACGTAAGGGTGGACACTCTTGGGGCTGAGAGGTTTGGTGAGGTTGGGTGAGCAAACGCAGACCCTTTAAAGTAATACTGCGTGGAACCCATCGCATGGGTCCCAAATCTCCAGCTTCAAGGGCATCTTCCTACATCGAAAACATGCATGAGAAACCCAGAAGATGGTACACCGTGTGATGGGGAAAGGTTTCTAAAACGCACCTCATTTCTCATCTCCTTGTGCCCGGGTTCGCCATTCCAGCCGCTTTATTAGCAATCTCCCTACTTGGAGCATCAGCACCTTTAACTTCCTGTACCGTACAGGTTGCAATATGTCCTGAGGATGAACGGGAAGATGGGGAACCAACGAGAGACTAGCTCTTGGTGTTGGGACAGGCACAGGTCACTCTATTTTCCCATCAGGAAAAAGAATTTACCACAGGCTCAGCCTGCCCCCCGGAACCAGAACAGGGCCTGAAGCCATCCTGCGCTTTTGCGGCCAGCTCCCAAAAAAGCGAGTTGTAAAATGGAGGTTCAGGGCACTGCAATTCACAAACCTGCAGAGTTATAAATGAAAACTCTCGTCCACAAATATATTGAGGGAAGGCAAAGAAGAGGAGTTGAAATCAAGGCAGAATTGCAGGAAACAGATTTCAGGAGGTAGATTCGAATCGCCTTTAAAGCACATGAAAAGCGGCAAAATGTTGACAATGATGCCCTTGGCCAAAAAGGGCGTATGCGTTTTTTCCTGAATATGTTCAGGAAAAAACGCATACGCCCTTTTTGGCCAACCAAGCAACCTGGAAAGGCAAATCAGCGCTACAAAGAAGTCTCGCTTCCCATCGGTCAAAAGGGCCATGCTGAAAAAAGTGTCAAAACCAGAAATGCAGGACAGGCCATGGAGAAATGGGAGCTTTGCTACACTGATGGGCGGGATGTAAATTGCCAACAGCCACTCTGGAGAAGTGTACAGTGTGTCCTGAAACATCTGAAAAACACAGCTTAGAGAGCATAGGGCACTTCCACTCATGGGGGTATAAATTGGGAAAATGAAAAATCAGCAAGACACAAGCACCCCAAAGTTTAGGGCTGCTCTGTTGACAAGGACCTCCACTTCATTCCACCTTAAATATCCCAGGAAAGAGAAAAATGGATAAAGAAGTTGTGGTCCTTATGTACAATGGAATATCACTCAGCCAGGAAATCAATGTCGTAAGGTTAGTAGCAGCATGATGAGTGGATTTAGGTACGACGATTCTAAGTGAAATAAGTCACACAGAAAAGGACACTTCTCATAAGGTATCACTTTTAGAGGGAATGTAAAAACCGTTACACTTGAACTGAATTACAAAACAGAACAGAGTCACACATGCAGAAAACACACTATGGCTGCTTAACGGGAAAGGTGAGGTGGGGTGATACATAAAACAAGGGTATCAAATTAGCTCAGATACCGTTCCATAAACCCAATATGTAGTAGACAAGACCTACTCCTTGCTCAGAGAACTGGACTCAACACGCCCTATTCACCACACAAGAATATATCTGACTAGTAATAATCTTAAAACCTATGTATTGATATCTCTCTGTTAGTGTGTCAAGTGGGTGTAAAGCGGCATAAACACAGCCGTGAAAAGCAGCTAAACCCCATTATGAAAATAAATTACTTTGAAAAACCCATGAAACAACGACAGTGAAAGAGATAGAAATTCTTACACAATGAGTTCAGGGGCTGTGATGCAACCTGGATTGACCATATCTAGACCCACAGCTGGATGAGACATAAGGGTGGACACTCTTGGGGCTGAGAGGTTTGGTGAGGTTGGGTGAGCAAACGCAGACCCTTTAAAGTAATACTGCGTGGTACCCATCGCATGGGTCCCAAATCTCCAGGTTCAAGGGCATCTTCCTACATCGAAAACATGCATGAGAAACCCAGAAGATGGTACACCGTGTGATGGGGAAAGGTTTCTAAAACGCACCTCATTTCTCATCTCCTTGTGCCCGGGTTTGCCATTCCAGCCACTTTACTAGCAATCTCCCTACTTGGAGCATCAGCACCTTTAACCTCCTGTTCCGTACAGGTTGCAATTTGTCCTGAGGATGAACGGGAAGACGGGGAACCAACGAGAGACTAGCTCTTGGTGTTGGGACAGGCACAGGTCACTCTATTTTCCCATCAGGAAGAAGAATTAACCACAGGCTCAGCCTGCCCCCCGGAAGCAGAACAGGGCCTGAAGCCATCCTGCGCTTTTGCAGCCAGCTCCCAAAAAAGCGAGTTGTAAAATGGAGGTTCAGGGCACTGCAATTCACAAACCTGCAGAGTTATAAATGATAACTCTCGTCCACAAATATATTGAGGGAAGGCAAAGAAGAGGATTTGAAATCAAGGCAGAATTGCACGAAACAGATTTCAGGAGGTAGATACGAATCGCCTTTAAAGCACATGAAAAGCGGCAAAACGTTGACAATGATGCCCTTGGCCAAAAAGGGCGTATGCGTTTTTTCCTGAATATATTCAGGAAAAAACGCATACGCCCTTTTTGGCCAACCAAGCAACCTGGAAAGGCAAATCAGCGCTACAGAGAAGACTCGCTTCCCATCGGTCAAAAGGGCCATGCTGAAAAAAGTGTCAAAACCAGAAATGCAGGACAGGCCATGGAGAAATGGGAGCCTTGCTAAAGTGATGGGTGGGATGTAAATTGCCAACAGCCACTCTGGAGAAGTGTACGGTGTGTCCTGAAACATCTGAAAAACACAGCTTAGAGAGCATAGGGCACTTCCACTCATGGGGGTATAAATTGGGAAAATGAAAAATCAGCAAGACACAAGCACCCCAAAGTTGAGGGCTGCTCTGTTGACAAGGACCTCCACTTCATTCCACCTTAAATATCCCAGGAAAGAGAAAAATGGATAAAGAAGTTGTGGTCCTTATGTACAATGGAATATCACTCAGCCATGAAATCAATGTCATAATGTTAGTAGCAGCATGATGAGTGGATTTAGGTACGACGATTCTAAGTGAAATATGTCACACAGAAAAGGACACTTCTCATAAGGTATCACTTATAGAGGGAATGTAAAAACCGTTACACTTGAACTGAATTACAAAACAGAACAGAGTCACACATGCAGAAAACAGACTATGGCTGCTTAACGGGAAAGGTGAGGTGGGGTGATACATAAAACAAGGGTATCAAATTAGCTCAGATACCGTTCCATAAACCCAATATGTAATAGACAAGACCTACTCCTTGCTCAGAGAACTGGACTCAACACGCCCTATTCACCGCACAAGAATATATCTGACTAGTAATAATCTTAAAACCTATGTATTGATATCTCTCTGTTAGTGTGTCAAGTGAGTGTAAAGCGGCATAAACACAGCCGTGAAAAGCAGCTAAACCCCATTATGAAAATAAATTACTTTGAAAAACCCATGAAACAACGACAGTGAAAGAGATAGAAATTCTTACACAATGAGTTCAGGGGCTGTGATGCAACCTGGATTGACCATATCTAGACGCACAGCTGGATGAGACATAAGGGTGGACACTCTTGGGGCTGAGAGGTTTGGTGAGGTTGGGTGAGCAAACGCAGACCCTTTAAAGTAATACTGCGTGGTACCCATCGCATGGGTCCCAAATCTCCAGGTTCAAGGGCATCTTCCTACATCGAAAACATGCATGAGAAACCCAGAAGATGGTACACCGTGTGATGGGGAAAGGTTTCTAAAACGCACCTCATTTCTCATCTCCTTGTGCCCGGGTTCGCCATTCCAGCCGCTTTACTAGCAATCTCCCTACTTGGAGCATCAGCACCTTTAACCTCCTGTTCCATACAGGTTGCAATTTGTCCTGAGGATGAACGGGAAGATGGGGAACCAACGAGAGACTAGCTCTTGGTGTCGGGACAGGCACAGGTCACTCTATTTTCCCATCAGGAAGAAGAATTAACCACAGGCTCAGCCTGCCCCCCGGAACCAGAACAGGGCCTGAAGCCATCCTGCGCTTTTGCGGCCAGCTCCCAAAAAAGCGAGTTGTAAAATGGAGGTTCAGGGCACTGCAATTCACAAACCTGCAGAGTTATAAATGATAACTCTCGTCCACAAATATATTGAGGGAAGGCAAAGAAGAGGATTTGAAATCAAGGCAGAATTGCACGAAACAGATTTCAGGAGGTAGATACGAATCGCCTTTAAAGCACATGAAAAGCGGCAAAACGTTGACAATGATGCCCTTGGCCAAAAAGGGCGTATGCGTTTTTTCCTGAATATATTCAGGAAAAAACGCATACGCCCTTTTTGGCCAACCAAGCAACCTGGAAAGGCAAATCAGCGCTACAGAGAAGACTCGCTTCCCATCGGTCAAAAGGGCCATGCTGAAAAAAGTGTCAAAACCAGAAATGCAGGACAGGCCATGGAGAAATGGGAGCCTTGCTAAAGTGATGGGTGGGATGTAAATTGCCAACAGCCACTCTGGAGAAGTGTACGGTGTGTCCTGAAACATCTGAAAAACACAGCTTAGAGAGCATAGGGCACTTCCACTCATGGGGGTATAAATTGGGAAAATGAAAAATCAGCAAGACACAAGCACCCCAAAGTTGAGGGCTGCTCTGTTGACAAGGACCTCCACTTCATTCCACCTTAAATATCCCAGGAAAGAGAAAAATGGATAAAGAAGTTGTGGTCCTTATGTACAATGGAATATCACTCAGCCATGAAATCAATGTCATAATGTTAGTAGCAGCATGATGAGTGGATTTAGGTACGACGATTCTAAGTGAAATATGTCACACAGAAAAGGACACTTCTCATAAGGTATCACTTATAGAGGGAATGTAAAAACCGTTACACTTGAACTGAATTACAAAACAGAACAGAGTCACACATGCAGAAAACAGACTATGGCTGCTTAACGGGAAAGGTGAGGTGGGGTGATACATAAAACAAGGGTATCAAATTAGCTCAGATACCGTTCCATAAACCCAATATGTAATAGACAAGACCTACTCCTTGCTCAGAGAACTGGACTCAACACGCCCTATTCACCGCACAAGAATATATCTGACTAGTAATAATCTTAAAACCTATGTATTGATATCTCTCTGTTAGTGTGTCAAGTGAGTGTAAAGCGGCATAAACACAGCCGTGAAAAGCAGCTAAACCCCATTATGAAAATAAATTACTTTGAAAAACCCATGAAACAACGACAGTGAAAGAGATAGAAATTCTTACACAATGAGTTCAGGGGCTGTGATGCAACCTGGATTGACCATATCTAGACGCACAGCTGGATGAGACATAAGGGTGGACACTCTTGGGGCTGAGAGGTTTGGTGAGGTTGGGTGAGCAAACGCAGACCCTTTAAAGTAATACTGCGTGGTACCCATCGCATGGGTCCCAAATCTCCAGGTTCAAGGGCATCTTCCTACATCGAAAACATGCATGAGAAACCCAGAAGATGGTACACCGTGTGATGGGGAAAGGTTTCTAAAACGCACCTCATTTCTCATCTCCTTGTGCCCGGGTTCGCCGTTCCAGCCGCTTTACTAGCAATCTCCCTACTTGGAGCATCAGCACCTTTAACCTCCTGTTCCATACAGGTTGCAATTTGTCCTGAGGATGAACGGGAAGATGGGGAACCAACGAGAGACTAGCTCTTGGTGTCGGGACAGGCACAGGTCACTCTATTTTCCCATCAGGAAGAAGAATTAACCACAGGCTCAGCCTGCCCCCCGGAACCAGAACAGGGCCTGAAGCCATCCTGCGCTTTTGCGGCCAGCTCCCAAAAAAGCGAGTTGTAAAATGGAGGTTCAGGGCACTGCAATTCACAAACCTGCAGAGTTATAAATGATAACTCTCGTCCACAAATATATTGAGGGAAGGCAAAGAAGAGGATTTGAAATCAAGGCAGAATTGCACGAAACAGATTTCAGGAGGTAGATACGAATCGCCTTTAAAGCACATGAAAAGCGGCAAAACGTTGACAATGATGCCCTTGGCCAAAAAGGGTGTATGCGTTTTTTCCTGAATATATTCAGTAAAAAACGCATACGCCCTTTTTGGCCAACCAAGCAACCTGGAAAGGCAAATCAGCGCTACAGAGAAGTCTCACTTCCCATCGGTCAAAAGGGCCATGCTGAAAAAAGTGTCAAAACCAGAAATGCAGGACAGGCCATGGAGAAATGGGAGCCTTGCTAAAGTGATGGGTGGGATGTAAATTGCCAACAGCCACTCTGGAGAAGTGTACGGTGTGTCCTGAAACATCTGAAAAACACAGCTTAGAGAGCATAGGGCACTTCCACTCATGGGGGTATAAATTGGGAAAGTGAAAAGTCAGCAAGACACAAGCACCCCAAAGTTTAGGGCTGCTCTGTTGACAAGGACCTCCACTTCATTCCACCTTAAATATCCCAGGAAAGAGAAAAATGGGTAAAGAAGTTGTGGTCCTTATGTACAATGGAATATCACTCAGCCATGAAATCAATGTCATAAGGCTAGTAGCAGCATGATGAGTGGATTTAGGAACGACGATTCTAAGTGAAATAAGTCACACAGAAAAGGACACTTCTCATAAGGTATCACTGATAGAGGGAATGTAAAAACCGTTACACTTGAACTGAATTACAAAACAGAACAGAGTCACACATGCAGAAAACACACTATGGCTGCTTAACGGGAAAGGTGAGGTGGGGTGATACATAAAACAAGGGTATCAAATTAGCTCAGATACCGTTCCATAAACCCAATATGTAGTAGACAAGACCTACTCCTTGCTCAGAGAACTGGACTCAACACGCCCTATTCACCGCACAAGAATATATCTGACTAGTAATAATCTTAAAGCCTATGTATTAATATCTCTCTGTTAGTGTGTCAAGTGGGTGGAAAGCGGCATAAACACAGCCGTGAAAAGCAGCTAAACCCCATTATGAAAATAAATTACTTTGAAATACCCATGAAACAACGACAGTGAAAGAGATAGAAATTCTTACACAATGAGTTCAGGGGCTGTGATGCAACCTGGATTGACCATATCTAGACCCACAGCTGATGAGACATAAGGGTGGACACTCTTGGGGCTGAGAGGTTTGGTGAGGTTGGGTGAGCAAATGCAGACCCTTTAAAGTAATACTGCGTGGTACCCATCGCATGGGTCCCAAATCTCCAGCTTCAAGGGCATCTTCCTACATCGAAAACATGCATGAGAAACCCAGAAGATGGTATACCGTGTGATGGGGAAAGGTTTCTAAAACGCACCTCATTTCTCATCTCCTTGTGCCCGGGTTCGCCATTCCAGCCGCTTTACTAGAAATCTCCCTACTTGGAGCATCAGCACCTTTAACCTCCTGTTCCGTACAGGTTGCAATTTGTCCTGAGGATGAACGGGAAGACGGGGAACCAACGAGAGACTAGCACTTGGTGTTGGGACAGGCACAGGTCACTCTATTTTCCCATCAGGAAGAAGAATTAACCACAGGCTCAGCCTGCCCCCCAGAACCAGAACAGGGCCTGAAGCCATCCTGCGCTTTTGCGGCCAGCTCCCAAAAAAGCGAGTTGTAAAATGGAGGTTCAGGGCACTGCAATTCACAGACCTGCAGAGTTATAAATGATAACTCTCGTCCACAAATATACTGAGGGAAGGCAAAGAAGAGGATTTGAAATCAAGGCAGAATTTCACAAAACAGATTTCAGGAGGTAGATACGAATCGCCTTTAAAGCACATGAAAAGCGGCAAAACGTTGACAATGACGCCCTTGGCCAAAAAGGGCGTATGCGTTTTTTCCTGAATATATTCAGAAAAAAGCGCATACGCCCTTTTTGGCCAACCAAGCAACCTGGAAAGGCAAATCAGCGCTACAGAGAAGTCTCGCTTCCCATCGGTCAAAAGGGCCATGCTGAAAAAAGTGTCAAAACCAGAAATGCAGGACAGGCCATGGAGAAATGGGAGCCTTGCTAAACTGATGGGCGGGATGTAAATTGCCAACAGCCACTCTGGAGAAGTGTACGGTGTGTCCTGAAACATCTGAAAAACACAGCTTAGAGAGCATAGGGCACTTCCACTCATGGGGGTATAAATTGGGAAAATGAAAAATCAGCAAGACACAAGCACCCCAAAGTTGAGGGCTGCTCTGTTGACAAGGACCTCCACTTCATTCCACCTTAAATATCCCAGGAAAGAGAAAAATGGATAAAGAAGTTGTGGTCCTTATGTACAATGGAATATCACTCAGCCATGAAATCAATGTCATAATGTTAGTAGCAGCATGATGAGTGGATTTAGGTACGACGATTCTAAGTGAAATAAGTCACACAGAAAAGGACACTTCTCATAAGGTATCACTGATAGAGGGAATGTAAAAACCGTTACACTTGAACTGAATTACAAAACAGAACAGAGTCACACATGCAGAAAACACACTATGGCTGCTTAACGGGAAAGGTGAGGTGGGGTGATACATAAAACAAGGGTATCAAATTAGCTCAGATACCGTTCCATAAACCCAATATGTAGGAGACAAGACCTACTCCTTGCTCAGAGAACTGTACTCAACACGCCCTATTCACCGCACAAGAATATATCTGACTAGTAATAATCTTAAAACCTATGTATTGATATCTCTCTGTTAGTGTGTCAAGTGGGTGTAAAGCGGCATAAACACAGCCGTGAAAAGCAGCTAAACCCCATTATGAAAATAAATTACTTTAAAAAGCCCGTGAAACAACGACAGTGAAAGAGATAGAAATTCTTACACAATGAGTTCAGGGGCTGTGATGCAACCTGGATTGACCATATCTAGACCCACAGCTGGATGAGACATAAGGGTGGACACTCTTGGGGCTGAGAGGTTTGGTGAGGTTGGGTGAGCAAACGCAGACCCTTTAAAGTAATACAGCGTGGTACCCAGCACATGGGTCCCAAATCTCCATGTTCAAGGGCATCTTCCTACATCGAAAACATGCATGAGAAACCCAGAAGATGGTACACCATGTGATGGGGAAAGTTTTCTAAAACGCACCTCATTTCTCATCTCCTTGTGCCCGGGTTCGCCATTCCAGCCACTTTACTAGCAATCTCCCTACTTGGAGCATCAGCACCTTTAACCTCCTCTTCCGTACAGGTTGCAATTTGTCCTGAGGATGAACGGGAAGACGGGGAACCAACGAGAGACTAGCTCTTGGTGTTGGGACAGGCACAGGTCACTCTATTTTCCCATCAGGAAGAAGAATTAACCACAGGCTCAGCCTGCCCCCCGGAACCAGAACAGGGCCTGAAGCCATCCTGCGCTTTTGCGGCCAGCTCCCAAAAAAGCGAGTTGTAAAATGGAGGTTCAGGGCACTGCAATTCACAAACCTGCAGAGTTATAAATGATAACTCTCGTCCACAAATATATTGAGGGAAGGCAAAGAAGAGGATTTGAAATCAAGGCAGAATTGCAGGAAACAGATTTCAGGAGGTAGATACGAATCGCCTTTAAAGCACATGAAAAGCGGCAAAACGTTGACAATGATGCACTTGGCCAAAAAGGGCGTATGCGTTTTTTCCTGAATATATTCAGGAAAAAACGCATACGCCCTTTTTGGCCAACCAAGCAACCTGGAAAGGCAAATCAGCGCTACAAAGAAGTCTCGCTTCCCATCGGTCAAAAGGGCCATGCTGAAAAAAGTGTCAAAACCAGAAATGCAGGACAGGCCATGGAGAAATGGGAGCCTTGCTACACTGATGGGCGGGATGTAAATTGCCAAGAGCCACTCTGGAGAAGTGTCCGGTGAGTCCTGAAACATCTGAAAAACACAGCTTAGAGAGCATAGGGCACTTCCACTCATGGGGGTATAAATTGGGAAAATTAAAAATCAGCAAGACACAAGCACCCCAAAGTTTAGGGTTGCTCTGTTGACCAGGACCTCCACTTCATTCCACCTTAAATATCCCAGGAAAGAGAAAAATGGATAAAGAAGTTGTGGTCCTTATGTACAATGGAATATCACTCAGCCAGGAAATCAATGTCGTAAGGTTAGTAGCAGCATGATGAGTGGATTTAGGTACGACGATTCTAAGTGAAATAAGTCACACAGAAAAGGACACTTCTCATAAGGTATCACTGATAGAGGGAATGTAAAAACCGTTACACTTGAACTGAATTACAAAACAGAACAGAGTCACACATGCAGAAAACACACTATGGCTGCTTAACGGGAAAGGTGAGGTGGGGTGATACATAAAACAAGGGTATCAAATTAGCTCAGATACCGTTCCATAAACCCAATATGTAATAGACAAGACCTACTCCTTGCTCAGAGAACTGGACTCAACACGCCCTATTCACCGCACAAGAATATATCTGACTAATAATAATCGTAAAACCTATGTATTGATATCTCTCTGTTAGTGTGTCAAGTGGGTGTAAAGCGGCATAAACACAGCAGTGAAAAGCAGCTAAACACCATTATAAAAATAAATTACTT
Organism: Balaenoptera borealis; assembly: GCF_965194805.1. Classification (NCBI taxonomy): domain Eukaryota; kingdom Metazoa; phylum Chordata; class Mammalia; order Artiodactyla; family Balaenopteridae; genus Balaenoptera; species Balaenoptera borealis. The sequence continues at coordinate 1,422,599 of NW_028123967.1, read as the reverse complement.
TGAAACAACCATGAAACAAAGACTGTGAAAGAGAGAGAAATTCTTACACAATGCGTTCAGGGGCTGTGATGCAACCTGGATTGACCATATCTAGACCCACAGCTGGATGAGACATAAGGGTGGACACTCTTGGGGCTGAGAGGTTTGGTGAGGTTGGGTGAGCAAACGCAGACCCTTTAAATAATACTCCGTGGTACCCATCGCATGGGTCCCAAATCTCCAGGTTCAAGGGCATCTTCCTACATCAAAAACATGCATGAGAAACCCAGAAGATGGTACACCGTGTGATCGGGAATGGTTTCTAAAACGCACCTCATTTCTCATCTCCTTGTGCTCGGGTTCACCATTCCAGCCGCTTTACTAGCAATCTCCCTACTTGGAGCATCAGCACATTTAACCTCCTGTTCCGTACCAGTTGCAAATTGTCCTGAGGATGAACGGGAAGACGGGGAACCAACGAGAGACTAGCTCTTGGTGTTGGGACAGGCACAGGTCACTCTATTTTCCCATCAGAAAGAAGAATTAACCACAGGCTCAGCCTGACCCCCGAATCCAGAACAGGGCCTGAAGCCATTCGGCGATTTTGCGGCCAGCTCCCATAAAAACGAGTTGTAAAATGGAGGTTCAGGGCACTGCAATTCACAAACCTGCAGAGTTATAAATGATAACTCTCGTCCACAAATATATTGAGGGAAGGCAAAGAAGAGGATTTGAAATCAAGGCAGAATTGCAGGAAACAGATTTCAGGAGGTAGATACGAATCGCCTTTAAAGCACATGAAAAGCGGCAAAACGTTGACAATGATGCCCTTGGCCAAAAAGGGCGTATGCGTTTTTTCCTGAATATATTCAGGAAAAAACGCATACGCCCTTTTTGGCCAACCAAGCAACCTGGAAAGGCAAATCAGCGCTACAAAGAAGTCTCGCTTCCCATCGGTCAAAAGGGCCATGCTGAAAAAAGTGTCAAAACCAGAAATACAGGACAGGCCATGGAGAAATGGGAGCCTTGCTACACTGATGGGCGGGATGTAAATTGCCAAGAGCCACTCTGGAGAAGTGTCCGGTGAGTCCTGAAACATCTGAAAAACACAGCTTAGAGAGCATAGGGCACTTCCACTCATGGGGGTATAAATTGGGAAAATTAAAAATCAGCAAGACACAAGCACCCCAAAGTTTAGGGCTGCTCTGTTGACCAGGACCTCCACTTCATTCCACCTTAAATATCCCAGGAAAGAGAAAAATGGATAAAGAAGTTGTGGTCCTTATGTACAATGGAATATCACTCAGCCATGAAATCAATGTCGTAAGGTTAGTAGCAGCATGATGAGTGGATTTAGGTACGACGATTCTAAGTGAAATAAGTCACACAGAAAAGGACACTTCTCATAAGGTATCACTGATAGAGGGAATGTAAAAACCGTTACACTTGAACTGAATTACAAAACAGAACAGAGTCACACATGCAGAAAACACACTATGGCTGCTTAACGGGAAAGGTGAGGTGGGGTGATACATAAAACAAGGGTATCAAATTAGCTCAGATACCGTTCCATAAACCCAATATGTAATAGAGAAGACCTACTCCTTGCTCAGAGAACTGGACTCAACACGCCCTATTCACCGCACAAGAATATATCTGGCTAATAATAATCGTAAAACCTATGTATTGATATCTCTCTGTTAGTGTGTCAAGTGGGTGTATAGCGACATAAACACAGCCGTGAAAAGCAGCTAAACCCCATTATAAAAATAAATTACTTTGAAACAACCATGAAACAAAGACAGTGAAAGAGAGAGAAATTCTTACACAATGCGTTCAGGGGCTGTGATGCAACCTGGATTAACCATATCTAGACGCACAGCTGGATGAGACATAAGGGTGGACACTCTTGGGGCTGAGAGGTTTGGTGAGGTTGGGTGAGCAAACGCAGACCCTTTAAAGTAATACTGCGTGGTACCCATCGCATGGGTCCCAAATCTCCAGGTTCAAGGGCATCTTCCTACATCAAAAACATGCATGAGAAACCCAGAAGATGGTACACCGTGTGATGGGGAAAGGTTTCTAAAACGCACCTCATTTCCATCTCCTTGTGCCCGGGTTCGCCATTCCAGCCGCTTTACTAGCAAGCTCCCTACTTGGAGCATCAGCACCTTTAACCTCCTGTTCCGTACAGGTTGAAATTTGTCCTGAGGATAAACGGGAAGACGTGGAACCAACGAGAGACTAGCTCTTGGTGTTGGGACAGGCACAGGTCACTCTATTTTCCCATCAGAAAGAAGAATTAACCACAGGCTCAGCCTGACCACCGGAACCAGAACAGGGCCTGAAGCCATTCTGCGATTTTGCGGCCAGCTCCCATAAAAACGAGTTGTAAAATGGAGGTTCAGGGCACTGCAATTCACAAACCTGCAGAGTTATAAATGATAACTCTCGTCCACAAATATATTGAGGGAAGGCAAAGAAGAGGATTTGAAATCAAGGCAGAATTGCAGGAAACAGATTTCAGGAGGTAGATACGAATCGCCTTTAAAGCACATGAAAAGCGGCAAAACGTTGACAATGATGCCCTTGGCCAAAAAGGGCGTATGTGTTTTTTCCTGAATATATTCAGGAAAAAACGCATACGCCCTTTTTGGCCAACCAAGCAACCTGGAAAGGCAAATCAGGGCTACAAAGAAGTCTCGCTTCCCATTGGTCAAAACGGCCATGCTGAAAAAATTGTCAAAACCAGAAATGCAGGACAGGCCATGGAGAAATGGGAGCCTTGCTACACTGATGGGCGGGATGTAAATTGCCAAGAGCCACTCTGGAGAAGTGTCCGGTGAGTCCTGAAACATCTGAAAAACACAGCTTAGAGAACATAGGGCACTTCCACTCATGGGGGTATAAATTGGGAAAATTAAAAATCAGCAAGACACAAGCACCCCAAAGTTTAGGGCTGCTCTGTTGACCAGGACCTCCACTTCATTCCACCTTAAATATCCCAGGAAAGAGAAAAATGGATAAAGAAGTTGTGGTCCTTATGTACAATGGAATATCACTCAGCCAGGAAATCAATGTCGTAAGGTTAGTAGCAGCATGATGAGTGGATTTAGGTACGACGATTCTAAGTGAAATAAGTCACACAGAAAAGGACACTTCTCAGAAGGTATCACTGATAGAGGGAATGTAAAAACCGTTACACTTGAACTGAATTACAAAACAGAACAGAGTCACACATGCAGAAAACACACTATGGCTGCTTAACGGGAAAGGTGAGGTGGGGTGATACATAAAACAAGGGTATCAAATTAGCTCAGATACCATTCCATAAACCCAATATGTAATAGACAAGACCTACTCCTTGCTCAGAGAACTGGACTCAACACGCCCTATTCACCGCACAAGAATATATCTGACTAATAATAATCGTAAAACCTATGTATTGATATCTCTCTGTTAGTGTGTCAAGTGGGTGTAAAGCGGCATAAACACAGCAGTGAAAAGCAGCTAAACCCCATTATAAAAATAAATTACTTTGAAACACCCATGAAACAAAGACAGTGAAAGAGAGAGAAATTCTTACACAATGCGTTCAGGGGCTGTGATGCAACCTGGATTGACCATATCTAGACTCACAGCTGGATCAGACATAAGGGTGGACACTCTTGGGGCTGAGAGGTTTGGTGAGGTTGGGTGAGCAAACGCAGACCCTTTAAAGTAATACTGCGTGGTACCCATCGCATGGGTCCCAAATCTCCAGGTTCAAGGGCATCTTCCTACATCGAAAACATGCATGAGAAACCCAGAAGATGGTACACCGTGTGATGGGGAAAGGTTTCTAAAACGCACCTCATTTCTCATCTCCTTGTGCCCGGGTTCGCCATTCCAGCCGCTTTACTAGCAAGCTCCCTACTTGGAGCATCAGCACCTTTAACCTCCTGTTCCGTACAGGTTGCAATTTGTCCTGAGGATAAACGGGAAGACGTGGAACCAACGAGAGACTAGCTCTTGGTGTTGGGACAGGCACAGGTCACTCTATTTTCCCAACAGAAAGAAGAATTAACCACAGGCTCAGCCTGACCCCCGAAACCAGAACAGGGCCTGAAGCCATTCTGCGATTTTGCGGCCAGCTCCCATAAAAACGAGTTGTAAAATGGAGGTTCAGGGCACTGCAATTCACAAACCTGCAGAGTTATAAATGATAACTCTCGTCCACAAATATATTGAGGGAAGGCAAAGAAGAGGATTTGAAATCAAGGCAGAATTGCAGGAAACAGATTTCAGGAGGTACATACGAATCGCCTTTAAAGCACATGAAAAGCGGCAAAACGTTGACAATGATGCCCTTGGCCAAAAGGGCGTATGCGTTTTTACCTGAATATATTCAGGAAAAAACGCATACGCCCTTTTTGGCCAACCAAGCAACCTGGAAAGGCAAATCAGCGCTACAAAGAAGTCTCGCTTCCCATCGGTCAAAAGGGCCATGCTGAAAAAAGTGTCAAAACCAGAAATGCAGGACAGGCCATGGAGAAATGGGAGCCTTGCTACACTGATGGGCGGGATGTAAATTGCCAAGAGCCACTCTGGAGAAGTGTCCGGTGAGTCCTGAAATATCTGAAAAACACAGCTCAGAGAGCATAGGGAACTTCCACTCATGGGGGTATAAATTGGGAAAATTAAAAATCAGCAAGACACAAGCACCCCAAAGTTTAGGGCTGCTCTGTTGACCAGGACCTCCACTTCATTCCACCTTAAATATCCCAGGAAAGAGAAAAATGGATAAAGAAGTTGTGGTCCTTATGTACAATGGAATATCACTCAGCCAGGAAATCAATGTCGTAAGGTTAGTAGCAGCATGATGAGTGGATTTAGGTACGACGATTCTAAGTGAAATAAGTCACACAGAAAAGGACACTTCTCATAAGGTACCACTGATAGAGGGAATGTAAAAACCATTACACTTGAACTGAATTACAAAACAGAACAGAGTCACACATGCAGAAAACACACTATGGCTGCTTCACGGGAAAGGTGAGGTGGGGTGATACATAAAACAAGGGTATCAAATTAGCTCAGATACCGTTCCATAAACCCAATATGTAATAGACAAGACCTACTCCTTGCTCAGAGAACTGGACTCAACACGCCCTATTCACCGCACAAGAATATATCTGACTAATAATAATCGTAAAACCTATGTATTGATATCTCTCTGTTAGTGTGTCAAGTGGGTGTAAAGCGGCATAAACACAGCCGTGAAAAGCAGCTAAACCCCATTATAAAAATAAATTACTTTGAAACAACCATGAAACAAAGACAGTGAAAGAGAGAGAAATTCTTACACAATGCGTTCAGGGGCTGTGATGCAACCTGGATTGACCATATCTAGACGCACAGCTGGATGAGACATAAGGGTGGACACTCTTGGGGCTGAGAGGTTTGGTGAGGTTGGGTGAGCAAACGCAGACCCTTTAAAGTAATACTGCGTGGTACCCATCGCATGGGTCCCAAATCTCCAGGTTCAAGGGCATCTTCCTACATCAAAAACATGCATGAGAAACCCAGAAGATGGTACACTGTGTGATGGGGAAAGGTTTCTAAAACGCACCTCATTTCTCATCTCCTTGTGCCCGGGTTCGCCGTTCCAGCCGCTTTACTAGCAAGCTCCCAACTTGGAGCATCAGCACCTTTAACCTCCTGTTCCGTACAGGTTGCAATTTGTCCTGAGGATAAACGGGAAGACGTGGAACCAACGAGAGACTAGCTCTTGGTGTTGGGACAGGCACAGGTCACTCTATTTTCCCATCAGAAAGAAGAATTAACCACAGGCTCAGCCTGACCCCCGGAACCAGAACAGGGCCTGAAGCCATTCTGCGATTTTGTGGCCAGCTCCCATAAAAACGAGTTTTAAAATGGAGGTTCAGGGCACTGCAATTCACAAACCTGCAGAGTTATAAATGATAACTCTCGTCCACAAATATATTCAGCGAAGGCAAAGAAGAGGATTTGAAATCAAGGCAGAATTGCAGGAAACAGATTTCAGGAGGTAGATACGAATCGCCTTTAAAGCACATGAAAAGCGGCAAAACGTTGACAATGATGCCCTTGGCCAAAAAGGGCGTATGCGTTTTTTCCTGATTATATTCAGGAAAAAACGCATACGCCCTTTTTGGCCAACCAAGCAACCTGGAAAGGCAAATCAGCACTACAAAGAAGTCTCGCTTCCCATCGGTCAAAAGGGCCATGCTGAAAAAAGTGTCAAAACCAGAAATGCAGGACAGGCCATGGAGAAATGGGAGCCTTGCTACACTGATGGGCGGGATGTAAATTGCCAACAGCCACTCTGGAGAAGTGTCCGGTGAGTCCTGAAACATCTGAAAAACACAGCTTAGAGAGCATAGGGCACTTCCACTCATGGGGGTATAAATTGGGAGAATGAAAAATCAGCAAGACACAAGCACCCCAAAGTTTAGGGCTGCTCTGTTGACCAGGACCTCCACTTCATTCCACCTTCAATATCCCAGGAAAGAGAAAAATGGATAAAGAAGTTGTGGTCCTTATGTACAATGGAATATCACTCAGCCATGAAATCAATGTCGTAAGGTTAGTAGCAGCATGATGAGTGGATTTAGGTACGACGATTCTAAGTGAAATAAGTCACACAGAAAAGGACACTTCTCATAAGGTATCACTGATAGAGGGAATGTAAAAACTGTTACACTTGGACTGAATTACAAAACAGAACAGAGTCACACATGCAGAAAACACACTATGGCTGCTTAACGGGAAAGGTGAGGTGGGGTGATACATAAAACAAGGGTATCAAATTAGCTCAGATACCGTTCCATAAACCCAATATGTAATAGACAAGACCTACTCCTTGCTCAGAGAACTGGACTCAACACGCCCTATTCACCGCACAAGAATATATCTGACTAATAATAATCGTAAAACCTATGTATTGATATCTCTCTGTTAGTGTGTCAAGTGGGTGTAAAGCCGCATAAACACAGCATTGAAAAGCAGCTAAACCCCATTATAAAAATAAATTACTTTGAAACACCCATGAAACAAAGACAGTGAAAGAGAGAGAAATTCTTACACAATGCGTTCAGGGGCTGTGATGCAACCTGGATTGACCATATCTAGACGCACAGCTGGATGAGACATAAGGGTGGACACTCTTGGGGCTGAGAGGTTTGGTGAGGTTGGGTGAGCAAACGCAGACCCTTTAAAGTAATACTGCGTGGTACCCATCGCATGGGTCCCAAATCTCCAGGTTCAAGGGAATCTTCCTACATCAAAAACATGCATGAGAAACCCAGAAGACGGTACACCGTGTGATGGGGAAAGGTTTCTAAAACGTACCTCATTTCTCAGCTCCTTGTGCCCGGGTTCGCCGTTCCAGCCGCTTTACTAGCAAGCTCCCTACTTGGAGCATCAGCACCTTTAACCTCCTGTTCCGTACAGGTTGCAATTTGTCCTGAGGATAAACGGGAAGACGTGGAACCAACGAGAGACTAGCTCTTGGTGTTGGGACAGGCACAGGTCACTCTATTTTCCCATCAGAAAGAAGAATTAACCACAGGCTCAGCCTGACCCCCGGAACCAGAATAGGGCCTGAAGCCATTCTGCGATTTTGCGGCCAGCTCCCATAAAAACGAGTTGTAAAATGGAGGTTCAGGGCACTGCAATTCACAAACCTGCAGAGTTATAAATGATAACTCTCGTCCACAAATATATTGAGGGAAGGCAAAGAAGAGGATTTGAAATCAAGGCAGAATTGCAGGAAACAGATTTCAGGAGGTAGATACGAATCGCCTTTAAAGCACATGAAAAGCGGCAAAACGTTGACAATGATGCCCTTGGCCAAAAAGGGCGTATGCGTTTTTTCCTGAATATATTCAGGAAAAAACGCATACGCCCTTTTTGGCCAACCAAGCAACCTGGAAAGGCAAATCAGCGCTACAAAGAAGTCTTGCTTCCCATCGGTCAAAAGGGCCATGCTGAAAAAAGTGTCAAAACCAGAAATGCAGGACAGGCCATGGAGAAATGGGAGCCTTGCTACACTGATGGGCGGGATGTAAATTGCCAAGAGCCACTCTGGAGAAGTGTCCGGTGAGTCCTGAAACATCTAAAAAACACAGCTTAGAGAGCATAGGGCACTTCCACTCATGGGGGTATAAATTGGGAAAATTAAAAATCAGCAAGACACAAGCACCCCAAAGTTTAGGGCTGCTCTGTTGACAAGGACCTCCAATTCATTCCACCTTAAATATCCCAGGAAAGAGAAAAATGGATAAAGAAGTTGTGGTCCTTATGTACAATGGAATATCACTCAGCCAGGAAATCAATGTCGTAAGGTTAGTAGCAGCATGATGAGTGGATTTAGGTACGACGATTCTAAGTGAAATAAGTCACACAGAAAAGGACACTTCTCATAAGGTATCACTGATAGAGGGAATGTAAAAACCGTTACACTTGAACTGAATTACAAAACAGAACAGAGTCACACATGCAGAAAACACACTATGGCTGCTTAACGGGAAAGGTGAGGTGGGGTGATACATAAAACAAGGGTATCAAATTAGCTCAGATACCGTTCCATAAACCCAATATGTAATAGACAAGACCTACTCCTTGCTCGGAGAACTGGACTCAACACACCCTATTCACCTCACAAGAATATATCTGACTAATAATAATCGTAAAACCTATGTATTGATATCTCTCTGTTAGTGTGTCAAGTGGGTGTAAAGCGGCATAAACACAGCAGTGAAAAGCAGCTAAACCCCATTATAAAAATAAATTACTTTGAAACAACCATGAAACAAAGACTGTGAAAGAGAGAGAAATTCTTACACAATGCGTTCAGGGGCTGTGATGCAACCTGGATTGACCATATCTAGACGCACAGCTGGATGAGACATAAGGGTGGACACTCTTGGGGCTGAGAGGTTTGGTGAGGTTGGGTGAGCAAACGCAGACCCTTTAAAGTAATACTGCGTGGTACCCATCGCATGGGTCCCAAATCTCCAGGTTCAAGGGCATCTTCCTACATCAAAAACATGCATGAGAAACCCAGAAGATGGTACATCGTGTGATGGGGAAATGTTTCTAAAACGCACCTCATTTCTCATCTCCTTGTGCCCGGATTCGCCATTCCAGCCGCTTTACTAGCAAGCTCCCTACTTGGAGCATCAGCACCTTTAACCTCCTGTTCCGTACAGGTTGCAATTTGTCCTGAGGATAAACGGGAAGATGTGGAACCAACGAGAGACTAGCTCTTGGTGTTGGGACAGGCACAGGTCACTCTATTTTCCCATCAGAAAGAAGAATTAACCACAGGCTCAGCCTGACCCCCGAATCCAGAACAGGGCCTGAAGCCATTCTGCGATTTTGCGGCCAGCTCCCATAAAAACGAGTTGTAAAATGGAGGTTCAGGGCACTGCAATTCACAAACCTGCAGAGTTATAAATGATAACTCTCGTCCACAAATATATTGAGGGAAGGCAAAGAAGAGGATTTGAAATCAAGGCAGAATTGCACGAAACAGATTTCAGGAGGTAGATACGAATCGCCTTTAAAGCACATGAAAAGCGGCAAAACGTTGACAATGATGCCCTTGGCCAAAAAGGGCGTATGCGTTTTTTCCTGAATATATTCAGGAAAAAACGCATACGCCCTTTTTGGCCAACCAAGCAACCTGGAAAGGCAAATCAGCGCTACAAAGAAGTCTCGCTTCCCATCGGTCAAAAGGGCCATGCTGAAAAAAGTGTCAAAACCAGAAATGCAGGACAGGCCATGGAGAAATGGGAGCCTTGCTACACTGATGGGCGGGATGTAAATTGCTAAGAGCCACTCTGGAGAAGTGTCCGGTGAGTCCTGAAACATCTGAAAAACACAGCTTAGAGAGCATAGGGCACTTCCACTCATGGGGGTATAAATTGGGAAAATTAAAAATCAGCAAGACACAAGCACCCCAAAGTTTAGGGCTGCTCTGTTGACCAGGACCTCCACTTCTTTCCACCTTAAATATCCCAGGAAAGAGAAAAATGGATAAAGAAGTTGTGGTCCTTATGTACAATGGAATATCACTCAGCCATGAAATCAATGTCGTAAGGTTAGTAGCAGCATGATGAGTGGATTTAGGTACGACGATTCTAAGTGAAATAAGTCACACAGAAAAGGACACTTCTCAGAAGGTATCACTGATAGAGGGAATGTAAAAACCGTTACACTTGAACTGAATTACAAAACAGAACAGAGTCACACATGCAGAAAACACACTATGGCTGCTTAACGGGAAAGGTGAGGTGGGGTGATACATAAAACAAGGGTATCAAATTAGCTCAGATACCGTTCCATAAACCCAATATGTAATAGACAAGACCTACTCCTTGCTCAGAGAACTGGACTCAACACGCCCTATTCACCGCACAAGAATATATCTGACTAATAATAATCGTAAAACCTATGTATTGATATCTCTCTGTTAGTGTGTCAAGTGGGTGTATAGCGGCATAAACACAGCAGTGAAAAGCAGCTAAACCCCATTATAAAAATAAATTACTTTGAAACACCCATGAAACAAAGACAGTGAAAGAGAGAGAAATTCTTACACAATGCGTTCAGGGGCTGTGATGCAACCTGGATTGACCATATCTAGACGCACAGCTGGATGAGACATAAGGGTGGACACTCTTGGGGCTGAGAGGTTTGGTGAGGTTGGGTGAGCAAACGCAGACCCTTTAAAGTAATACTGCGTGGTACCCATCGCATGGGTCCCAAATCTCCAGGTTCAAGGGCATCTTCCTACATCAAAAACATGCATGAGAAACCCAGAAGATGGTACACCGTGTGATGGGGAAAGGTTTCTAAAACGCACCTCATTTCTCATCTCCTTGTGCCCGGGTTCGCCATTCCAGCCGCTTTACTAGCAAGCTCCCTACTTGGAGCATCAGCACCTTTAACCTCCTGTTCCGTACAGGTTGCAATTTGTCCTGAGGATAAACGGGAAGACGTGGAACCAACGAGAGACTAGCTCTTGGTGTTGGGACAGGCACAGGTCACTCTATTTTCCCAACAGAAAGAAGAATTAACCACAGGCTCAGCCTGACCCCCGAAACCAGAACAGGGCCTGAAGCCATTCTGCGATTTTGCGGCCAGCTCCCATAAAAACGAGTTGTAAAATGGAGGTTCAGGGCACTGCAATTCACAAACCTGCAGAGTTATAAATGATAACTCTCGTCCACAAATATATTGAGGGAAGGCAAAGAAGAGGATTTGAAATCAAGGCAGAATTGCAGGAAACAGATTTCAGGAGGTACATACGAATCGCCTTTAAAGCACATGAAAAGCGGCAAAACGTTGACAATGATGCCCTTGGCCAAAAGGGCGTATGCGTTTTTACCTGAATATATTCAGGAAAAAACGCATACGCCCTTTTTGGCCAACCAAGCAACCTGGAAAGGCAAATCAGCGCTACAAAGAAGTCTCGCTTCCCATCGGTCAAAAGGGCCATGCTGAAAAAAGTGTCAAAACCAGAAATGCAGGACAGGCCATGGAGAAATGGGAGCCTTGCTACACTGATGGGCGGGATGTAAATTGCCAAGAGCCACTCTGGAGAAGTGTCCGGTGAGTCCTGAAATATCTGAAAAACACAGCTCAGAGAGCATAGGGAACTTCCACTCATGGGGGTATAAATTGGGAAAATTAAAAATCAGCAAGACACAAGCACCCCAAAGTTTAGGGCTGCTCTGTTGACCAGGACCTCCACTTCATTCCACCTTAAATATCCCAGGAAAGAGAAAAATGGATAAAGAAGTTGTGGTCCTTATGTACAATGGAATATCACTCAGCCAGGAAATCAATGTCGTAAGGTTAGTAGCAGCATGATGAGTGGATTTAGGTACGACGATTCTAAGTGAAATAAGTCACACAGAAAAGGACACTTCTCATAAGGTACCACTGATAGAGGGAATGTAAAAACCATTACACTTGAACTGAATTACAAAACAGAACAGAGTCACACATGCAGAAAACACACTATGGCTGCTTCACGGGAAAGGTGAGGTGGGGTGATACATAAAACAAGGGTATCAAATTAGCTCAGATACCGTTCCATAAACCCAATATGTAATAGACAAGACCTACTCCTTGCTCAGAGAACTGGACTCAACACGCCCTATTCACCGCACAAGAATATATCTGACTAATAATAATCGTAAAACCTATGTATTGATATCTCTCTGTTAGTGTGTCAAGTGGGTGTAAAGCGGCATAAACACAGCCGTGAAAAGCAGCTAAACCCCATTATAAAAATAAATTACTTTGAAACAACCATGAAACAAAGACAGTGAAAGAGAGAGAAATTCTTACACAATGCGTTCAGGGGCTGTGATGCAACCTGGATTGACCATATCTAGACGCACAGCTGGATGAGACATAAGGGTGGACACTCTTGGGGCTGAGAGGTTTGGTGAGGTTGGGTGAGCAAACGCAGACCCTTTAAAGTAATACTGCGTGGTACCCATCGCATGGGTCCCAAATCTCCAGGTTCAAGGGCATCTTCCTACATCAAAAACATGCATGAGAAACCCAGAAGATGGTACACTGTGTGATGGGGAAAGGTTTCTAAAACGCACCTCATTTCTCATCTCCTTGTGCCCGGGTTCGCCGTTCCAGCCGCTTTACTAGCAAGCTCCCAACTTGGAGCATCAGCACCTTTAACCTCCTGTTCCGTACAGGTTGCAATTTGTCCTGAGGATAAACGGGAAGACGTGGAACCAACGAGAGACTAGCTCTTGGTGTTGGGACAGGCACAGGTCACTCTATTTTCCCATCAGAAAGAAGAATTAACCACAGGCTCAGCCTGACCCCCGGAACCAGAACAGGGCCTGAAGCCATTCTGCGATTTTGTGGCCAGCTCCCATAAAAACGAGTTTTAAAATGGAGGTTCAGGGCACTGCAATTCACAAACCTGCAGAGTTATAAATGATAACTCTCGTCCACAAATATATTCAGCGAAGGCAAAGAAGAGGATTTGAAATCAAGGCAGAATTGCAGGAAACAGATTTCAGGAGGTAGATACGAATCGCCTTTAAAGCACATGAAAAGCGGCAAAACGTTGACAATGATGCCCTTGGCCAAAAAGGGCGTATGCGTTTTTTCCTGATTATATTCAGGAAAAAACGCATACGCCCTTTTTGGCCAACCAAGCAACCTGGAAAGGCAAATCAGCACTACAAAGAAGTCTCGCTTCCCATCGGTCAAAAGGGCCATGCTGAAAAAAGTGTCAAAACCAGAAATGCAGGACAGGCCATGGAGAAATGGGAGCCTTGCTACACTGATGGGCGGGATGTAAATTGCCAACAGCCACTCTGGAGAAGTGTCCGGTGAGTCCTGAAACATCTGAAAAACACAGCTTAGAGAGCATAGGGCACTTCCACTCATGGGGGTATAAATTGGGAGAATGAAAAATCAGCAAGACACAAGCACCCCAAAGTTTAGGGCTGCTCTGTTGACCAGGACCTCCACTTCATTCCACCTTCAATATCCCAGGAAAGAGAAAAATGGATAAAGAAGTTGTGGTCCTTATGTACAATGGAATATCACTCAGCCATGAAATCAATGTCGTAAGGTTAGTAGCAGCATGATGAGTGGATTTAGGTACGACGATTCTAAGTGAAATAAGTCACACAGAAAAGGACACTTCTCATAAGGTATCACTGATAGAGGGAATGTAAAAACTGTTACACTTGGACTGAATTACAAAACAGAACAGAGTCACACATGCAGAAAACACACTATGGCTGCTTAACGGGAAAGGTGAGGTGGGGTGATACATAAAACAAGGGTATCAAATTAGCTCAGATACCGTTCCATAAACCCAATATGTAATAGACAAGACCTACTCCTTGCTCAGAGAACTGGACTCAACACGCCCTATTCACCGCACAAGAATATATCTGACTAATAATAATCGTAAAACCTATGTATTGATATCTCTCTGTTAGTGTGTCAAGTGGGTGTAAAGCCGCATAAACACAGCATTGAAAAGCAGCTAAACCCCATTATAAAAATAAATTACTTTGAAACACCCATGAAACAAAGACAGTGAAAGAGAGAGAAATTCTTACACAATGCGTTCAGGGGCTGTGATGCAACCTGGATTGACCATATCTAGACGCACAGCTGGATGAGACATAAGGGTGGACACTCTTGGGGCTGAGAGGTTTGGTGAGGTTGGGTGAGCAAACGCAGACCCTTTAAAGTAATACTGCGTGGTACCCATCGCATGGGTCCCAAATCTCCAGGTTCAAGGGAATCTTCCTACATCAAAAACATGCATGAGAAACCCAGAAGACGGTACACCGTGTGATGGGGAAAGGTTTCTAAAACGTACCTCATTTCTCAGCTCCTTGTGCCCGGGTTCGCCGTTCCAGCCGCTTTACTAGCAAGCTCCCTACTTGGAGCATCAGCACCTTTAACCTCCTGTTCCGTACAGGTTGCAATTTGTCCTGAGGATAAACGGGAAGACGTGGAACCAACGAGAGACTAGCTCTTGGTGTTGGGACAGGCACAGGTCACTCTATTTTCCCATCAGAAAGAAGAATTAACCACAGGCTCAGCCTGACCCCCGGAACCAGAATAGGGCCTGAAGCCATTCTGCGATTTTGCGGCCAGCTCCCATAAAAACGAGTTGTAAAATGGAGGTTCAGGGCACTGCAATTCACAAACCTGCAGAGTTATAAATGATAACTCTCGTCCACAAATATATTGAGGGAAGGCAAAGAAGAGGATTTGAAATCAAGGCAGAATTGCAGGAAACAGATTTCAGGAGGTAGATACGAATCGCCTTTAAAGCACATGAAAAGCGGCAAAACGTTGACAATGATGCCCTTGGCCAAAAAGGGCGTATGCGTTTTTTCCTGAATATATTCAGGAAAAAACGCATACGCCCTTTTTGGCCAACCAAGCAACCTGGAAAGGCAAATCAGCGCTACAAAGAAGTCTTGCTTCCCATCGGTCAAAAGGGCCATGCTGAAAAAAGTGTCAAAACCAGAAATGCAGGACAGGCCATGGAGAAATGGGAGCCTTGCTACACTGATGGGCGGGATGTAAATTGCCAAGAGCCACTCTGGAGAAGTGTCCGGTGAGTCCTGAAACATCTAAAAAACACAGCTTAGAGAGCATAGGGCACTTCCACTCATGGGGGTATAAATTGGGAAAATTAAAAATCAGCAAGACACAAGCACCCCAAAGTTTAGGGCTGCTCTGTTGACAAGGACCTCCAATTCATTCCACCTTAAATATCCCAGGAAAGAGAAAAATGGATAAAGAAGTTGTGGTCCTTATGTACAATGGAATATCACTCAGCCAGGAAATCAATGTCGTAAGGTTAGTAGCAGCATGATGAGTGGATTTAGGTACGACGATTCTAAGTGAAATAAGTCACACAGAAAAGGACACTTCTCATAAGGTATCACTGATAGAGGGAATGTAAAAACCGTTACACTTGAACTGAATTACAAAACAGAACAGAGTCACACATGCAGAAAACACACTATGGCTGCTTAACGGGAAAGGTGAGGTGGGGTGATACATAAAACAAGGGTATCAAATTAGCTCAGATACCGTTCCATAAACCCAATATGTAATAGACAAGACCTACTCCTTGCTCGGAGAACTGGACTCAACACACCCTATTCACCTCACAAGAATATATCTGACTAATAATAATCGTAAAACCTATGTATTGATATCTCTCTGTTAGTGTGTCAAGTGGGTGTAAAGCGGCATAAACACAGCAGTGAAAAGCAGCTAAACCCCATTATAAAAATAAATTACTTTGAAACAACCATGAAACAAAGACTGTGAAAGAGAGAGAAATTCTTACACAATGCGTTCAGGGGCTGTGATGCAACCTGGATTGACCATATCTAGACGCACAGCTGGATGAGACATAAGGGTGGACACTCTTGGGGCTGAGAGGTTTGGTGAGGTTGGGTGAGCAAACGCAGACCCTTTAAAGTAATACTGCGTGGTACCCATCGCATGGGTCCCAAATCTCCAGGTTCAAGGGCATCTTCCTACATCAAAAACATGCATGAGAAACCCAGAAGATGGTACATCGTGTGATGGGGAAATGTTTCTAAAACGCACCTCATTTCTCATCTCCTTGTGCCCGGATTCGCCATTCCAGCCGCTTTACTAGCAAGCTCCCTACTTGGAGCATCAGCACCTTTAACCTCCTGTTCCGTACAGGTTGCAATTTGTCCTGAGGATAAACGGGAAGATGTGGAACCAACGAGAGACTAGCTCTTGGTGTTGGGACAGGCACAGGTCACTCTATTTTCCCATCAGAAAGAAGAATTAACCACAGGCTCAGCCTGACCCCCGAATCCAGAACAGGGCCTGAAGCCATTCTGCGATTTTGCGGCCAGCTCCCATAAAAACGAGTTGTAAAATGGAGGTTCAGGGCACTGCAATTCACAAACCTGCAGAGTTATAAATGATAACTCTTGTCCACAAATATATTGAGGGAAGGCAAAGAAGAGGATTTGAAATCAAGGCAGAATTGCACGAAACAGATTTCAGGAGGTAGATACGAATCGCCTTTAAAGCACATGAAAAGCGGCAAAACGTTGACAATGATGCCCTTGGCCAAAAAGGGCGTATGCGTTTTTTCCTGAATATATTCAGGAAAAAACGCATACGCCCTTTTTGGCCAACCAAGCAACCTGGAAAGGCAAATCAGCGCTACAAAGAAGTCTCGCTTCCCATCGGTCAAAAGGGCCATGCTGAAAAAAGTGTCAAAACCAGAACTGCAGGACAGGCCATGGAGAAATGGGAGCCTTGCTACACTGATGGGCGGGATGTAAATTGCTAAGAGCCACTCTGGAGAAGTGTCCGGTGAGTCCTGAAACATCTGAAAAACACAGCTTAGAGAGCATAGGGCACTTCCACTCATGGGGGTATAAATTGGGAAAATTAAAAATCAGCAAGACACAAGCACCCCAAAGTTTAGGGCTGCTCTGTTGACCAGGACCTCCACTTCTTTCCACCTTAAATATCCCAGGAAAGAGAAAAATGGATAAAGAAGTTGTGGTCCTTATGTACAATGGAATATCACTCAGCCATGAAATCAATGTCGTAAGGTTAGTAGCAGCATGATGAGTGGATTTAGGTACGACGATTCTAAGTGAAATAAGTCACACAGAAAAGGACACTTCTCATAAGGTATCACTGATAGAGGGAATGTAAAAACCGTTACACTTGAACTGAATTACAAAACAGAACAGAGTCACACATGCAGAAAACACACTATGGCTGCTTAACGGGAAAGGTGAGGTGGGGTGATACATAAAACAAGGGTATCAAATTAGCTCAGATACCGTTCCATAAACCCAATATGTAATAGACAAGACCTACTCCTTGCTCAGAGAACTGGACTCAACACGCCCTATTCACCGCACAAGAATATATCTGACTAATAATAATCGTAAAACCTATGTATTGATATCTCTCTGTTAGTGTGTCAAGTGGGTGTATAGCGGCATAAACACAGCAGTGAAAAGCAGCTAAACCCCATTATAAAAATAAATTACTTTGAAACACCCATGAAACAAAGACAGTGAAAGAGAGAGAAATTCTTACACAATGCGTTCAGGGGCTGTGATGCAACCTGGATTGACCATATCTAGACGCACAGCTGGATGAGACATAAGGGTGGACACTCTTGGGGCTGAGAGGTTTGGTGAGGTTGGGTGAGCAAACGCAGACCCTTTAAAGTAATACTGCGTGGTACCCATCGCATGGGTCCCAAATCTCCAGGTTCAAGGGCATCTTCCTACATCGAAAACATGCATGAGAAACCCAGAAGATGGTACACCGTGTGATGGGGAAAGGTTTCTAAAACGCACCTCATTTCTCATCTCCTTGTACCCGGGTTCGCCATTCCAGCCGCTTTACTAGCAAGCTCCCTACTTGGAGAATCAGCACCTTTAACCTCCTGTTCCGTACAGGTTGCAATTTGTCCTGAGGATAAACGGGAAGACGTGGAACCAACGAGAGACTAGCTCTTGGTGTTGGGACAGGCACAGGTCACTCTATTTTCCCATCAGAAAGAAGAATTAACCACAGGCTCAGCCTGACCCCCGAAACCAGAACAGGGCCTGAAGCCATTCTGCGATTTTGCGGCCAGCTCCCATAAAAACGAGTTGTAAAATGGAGGTTCAGGGCACTGCAATTCACAAACCTGCAGAGTTATAAATGATAACTCTCGTCCACAAATATATTGAGGGAAGGCAAAGAAGAGGATTTGAAATCAAGGCAGAATTGCAGGAAACAGATTTCAGGAGGTACATACGAATCGCCTTTAAAGCACATGAAAAGCGGCAAAACGTTGACAATGATGCCCTTGGCCAAAAGGGCGTATGCGTTTTTACCTGAATATATTCAGGAAAAAACGCATACGCCCTTTTTGGCCAACCAAGCAACCTGGAAAGGCAAATCAGCGCTACAAAGAAGTCTCGCTTCCCATCGGTCAAAAGGGCCATGCTGAAAAAAGTGTCAAAACCAGAAATGCAGGACAGGCCATGGAGAAATGGGAGCCTTGCTACACTGATGGGCGGGATGTAAATTGCCAACAGCCACTCTGGAGAAGTGTACGGTGAGTCCTGAAACATCTGAAAAACACAGCTCAGAGAGCATAGGGCACTTCCACTCATGGGGGTATAAATTGGGAAAATTAAAAATCAGCAAGACACAAGCACCCCAAAGTTGAGGGCTGCTCTGTTGACCAGGACCTCCACTTCATTCCACCTTAAATATCCCAGGAAAGAGAAAAATGGATAAAGAAGTTGTGGTCCTTATGTACAATGGAATATCACTCAGCCATGAAATCAATGTCGTAAGGTTAGTAGCAGCATGATGAGTGGATTTAGGTACGACGATTCTAAGTGAAATAAGTCACACAGAAAAGGACACTTCTCATAAGGTATCACTGATAGAGGGAATGTAAAAACCGTTACACTTGAACTGAATTACAAAACAGAACAGAGTCACACATGCAGAAAACACACTATGGCTGCTTAACGGGAAAGGTGAGGTGGGGTGATACATAAAACAAGGGTATCAAATTAGCTCAGATACCGTTCCATAAACCCAATATGTAATAGACAAGACCTACTCCTTGCTCAGAGAACTGGACTCAACACGCCCTATTCACCGCACAAGAATATATGTGACTAATAATAATCGTAAAACCTATGTATTGATATCTCTCTGTTAGTGTGTCAAGTGGGTGTAAAGCGGCATAAACACAGCAGTGAAAAGCAGCTAAACCCCATTATAAAAATAAATTACTTTGAAACAACCATGAAACAAAGACTGTGAAAGAGAGAGAAATTCTTACACAATGCGTTCAGGGGCTGTGATGCAACCTGGATTGACCATATCTAGACCCACAGCTGGATGAGACATAAGGGTGGACACTCTTGGGGCTGAGAGGTTTGGTGAGGTTGGGTGAGCAAACGCAGACCCTTTAAATAATACTCCGTGGTACCCATCGCATGGGTCCCAAATCTCCAGGTTCAAGGGCATCTTCCTACATCGAAAACATGCATGAGAAACCCAGAAGATGGTACACCGTGTGATGGGGAAAGGTTTCTAAAACGCACCTCATTTCTCATCTCCTTGTGCCCGGGTTCGCCATTCCAGCCGCTTTACTAGCAAGCTCCCTACTTGGAGCATCAGCACCTTTAACCTCCTGTTCCGTACAGGTTGCAATTTGTCCTGAGGATAAACGGGAAGACGTGGAACCAACGAGAGACTAGCTCTTGGTGTTGGGACAGGCACAGGTCACTCTATTTTCCCATCAGAAAGAAGAATTAACCACAGGCTCAGCCTGACCCCCGAAACCAGAACAGGGCCTGAAGCCATTCTGCGATTTTGCGGCCAGCTCCCATAAAAACGAGTTGTAAAATGGAGGTTCAGGGCACTGCAATTCACAAACCTGCAGAGTTATAAATGATAACTCTCGTCCACAAATATATTGAGGGAAGGCAAAGAAGAGGATTTGAAATCAAGGCAGAATTGCAGGAAACAGATTTCAGGAGGTACATACGAATCGCCTTTAAAGCACATGAAAAGCGGCAAAACGTTGACAATGATGCCCTTGGCCAAAAGGGCGTATGCTTTTTTTCCTGAATATATTCAGGAAAAAACGCATACGCCCTTTTTGGCCAACCAAGCAACCTGGAAAGGCAAATCAGCGCTACAAAGAAGTCTCGCTTCCCATCGGTCAAAAGGGCCATGCTGAAAAAAGTCTCAAAACCAGAAATGCAGGACAGGCCATGGAGAAATGGGAGCCTTGCTACACTGATGGGCGGGATGTAAATTGCCAAGAGCCACTCTGGAGAAGTGTCCGGTGAGTCCTGAAACATCTGAAAAACACAGCTCAGAGAGCATAGGGAACTTCCACTCATGGGGGTATAAATTGGGAAAATTAAAAATCAGCAAGACACAAGCACCCCAAAGTTTAGGGCTGCTATGTTGACCAGGACCTCCACTTCATTCCACCTTAAATATCCCAGGAAAGAGAAAAATGGATAAAGAAGTTGTGGTCCTTATGTACAATGGAATATCACTCAGCCATGAAATCAATGTCGTAAGGTTAGTAGCAGCATGATGAGTGGATTTAGGTACGACGATTCTAAGTGAAATAAGTCACACAGAAAAGGACACTTCTCATAAGGTATCACTGATAGAGGGAATGTAAAAACCGTTACACTTGAACTGAATTACAAAACAGAACAGAGTCACACATGCAGAAAACACACTATGGCTGCTTAACGGGAAAGGTGAGGTGGGGTGATACATAAAACAAGGGTATCAAATTAGCTCAGATACCGTTCCATAAACCCAATATGTAATAGACAAGACCTACTCCTTGCTCAGAGAACTGGACTCAACACGCCCTATTCACCGCACAAGAATATATCTGACTAATAATAATCGTAAAACCTATGTATTGATATCTCTCTGTTAGTGTGTCAAGTGGGTGTAAAGCGGCATAAACACAGCCGTGAAAAGCAGCTAAACCCCATTATAAAAATAAATTACTTTGAAACAACCATGAAACAAAGACAGTGAAAGAGAGAGAAATTCTTACACAATGCGTTCAGGGGCTGTGATGCAACCTGAATTGACGATATCTAGACCCACAGCTGGATGAGACATAAGGGTGGACACTCTTGGGGCTGAGAGTTTTGGTGAGGTTGGGTGAGCAAACGCAGACCCTTTAAAGTAATACTGCGTGGTACCCATCGCATGGGTCCCAAATCTCCAGGTTCAAGGGCATCTTCCTACATCAAAAACATGCATGAGAAACCCAGAAGATGGTACACTGTCTGATGGGGAAAGGTTTCTAAAACGCACCTCATTTCTCATCTCCTTGTGCCCGGGTTCGCCGTTCCAGCCGCTTTACTAGCAAGCTCCCTACTTGGAGCATCAGCACCTTTAACCTCCTGTTCCGTACAGGTTGCAATTTGTCCTGAGGATAAACGGGAAGACGTGGAACCAACGAGAGACTAGCTCTTGGTGTTGGGACAGGCACAGGTCACTCTATTTTCCCATCAGAAAGAAGAATTAACCACAGGCTCAGCCTGACCCCCGGAACCAGAACAGGGCCTGAAGCCATTCTGCGATTTTGTGGCCAGCTCCCATAAAAACGAGTTGGAAAATGGAGGTTCAGGGCACTGCAATTCACAAACCTGCAGAGTTATAAATGATAACTCTCGTCCACAAATATATTCAGCGAAGGCAAAGAAGAGGATTTGAAATCAAGGCAGAATTGCAGGAAACAGATTTCAGGAGGTAGATACGAATCGCCTTTAAAGCACATGAAAAGCGGCAAAACGTTGACAATGATGCCCTTGGCCAAAAAGGGCGTATGCGTTTTTTCCTGATTATATTCAGGAAAAAACGCATACGCCCTTTTTGGCCAACCAAGCAACCTGGAAAGGCAAATCAGCACTACAAAGAAGTCTCGCTTCCCATCGGTCAAAAGGGCCATGCTGAAAAAAGTGTCAAAACCAGAAATGCAGGACAGGCCATGGAGAAATGGGAGCCTTGCTACACTGATGGGCGGGATGTAAATTGCCAACAGCCACTCTGGAGAAGTGTCCGGTGAGTCCTGAAACATCTGAAAAACACAGCTTAGAGAGCATAGGGCACTTCCACTCATGGGGGTATAAATTGGGAGAATGAAAAATCAGCAAGACACAAGCACCCCAAAGTTTAGGGCTGCTCTGTTGACCAGGACCTCCACTTCATTCCACCTTCAATATCCCAGGAAAGAGAAAAATGGATAAAGAAGTTGTGGTCCTTATGTACAATGGAATATCACTCAGCCATGAAATCAATGTCGTAAGGTTAGTAGCAGCATGATGAGTGGATTTAGGTACGACGATTCTAAGTGAAATAAGTCACACAGAAAAGGACACTTCTCATAAGGTATCACTGATAGAGGGAATGTAAAAACTGTTACACTTGAACTGAATTACAAAACAGAACAGAGTCACACATGCAGAAAACACACTATGGCTGCTTAACGGGAAAGGTGAGGTGGGGTGATACATAAAACAAGGGTATCAAATTAGCTCAGATACCGTTCCATAAACCCAATATGTAATAGACAAGACCTACTCCTTGCTCAGAGAACTGGACTCAACACGCCCTATTCACCGCACAAGAATATATCTGACTAATAATAATCGTAAAACCTATGTATTGATATCTCTCTGTTAGTGTGTCAAGTGGGTGTAAAGCCGCATAAACACAGCATTGAAAAGCAGCTAAACCCCATTATAAAAATAAATTACTTTGAAACACCCATGAAACAAAGACAGTGAAAGAGAGAGTAATTCTTACACAATGCGTTCAGGGGCTGAGATGCAACCTGGATTGACCATATCTAGACGCACAGCTGGATGAGACATAAGGGTGGACACACTTGGGGCTGAGAGTTTTGGTGAGGTTGGGTGAGCAAACGCAGACCCTTTAAAGTAATACTGCGTGGTACCCATCGCATGGGTCCCAAATCTCCAGGTTCAAGGGAATCTTCCTACATCAAAAACATGCATGAGAAACCCAGAAGACGGTACACCGTGTGATGGGGAAAGGTTTCTAAAACGCACCTCATTTCTCGTCTCCTTGTGCCCGGGTTCGCCATTCCAGCCGCTTTACTAGCAAGCTCCCTACTTGGAGCATCAGCACCTTTAACCTCCTGTTCCGTACAGGTTGCAATTTGTCCTGAGGATAAATGGGAAGACGTGGAACCAACGAGAGACTAGCTCTTGGTGTTGGGACAGGCACAGGTCACTCTATTTTCCCATCAGAAAGAAGAATTAACCACAGGCTCAGCCTGACCCCCGAAACCAGAACAGGGCCTGAAGCCATTCTGCGATTTTGCGGCCAGCTCCCATAAAAACGAGTTGTAAAATGGAGGTTCAGGGCACTGCAATTCACAAACCTGCAGAGTTATAAATGATAACTCTCGTCCACAAATATATTGAGGGAAGGCAAAGAAGACGATTTGAAATCAAGGCAGAATTGCAGGAAACAGATTTCAGGAGGTAGATACGAATCGCCTTTAAAGCACATGAAAAGCGGCAAAACGTTGACAATGATGCCCTTGGCCAAAAAGGGCGTATGCGTTTTTTCCTGAATATATTCAGGAAAAAACGCATACGCCCTTTTTGGCCAACCAAGCAACCTGGAAAGGCAAATCAGCGCTACAAAGAAGTCTCGCTTCCCATCGGTCAAAAGGGCCATGCTGAAAAAAGTGTCAAAACCAGAAATGCAGGACAGGCCATGGAGAAATGGGAGCCTTGCTACACTGATGGGCGGGATGTAAATTGCCAAGAGCCACTCTGGGGAAGTGTCCGGTGAGTCCTGAAACATCTGAAAAACACAGCTTAGAGAGCATAGGGCACTTCCACTCATGGGGGTATAAATTGGGAAAATTAAAAATCAGCAAGACACAAGCACCCCAAAGTTGAGGGCTGCTCTGTTGACCAGGACCTCCACTTCATTCCACCTTAAATATCCCAGGAAAGAGAAAAATGGATAAAGAAGTTGTGGTCCTTATGTACAATGGAATATCACTCAGCCATGAAATCAATGTCGTAAGGTTAGTAGCAGCATGATGAGTGGATTTAGGTACGACGATTCTAAGTGAAATAAGTCACACAGAAAAGGACACTTCTCATAAGGTATCACTGATAGAGGGAATGTAAAAACCATTACACTTGAACTGAATTACAAAACAGAACAGAGTCACACATGCAGAAAACACACTATGGCTGCTTAACGGGAAAGGTGAGGTGGGGTGATACATAAAACAAGGGTATCAAATTAGCTCAGATACCGTTCCATAAACCCAATATGTAATAGACAAGACCTACTCCTTGCTCAGAGAACTGGACTCAACACGCCCTATTCACCGCACAAGAATATATCTGACTAATAATAATCGTAAAACCTATGTATTGATATCTCTCTGTTAGTGTGTCAAGTGGGTGTAAAGCGGCATAAACACAGCAGTGAAAAGCAGCTAAACCCCATTATAAAAATAAATTACTTTGAAACAACCATGAAACAAAGACTGTGAAAGAGAGAGAAATTCTTACACAATGCGTTCAGGGGCTGTGATGCAACCTGGATTGACCATATCTAGACCCACAGCTGGATGAGACATAAGGGTGGACACTCTTGGGGCTGAGAGGTTTGGTGAGATTGGGTGAGCAAACGCAGACCCTTTAAAGTAATACTGCGTGGTACCCATCGCATGGGTCCCAAATCTCCAGGTTCAAGGGCATCTTCCTACATCAAAAACATGCATGAGAAACCCAGAAGATGGTACATCGTGTGATGGGGAAATGTTTCTAAAACGCACCTCATTTCTCATCTCCTTGTGCCCGGGTTCGCCATTCCAGCCGCTTTACTAGCAAGCTCCCTACTTGGAGCATCAGCACCTTTAACCTCCTGTTCCGTACAGGTTGCAATTTGTCCTGAGGATAAACGGGAAGACGTGGAACCAACGTGAGACTAGCTCTTGGTGTTGGGACAGGCACAGGTCACTCTATTTTCCCATGAGAAAGATGAATTAACCACAGGCTCAGCCTGGCCCCCGGAACCAGAACAGGGCCTGAAGCCATTCTGCGATTTTGCGGCCAGCTCCCATAAAAACGAGTTGTAAAATGGAGGTTCAGGGCACTGCAATTCACAAACCTGCAGAGTTATAAATGATAACTCTCGTCCACAAATATATTGAGGGAAGGCAAAGAAGAGGATTTGAAATCAAGGCAGAATTGCAGGAAACAGATTTCTGGAGGTAGATACGAATCGCCTTTAAAGCACATGAAAAGCGGCAAAACGTTGACAATGATGCCCTTGGCCAAAAAGGGCGTATGCGTTTTTTCCTGAATATATTCAGGAAAAAACGCATACGCCCTTTTTGGCCAACCAAGCAACCTGGAAAGGCAAATCAGCGCTACAAACAAGTCTCGCTTCCCATCGGTCAAAAGGGCCATGCTGAAAAAAGTCTCAAAACCAGAAATGCAGGACAGGCCATGGGGAAATGGGAGCCTTGCTACACTGATGGGCGGGATGTAAATTGCCAAGAGCCACTCTGGGGAAGTGTCCGGTGAGTCCTGAAACATCTGAAAAACACAGCTTAGAGAGCATAGGGCACTTCCACTCATGGGGGTATAAATTGGGAAAATGAAAAATCAGCAAGACACAAGCACCCCAAAGTTGAGGGCTGCTCTGTTGACAAGGACCTCCACTTCATTCCACCTTAAATATCCCAGGAAAGAGAAAAATGGATAAAGAAGTTGTGGTCCTTATGTACAATGGAATATCACTCAGCCAGGAAATCAATGTCGTAAGGTTAGTAGCAGCATGATGAGTGGATTTAGGTACGACGATTCTAAGTGAAATAAGTCACACAGAAAAGGACACTTCTCATAAGGTATCACTGATAGAGGGAATGTAAAAACCGTTACACTTGAACTGAATTACAAAACAGAACAGAGTCACACATGCAGAAAACACACTATGGCTGCTTAACGGGAAAGGTGAGGTGGGGTGATACATAAAACAAGGGTATCAAATTAGCTCAGATACCGTTCCATAAACCCAATATGTAATAGACAAGACCTACTCCTTGCTCAGAGAACTGGACTCAACACGCCCTATTCACCGCACAAGAATATATCTGACTAATAATAATCGTAAAACCTATGTATTGATATCTCTCTGTTAGTGTGTCAAGTGGGTGTAAAGCGGCATAAACACAGCCGTGAAAAGCAGCTAAACCCCATTATAAAAATAAATTACTTTGAAACAACCATGAAACAAAGACTGTGAAAGAGAGAGAAATTCTTACACAATGCGTTCAGGGGCTGTGATGCAACCTGGATTGACCATATCTAGACCCACAGCTGGATGAGACATAAGGGTGGACACTCTTGGGGCTGAGAGGTTTGGTGAGGTTGGGTGAGCAAACGCAGACCCTTTAAATAATACTCCGTGGTACCCATCGCATGGGTCCCAAATCTCCAGGTTCAAGGGCATCTTCCTACATCAAAAACATGCATGAGAAACCCAGAAGATGGTACACCGTGTGATCGGGAATGGTTTCTAAAACGCACCTCATTTCTCATCTCCTTGTGCTCGGGTTCACCATTCCAGCCGCTTTACTAGCAATCTCCCTACTTGGAGCATCAGCACATTTAACCTCCTGTTCCGTACCAGTTGCAAATTGTCCTGAGGATAAACGGGAAGATGTGGAACCAACGAGAGACTAGCTCTTGGTGTTGGGACAGGCACAGGTCACTCTATTTTCCCATCAGAAAGAAGAATTAACCACAGGCTCAGCCTGACCCCCGAATCCAGAACAGGGCCTGAAGCCATTCTGCGATTTTGCGGCCAGCTCCCATAAAAACGAGTTGTAAAATGGAGGTTCAGGGCACTGCAATTCACAAACCTGCAGAGTTATAAATGATAACTCTCGTCCACAAATATATTGAGGGAAGGCAAAGAAGAGGATTTGAAATCAAGGCAGAATTGCAGGAAACAGATTTCAGGAGGTAGATACGAATCGCCTTTAAAGCACATGAAAAGCGGCAAAACGTTGACAATGATGCCCTTGGCCAAAAAGGGCGTATGCGTTTTTTCCTGAATATATTCAGGAAAAAACGCATACGCCCTTTTTGGCCAACCAAGCAACCTGGAAAGGCAAATCAGCGCTACAAAGAAGTCTCGCTTCCCATCGGTCAAAAGGGCCATGCTGAAAAAAGTGTCAAAACCAGAAATGCAGGACAGGCCATGGAGAAATGGGAGCCTTGCTACACTGATGGGCGGGATGTACATTGCTAAGAGCCACTCTGGAGAAGTGTCCGTTGAGTCCTGAAACATCTGAAAAACACAGCTTAGAGAGCATAGGGCACTTCCACTCATGGGGGTATAAATTGGGAAAATTAAAAATCAGCAAGACACAAGCACCCCAAAGTTTAGGGCTGCTCTGTTGACCAGGACCTCCACTTCATTCCACCTTAAATATCCCAGGAAAGAGAAAAATGGATAAAGAAGTTGTGGTCCTTATGTACAATGGAATATCACTCAGCCAGGAAATCAATGTCGTAAGGTTAGTAGCAGCATGATGAGTGGATTTAGGTACGACGATTCTAAGTGAAATAAGTCACACAGAAAAGGACACTTCTCAAAAGGTATCACTGATAGAGGGAATGTAAAAACCGTTACACTTGAACTGAATTACAAAACAGAACAGAGTCACACATGCAGAAAACACACTATGGCTGCTTAACGGGAAAGGTGAGGTGGGGTGATACATAAAACAAGGGTATCAAATTAGCTCAGATACCGTTCCATAAACCCAATATGTAATAGACAAGACCTACTCCTTGCTCAGAGAACTGGACTCAACACGCCCTATTCACCGCACAAGAATATATCTGACTAATAATAATCGTAAAACCTATGTATTGATATCTCTCTGTTAGTGTGTCAAGTGGGTGTATAGCGGCATAAACACAGCAGTGAAAAGCAGCTAAACCCCATTATAAAAATAAATTACTTTGAAACAACCATGAAACAAAGACAGTGAAAGAGAGAGAAATTCTTACACAATGCGTTCAGGGGCTGTGATGCAACCTGGATTGACCATATCTAGACGCACAGCTGGATGAGACATAAGGGTGGACACTCTTGGGGCTGAGAGGTTTGGTGAGGTTGGGTGAGCAAACGCAGACCCTTTAAAGTAATACTGCGTGGTACCCATCGCATGGGTCCCAAATCTCCAGGTTCAAGGGCATCTTCCTACATCAAAAACATGCATGAGAAACCCAGAAGATGGTACACCGTGTGATGGGGAAAGGTTTCTAAAACGCACCTCATTTCTCATCTCCTTGTGCCCGGGTTCGCCATTCCAGCCGCTTTACTAGCAAGCTCCCTACTTGGAGCATCAGCACCTTTAACCTCCTGTTCCGTACAGGTTGCAATTTGTCCTGAGGATAAACGGGAAGACGTGGAACCAACGAGAGACTAGCTCTTGGTGTTGGGACAGGCACAGGTCACTCTATTTTCCCATCAGAAAGAAGAATTAACCACAGGCTCAGCCTGCCCCCCGGAACCAGAACAGGGCCTGAAGCCATTCTGCGATTTTGCGGCCAGCTCCCATAAAAACGAGTTGTAAAATGGAGGTTCAGGGCACTGCAATTCACAAACCTGCAGAGTTATAAATGATAACTCTCGTCCACAAATATATTGAGGGAAGGCAAAGAAGAGGATTTGAAATCAAGGCAGAATTGCAGGAAACAGATTTCAGGAGGTACATACGAATCGCCTTTAAAGCACATGAAAAGCGGCAAAACGTTGACAATGATGCCCTTGGCCAAAAGGGCGTATGCGTTTTTTCCTGAATATATTCAGGAAAAAACGCATACGCCCTTTTTGGCCAACCAAGCAACCTGGAAAGGCAAATCAGCGCTACAAAGAAGTCTCGCTTCCCATCGGTCAAAAGGGCCATGCTGAAAAAAGTGTCAAAACCAGAAATGCAGGACAGGCCATGGAGAAATGGGAGCCTTGCTACACTGATGGGCGGGATGTAAATTGCCAAGAGCCACTCTGGGGAAGTGTCCGGTGAGTCCTGAAATATCTGAAAAACACAGCTCAGAGAGCATAGGGAACTTCCACTCATGGGGGTATAAATTGGGAAAATTAAAAATCAGCAAGACACAAGCACCCCAAAGTTTAGGGCTGCTCTGTTGACCAGGACCTCCACTTCATTCCACCTTAAATATCCCAGGAAAGAGAAAAATGGATAAAGAAGTTGTGGTCCTTATGTACAATGGAATATCACTCAGCCAGGAAATCAATGTCGTAAGGTTAGTAGCAGCATGATGAGTGGATTTAGGTACGACGATTCTAAGTGAAATAAGTCACACAGAAAAGGACACTTCTCATAAGGTATCACTGATAGAGGGAATGTAAAAACCATTACACTTGAACTGAATTACAAAACAGAACAGAGTCACACATGCAGAAAACACACTATGGCTGCTTAACGGGAAAGGTGAGGTGGGGTGATACATAAAACAAGGGTATCAAATTAGCTCAGATACCGTTCCATAAACCCAATATGTAATAGACAAGACCTACTCCTTGCTCAGAGAACTGGACTCAACACGCCCTATTCACCGCACAAGAATATATCTGACTAATAATAATCGTAAAACCTATGTATTGATATCTCTCTGTTAGTGTGTCAAGTGGGGGTAAAGCGGCATAAACACAGCCGTGAAAAGCAGCTAAACCCCATTATAAAAATAAATTACTTTGAAACAACCATGAAACAAAGACAGTGAAAGAGAGAGAAATTCTTACACAATGCGTTCAGGGGCTGTGATGCAACCTGGATTGACCATATCTAGACGCACAGCTGGATGAGACATAAGGGTGGACACTCTTGGGGCTGAGAGGTTTGGTGAGGTTGGGTGAGCAAACGCAGACCCTTTAAAGTAATACTGCGTGGTACCCATCGCATGGGTCCCAAATCTCCAGGTTCAAGGGCATCTTCCTACATCAAAAACATGCATGAGAAACCCAGAAGATGGTACACCGTGTGATGGGGAAAGGTTTCTAAAACGCACCTCATTTCTCATCTCCTTGTGCCCAGGTTCGCCATTCCAGCCGCTTTACTAGCAAGCTCCCTACTTGGAGCATCAGCACCTTTAACCTCCTGTTCCGTACAGGTTGCAATTTGTCCTGAGGATAAACGGGAAGACGTGGAACCAACAAGAGACTAGCTCTTGGTGTTGGGACAGGCACAGGTCACTCTATTTTCCCATCAGAAAGAAGAATTAACCACAGGCTCAGCCTGACCCCCGAAACCAGAACAGGGCCTGAAGCCATTCTGCGATTTTGCGGCCAGCTCCCATAAAAACGAGTTGTAAAATGGAGGTTCAGGGCACTGCAATTCACAAACCTGCAGAGTTATAAATGATAACTCTCGTCCACAAATATATTGAGGGAAGGCAAAGAAGAGGATTTGAAATCAAGGCAGAATTGCAGGAAACAGATTTCAGGAGGTAGATACGAATCGCCTTTAAAGCACATGAAAAGCGGCAAAACGTTGACAATGATGCCCTTGGCCAAAAAGGGCGTATGCTTTTTTTCCTGAATATATTCAGGAAAAAACGCATACGCCCTTTTTGGCCAACCAAGCAACCTGGAAAGGCAAATCAGCGCTACAAAGAAGTCTCGCTTCCCATCGGTCAAAAGGGCCATGCTGAAAAAAGTGTCAAAACCAGAAATGCAGGACAGGCCATGGAGAAATGGGAGCCTTGCTACACTGATGGGCGGGATGTAAATTGCCAAGAGCCACTCTGGGGAAGTGTCCGGTGAGTCCTGAAACATCTGAAAAACACAGCTTAGAGAGCATAGGGCACTTCCACTCATGGGGGTATAAATTGGGAAAATTAAAAATCAGCAAGACACAAGCACCCCAAAGTTTAGGGCTGCTCTGTTGACAAGGACCTCCACTTCATTCCACCTTAAATATCCCAGGAAAGAGAAAAATGGATAAAGAAGTTGTGGTCCTTATGTACAATGGAATATCACTCAGCCATGAAATCAATGTCGTAAGGTTAGTAGCAGCATGATGAGTGGATTTAGGTACGACGATTCTAAGTGAAATAAGTCACACAGAAAAGGACACTTCTCATAAGGTATCACTGATAGAGGGAATGTAAAAACCGTTACACTTGAACTGAATTACAAAACAGAACAGAGTCACACATGCAGAAAACACACTATGGCTGCTTAACGGGAAAGGTGAGGTGGGGTGATACATAAAACAAGGGTATCAAATTAGCTCAGATACCGTTCCATAAACCCAATATGTAATAGACAAGACCTACTCCTTGCTCAGAGAACTGGACTCAACACGCCCTATTCACCGCACAAGAATATATCTGACTAATAATAATCGTAAAACCTATGTATTGATATCTCTCTGTTAGTGTGTCAAGTGGGTGTAAAGCGGCATAAACACAGCAGTGAAAAGCAGCTAAACCCCATTATAAAAATAAATTACTTTGAAACAACCATGAAACAAAGACTGTGAAAGAGAGAGAAATTCTTACACAATGCGTTCAGGGGCTGTGATGCAACCTGGATTGACCATATCTAGACCCACAGCTGGATGAGACATAAGGGTGGACACTCTTGGGGCTGAGAGGTTTGGTGAGGTTGGGTGAGCAAACGCAGACCCTTTAAATAATACTCCGTGGTACCCATCGCATGGGTCCCAAATCTCCAGGTTCAAGGGCATCTTCCTACATCGAAAACATGCATGAGAAACCCAGAAGATGGTACACCGTGTGATCGGGAATGGTTTCTAAAACGCACCTCATTTCTCATCTCCTTGTGCTCGGGTTCACCATTCCAGCCGCTTTACTAGCAATCTCCCTACTTGGAGCATCAGCACATTTAACCTCCTGTTCCGTACCAGTTGCAAATTGTCCTGAGGATAAACGGGAAGATGTGGAACCAACGAGAGACTAGCTCTTGGTGTTGGGACAGGCACAGGTCACTCTATTTTCCCATCAGAAAGAAGAATTAACCACAGGCTCAGCCTGACCCCCGAAACCAGAACAGGGCCTGAAGCCATTCTGCGATTTTGCGGCCAGCTCCCATAAAAACGAGTTGTAAAATGGAGGTTCAGGGCACTGCAATTCACAAACCTGCAGAGTTATAAATGATAACTCTCGTCCACAAATATATTGAGGGAAGGCAAAGAAGAGGATTTGAAATCAAGGCAGAATTGCAGGAAACAGATTTCAGGAGGTACATACGAATCGCCTTTAAAGCACATGAAAAGCGGCAAAACGTTGACAATGATGCCCTTGGCCAAAAGGGCGTATGCTTTTTTTCCTGAATATATTCAGGAAAAAACGCATACGCCCTTTTTGGCCAACCAAGCAACCTGGAAAGGCAAATCAGCGCTACAAAGAAGTCTCGCTTCCCATCGGTCAAAAGGGCCATGCTGAAAAAAGTGTCAAAACCAGAAATGCAGGACAGGCCATGGAGAAATGGGAGCCTTGCTACACTGATGGGCGGGATGTAAATTGCCAAGAGCCACTCTGGAGAAGTGTCCGGTGAGTCCTGAAACATCTGA
Source organism: Balaenoptera borealis (assembly GCF_965194805.1). Lineage (NCBI taxonomy): Eukaryota > Metazoa > Chordata > Mammalia > Artiodactyla > Balaenopteridae > Balaenoptera > Balaenoptera borealis. The sequence continues at coordinate 1,389,847 of NW_028123967.1, read as the reverse complement.
AAAACACAGCTCAGAGAGCATAGGGAACTTCCACTCATGGGGGTATAAATTGGGAAACTTAAAAATCAGCAAGACACAAGCACCCCAAAGTTTAGGGCTGCTCTGTTGACCAGGACCTCCACTTCATTCCACCTTAAATATCCCAGGAAAGAGAAAAATGGATAAAGAAGTTGTGGTCCTTATGTACAATGGAATATCACTCAGCCAGGAAATCAATGTCGTAAGGTTAGTAGCAGCATGATGAGTGGATTTAGGTACGACGATTCTAAGTGAAATAAGTCACACAGAAAAGGACACTTCTCATAAGGTATCACTGATAGAGGGAATGTAAAAACCGTTACACTTGAACTGAATTACAAAACAGAACAGAGTCACACATGCAGAAAACACACTATGGCTGCTTAACGGGAAAGGTGAGGTGGGGTGATACATAAAACAAGGGTATCAAATTAGCTCAGATACCGTTCCATAAACCCAATATGTAATAGACAAGACCTACTCCTTGCTCAGAGAACTGGACTCAACACGCCCTATTCACCGCACAAGAATATATCTGACTAATAATAATCGTAAAACCTATGTATTGATATCTCTCTGTTAGTGTGTCAAGTGGGTGTATAGCGGCATAAACACAGCCGTGAAAAGCAGCTAAACCCCATTATAAAAATAAATTACTTTGAAACAACCATGAAACAAAGACAGTGAAAGAGAGAGAAATTCTTACACAATGCGTTCAGGGGCTGTGATGCAACCTGGATTGACCATATCTAGACGCACAGCTGGATGAGACATAAGGGTGGACACTCTTGGGGCTGAGAGGTTTGGTGAGGTTGGGTGAGCAAACGCAGACCCTTTAAAGTAATACTGCGTGGTACCCATCGCATGGGTCCCAAATCTCCAGGTTCAAGGGCATCTTCCTACATCAAAAACATGCATGAGAAACCCAGAAGATGGTACACCGTGTGATGGGGAAAGGTTTCTAAAACGCACCTCATTTCTCATCTCCTTGTGCCCGGGTTCGCCATTCCAGCCGCTTTACTAGCAAGCTCCCTACTTGGAGCATCAGCACCTTTAACCTCCTGTTCCGTACAGGTTGCAATTTGTCCTGAGGATAAACGGGAAGACGTGGAACCAACGAGAGACTAGCTCTTGGTGTTGGGACAGGCACAGGTCACTCTATTTTCCCATCAGAAATAAGAATTAACCACAGGCTCAGCCTGCCCCCCGGAACCAGAACAGGGCCTGAAGCCATTCTGCGATTTTGCGGCCAGCTCCCATAAAAACGAGTTGTAAAATGGAGGTTCAGGGCACTGCAATTCACAAACCTGCAGAGTTATAAATGATAACTCTCGTCCACAAATATATTGAGGGAAGGCAAAGAAGAGGATTTGAAATCAAGGCAGAATTGCAGGAAACAGATTTCAGGAGGTACATACGAATCGCCTTTAAAGCACATGAAAAGCGGCAAAACGTTGACAATGATGCCCTTGGCCAAAAGGGCGTATGCGTTTTTTCCTGAATATATTCAGGAAAAAACGCATACGCCCTTTTTGGCCAACCAAGCAACCTGGAAAGGCAAATCAGCGCTACAAAGAAGTCTCGCTTCCCATCGGTCAAAAGGGCCATGCTGAAAAAAGTGTCAAAACCAGAAATGCAGGACAGGCCATGGAGAAATGGGAGCCTTGCTACACTGATGGGCGGGATGTAAATTGCCAAGAGCCACTCTGGGGAAGTGTCCGGTGAGTCCTGAAATATCTGAAAAACACAGCTCAGAGAGCATAGGGAACTTCCACTCATGGGGGTATAAATTGGGAAAATTAAAAATCAGCAAGACACAAGCACCCCAAAGTTTAGGGCTGCTCTGTTGACCAGGACCTCCACTTCATTCCACCTTAAATATCCCAGGAAAGAGAAAAATGGATAAAGAAGTTGTGGTCCTTATGTACAATGGAATATCACTCAGCCAGGAAATCAATGTCGTAAGGTTAGTAGCAGCATGATGAGTGGATTTAGGTACGACGATTCTAAGTGAAATAAGTCACACAGAAAAGGACACTTCTCATAAGGTATCACTGATAGAGGGAATGTAAAAACCATTACACTTGAACTGAATTACAAAACAGAACAGAGTCACACATGCAGAAAACACACTATGGCTGCTTAACGGGAAAGGTGAGGTGGGGTGATACATAAAACAAGGGTATCAAATTAGCTCAGATACCGTTCCATAAACCCAATATGTAATAGACAAGACCTACTCCTTGCTCAGAGAACTGGACTCAACACGCCCTATTCACCGCACAAGAATATATCTGACTAATAATAATCGTAAAACCTATGTATTGATATCTCTCTGTTAGTGTGTCAAGTGGGGGTAAAGCGGCATAAACACAGCCGTGAAAAGCAGCTAAACCCCATTATAAAAATAAATTACTTTGAAACAACCATGAAACAAAGACAGTGAAAGAGAGAGAAATTCTTACACAATGCGTTCAGGGGCTGTGATGCAACCTGGATTGACCATATCTAGACGCACAGCTGGATGAGACATAAGGGTGGACACTCTTGGGGCTGAGAGGTTTGGTGAGGTTGGGTGAGCAAACGCAGACCCTTTAAAGTAATACTGCGTGGTACCCATCGCATGGGTCCCAAATCTCCAGGTTCAAGGGCATCTTCCTACATCAAAAACATGCATGAGAAACCCAGAAGATGGTACACCGTGTGATGGGGAAAGGTTTCTAAAACGCACCTCATTTCTCATCTCCTTGTGCCCAGGTTCGCCATTCCAGCCGCTTTACTAGCAAGCTCCCTACTTGGAGCATCAGCACCTTTAACCTCCTGTTCCGTACAGGTTGCAATTTGTCCTGAGGATAAACGGGAAGACGTGGAACCAACAAGAGACTAGCTCTTGGTGTTGGGACAGGCACAGGTCACTCTATTTTCCCATCAGAAAGAAGAATTAACCACAGGCTCAGCCTGACCCCCGAAACCAGAACAGGGCCTGAAGCCATTCTGCGATTTTGCGGCCAGCTCCCATAAAAACGAGTTGTAAAATGGAGGTTCAGGGCACTGCAATTCACAAACCTGCAGAGTTATAAATGATAACTCTCGTCCACAAATATATTGAGGGAAGGCAAAGAAGAGGATTTGAAATCAAGGCAGAATTGCAGGAAACAGATTTCAGGAGGTAGATACGAATCGCCTTTAAAGCACATGAAAAGCGGCAAAACGTTGACAATGATGCCCTTGGCCAAAAAGGGCGTATGCTTTTTTTCCTGAATATATTCAGGAAAAAACGCATACGCCCTTTTTGGCCAACCAAGCAACCTGGAAAGGCAAATCAGCGCTACAAAGAAGTCTCGCTTCCCATCGGTCAAAAGGGCCATGCTGAAAAAAGTGTCAAAACCAGAAATGCAGGACAGGCCATGGAGAAATGGGAGCCTTGCTACACTGATGGGCGGGATGTAAATTGCCAAGAGCCACTCTGGGGAAGTGTCCGGTGAGTCCTGAAACATCTGAAAAACACAGCTTAGAGAGCATAGGGCACTTCCACTCATGGGGGTATAAATTGGGAAAATTAAAAATCAGCAAGACACAAGCACCCCAAAGTTTAGGGCTGCTCTGTTGACAAGGACCTCCACTTCATTCCACCTTAAATATCCCAGGAAAGAGAAAAATGGATAAAGAAGTTGTGGTCCTTATGTACAATGGAATATCACTCAGCCATGAAATCAATGTCGTAAGGTTAGTAGCAGCATGATGAGTGGATTTAGGTACGACGATTCTAAGTGAAATAAGTCACACAGAAAAGGACACTTCTCATAAGGTATCACTGATAGAGGGAATGTAAAAACCGTTACACTTGAACTGAATTACAAAACAGAACAGAGTCACACATGCAGAAAACACACTATGGCTGCTTAACGGGAAAGGTGAGGTGGGGTGATACATAAAACAAGGGTATCAAATTAGCTCAGATACCGTTCCATAAACCCAATATGTAATAGACAAGACCTACTCCTTGCTCAGAGAACTGGACTCAACACGCCCTATTCACCGCACAAGAATATATCTGACTAATAATAATCGTAAAACCTATGTATTGATATCTCTCTGTTAGTGTGTCAAGTGGGTGTAAAGCGGCATAAACACAGCAGTGAAAAGCAGCTAAACCCCATTATAAAAATAAATTACTTTGAAACAACCATGAAACAAAGACTGTGAAAGAGAGAGAAATTCTTACACAATGCGTTCAGGGGCTGTGATGCAACCTGGATTGACCATATCTAGACCCACAGCTGGATGAGACATAAGGGTGGACACTCTTGGGGCTGAGAGGTTTGGTGAGGTTGGGTGAGCAAACGCAGACCCTTTAAATAATACTCCGTGGTACCCATCGCATGGGTCCCAAATCTCCAGGTTCAAGGGCATCTTCCTACATCGAAAACATGCATGAGAAACCCAGAAGATGGTACACCGTGTGATCGGGAATGGTTTCTAAAACGCACCTCATTTCTCATCTCCTTGTGCTCGGGTTCACCATTCCAGCCGCTTTACTAGCAATCTCCCTACTTGGAGCATCAGCACATTTAACCTCCTGTTCCGTACCAGTTGCAAATTGTCCTGAGGATAAACGGGAAGATGTGGAACCAACGAGAGACTAGCTCTTGGTGTTGGGACAGGCACAGGTCACTCTATTTTCCCATCAGAAAGAAGAATTAACCACAGGCTCAGCCTGACCCCCGAAACCAGAACAGGGCCTGAAGCCATTCTGCGATTTTGCGGCCAGCTCCCATAAAAACGAGTTGTAAAATGGAGGTTCAGGGCACTGCAATTCACAAACCTGCAGAGTTATAAATGATAACTCTCGTCCACAAATATATTGAGGGAAGGCAAAGAAGAGGATTTGAAATCAAGGCAGAATTGCAGGAAACAGATTTCAGGAGGTAGATACGAATCGCCTTTAAAGCACATGAAAAGCGGCAAAACGTTGACAATGATGCCCTTGGCCAAAAGGGCGTATGCTTTTTTTCCTGAATATATTCAGGAAAAAACGCATACGCCCTTTTTGGCCAACCAAGCAACCTGGAAAGGCAAATCAGCGCTACAAAGAAGTCTCGCTTCCCATCGGTCAAAAGGGCCATGCTGAAAAAAGTGTCAAAACCAGAAATGCAGGACAGGCCATGGAGAAATGGGAGCCTTGCTACACTGATGGGCGGGATGTAAATTGCCAAGAGCCACTCTGGGGAAGTGTCCGGTGAGTCCTGAAACATCTGAAAAACACAGCTTAGAGAGCATAGGGCACTTCCACTCATGGGGGTATAAATTGGGAAAATTAAAAATCAGCAAGACACAAGCACCCCAAAGTTTAGGGCTGCTCTGTTGACAAGGACCTCCACTTCATTCCACCTTAAATATCCCAGGAAAGAGAAAAATGGATAAAGAAGTTGTGGTCCTTATGTACAATGGAATATCACTCAGCCATGAAATCAATGTCGTAAGGTTAGTAGCAGCATGATGAGTGGATTTAGGTACGACGATTCTAAGTGAAATAAGTCACACAGAAAAGGACACTTCTCATAAGGTATCACTGATAGAGGGAATGTAAAAACCGTTACACTTGAACTGAATTACAAAACAGAACAGAGTCACACATGCAGAAAACACACTATGGCTGCTTAACGGGAAAGGTGAGGTGGGGTGATACATAAAACAAGGGTATCAAATTAGCTCAGATACCGTTCCATAAACCCAATATGTAATAGACAAGACCTACTCCTTGCTCAGAGAACTGGACTCAACACGCCCTATTCACCGCACAAGAATATATCTGACTAATAATAATCGTAAAACCTATGTATTGATATCTCTCTGTTAGTGTGTCAAGTGGGTGTAAAGCGGCATAAACACAGCAGTGAAAAGCAGCTAAACCCCATTATAAAAATAAATTACTTTGAAACAACCATGAAACAAAGACTGTGAAAGAGAGAGAAATTCTTACACAATGCGTTCAGGGGCTGTGATGCAACCTGGATTGACCATATCTAGACCCACAGCTGGATGAGACATAAGGGTGGACACTCTTGGGGCTGAGAGGTTTGGTGAGGTTGGGTGAGCAAACGCAGACCCTTTAAATAATACTCCGTGGTACCCATCGCATGGGTCCCAAATCTCCAGGTTCAAGGGCATCTTCCTACATCGAAAACATGCATGAGAAACCCAGAAGATGGTACACCGTGTGATCGGGAATGGTTTCTAAAACGCACCTCATTTCTCATCTCCTTGTGCTCGGGTTCACCATTCCAGCCGCTTTACTAGCAATCTCCCTACTTGGAGCATCAGCACATTTAACCTCCTGTTCCGTACCAGTTGCAAATTGTCCTGAGGATAAACGGGAAGATGTGGAACCAACGAGAGACTAGCTCTTGGTGTTGGGACAGGCACAGGTCACTCTATTTTCCCATCAGAAAGAAGAATTAACCACAGGCTCAGCCTGACCCCCGAAACCAGAACAGGGCCTGAAGCCATTCTGCGATTTTGCGGCCAGCTCCCATAAAAACGAGTTGTAAAATGGAGGTTCAGGGCACTGCAATTCACAAACCTGCAGAGTTATAAATGATAACTCTCGTCCACAAATATATTGAGGGAAGGCAAAGAAGAGGATTTGAAATCAAGGCAGAATTGCAGGAAACAGATTTCAGGAGGTACATACGAATCGCCTTTAAAGCACATGAAAAGCGGCAAAACGTTGACAATGATGCCCTTGGCCAAAAGGGCGTAGGCTTTTTTTCCTGAATATATTCAGGAAAAAACGCATACGCCCTTTTTGGCCAACCAAGCAACCTGGAAAGGCAAATCAGCGCTACAAAGAAGTCTCGCTTCCCATCGGTCAAAAGGGCCATGCTGAAAAAAGTGTCAAAACCAGAAATGCAGGACAGGCCATGGAGAAATGGGAGCCTTGCTACACTGATGGGCGGGATGTAAATTGCCAAGAGCCACTCTGGAGAAGTGTCCGGTGAGTCCTGAAACATCTGAAAAACACAGCTCAGAGAGCATAGGGAACTTCCACTCATGGGGGTATAAATTGGGAAACTTAAAAATCAGCAAGACACAAGCACCCCAAAGTTTAGGGCTGCTCTGTTGACCAGGACCTCCACTTCATTCCACCTTAAATATCCCAGGAAAGAGAAAAATGGATAAAGAAGTTGTGGTCCTTATGTACAATGGAATATCACTCAGCCAGGAAATCAATGTCGTAAGGTTAGTAGCAGCATGATGAGTGGATTTAGGTACGACGATTCTAAGTGAAATAAGTCACACAGAAAAGGACACTTCTCATAAGGTATCACTGATAGAGGGAATGTAAAAACCGTTACACTTGAACTGAATTACAAAACAGAACAGAGTCACACATGCAGAAAACACACTATGGCTGCTTAACGGGAAAGGTGAGGTGGGGTGATACATAAAACAAGGGTATCAAATTAGCTCAGATACCGTTCCATAAACCCAATATGTAATAGACAAGACCTACTCCTTGCTCAGAGAACTGGACTCAACACGCCCTATTCACCGCACAAGAATATATCTGACTAATAATAATCGTAAAACCTATGTATTGATATCTCTCTGTTAGTGTGTCAAGTGTGTGTAAAGCGGCATAAACACAGCCGTGAAAAGCAGCTAAACCCCATTATAAAAATAAATTACTTTGAAACAACCATGAAACAAAGACTGTGAAAGAGAGAGAAATTCTTACACAATGCGTTCAGGGGCTGTGATGCAACCTGGATTGACCATATCTAGACGCACAGCTGGATGAGACATAAGGGTGGACACTCTTGGGGCTGAGAGGTTTGGTGAGGTTGGGTGAGCAAACGCAGACCCTTTAAAGTAATACTGCGTGGTACCCATCGCATGGGTCCCAAATCTCCAGGTTCAAGGGCATCTTCCTACATCAAAAACATGCATGAGAAACCCAGAAGATGGTACACCGTGTGATGGGGAAAGGTTTCTAAAACGCACCTCATTTCTCATCTCCTTGTGCCCGGGTTCGCCATTCCAGCCGCTTTACTAGCAAGCTCCCTACTTGGAGCATCAGCACCTTTAACCTCCTGTTCCGTACAGGTTGCAATTTGTCCTGAGGATAAACGGGAAGACGTGGAACCAACGAGAGACTAGCTCTTGGTGTTGGGACAGGCACAGGTCCCTCTATTTTCCCATCAGAAAGAAGAATTAACCACAGGCTCAGCCTGACCCCCGGAACCAGAACAGGGCCTGAAGCCATTCTGCGATTTTGTGGCCAGCTCCCATAAAAACGAGTTGTAAAATGGAGGTTCAGGGCACTGCAATTCACAAACCTGCAGAGTTATAAATGATAACTCTCGTCCACAAATATATTGAGGGAAGGCAAAGAAGAGGATTTGAAATCAAGGCAGAATTGCAGGAAACAGATTTCAGGAGGTAGATACGAATCGCCTTTAAAGCACATGAAAAGCGGCAAAACGTTGACAATGATGCCCTTGGCCAAAAAGGGCGTATGCGTTTTTTCCTGATTATATTCAGGAAAAAACGCATACGCCCTTTTTGGCCAACCAAGCAACCTGGAAAGGCAAATCAGCACTACAAAGAAGTCTCGCTTCCCATCGGTCAAAAGGGCCATGCTGAAAAAAGTGTCAAAACCAGAAATGCAGGACAGGCCATGGAGAAATGGGAGCCTTGCTACACTGATGGGCGGGATGTAAATTGCCAACAGCCACTCTGGAGAAGTGTACGGTGAGTCCTGAAACATCTGAAAAACACAGCTTAGAGAGCATAGGGCACTTCCACTCATGGGGGTATAAATTGGGAAAATTAAAAATCAGCAAGACACAAGCACCCCAAAGTTTAGGGCTGCTCTGTTGACCAGGACCTCCACTTCATTCCACCTTCAATATCCCAGGAAAGAGAAAAATGGATAAAGAAGTTGTGGTCCTTATGTACAATGGAATATCACTCAGCCATGAAATCAATGTCGTAAGGTTAGTAGCAGCATGATGAGTGGATTTAGGTACGATGATTCTAAGTGAAATAAGTCACACAGAAAAGGACACTTCTCATAAGGTATCACTGATAGAGGGAATGTAAAAACCGTTACACTTGAACTGAATTACAAAACAGAACAGAGTCACACATGCAGAAAACACACTATGGCTGCTTAACGGGAAAGGTGAGGTGGGGTGATACATAAAACAAGGGTATCAAATTAGCTCAGATACCGTTCCATAAACCCAATATGTAATAGACAAGACCTACTCCTTGCTCAGAGAACTGGACTCAACACGCCCTATTCACCGCACAAGAATATATCTGACTAATAATAATCGTAAAACCTATGTATTGATATCTCTCTGTTAGTGTGTCAAGTGGGTGTAAAGCGGCATAAACACAGCAGTGAAAAGCAGCTAAACCCCATTATAAAAATAAATTACTTTGAAACACCCATGAAACAAAGACAGTGAAAGAGAGAGAAATTCTTACACAATGCGTTCAGGGGCTGTGATGCAACCTGGATTGACCATATCTAGACGCACAGCTGGATGAGACATAAGGGTGGACACTCTTGGGGCTGAGAGGTTTGGTGAGGTTGGGTGAGCAAACACAGACCGTTTAAAGTAATACTGCGTGGTACCCATCGCATGGGTCCCAAATCTCCAGGTTCAAGGGCATCTTCCTACATCGAAAACATGCATGAGAAACCCAGAAGATGGTACACCGTGTGATGGGGAAAGGTTTCTAAAACGCACCTCATTTCTCATCTCCTTGTGCCCTGGTTCGCCATTCCAGCCGCTTTACTAGCAATCTCCCTACTTGGGGCATCAGCACCTTTAACCTCCTGTTCCGTACAGGTTGCAATTTGTCCTGAGGATAAACGGGAAGATGTGGAACCAACGAGAGACAAGCTCTTGGTGTTGGGACAGGCACAGGTCACTCTATTTTCCCATCAGAAAGAAGAATTAACCACAGGCTCAGCCGACCCCCGGAACCAGAACAGGGCCTGAAGCCATTCTGCGATTTTGCCGCCAGCTCCCATAAAAACGAGTTGTAAAATGGAGGTTCAGGGCACTGCAATTCACAAACCTGCAGAGTTATAAATGATAACTCTCGTCCACAAATATATTGAGGGAAGGCAAAGAAGAGGATTTGAAATCAAGGCAGAATTGCAGGAAACAGATTTCAGGAGGTAGATACGAATCGCCTTTAAAGCACATGAAAAGCGGCAAAACGTTGACAATGATGCCCTTGGCCAAAAAGGGCGTATGCGTTTTTTCCTGAATATATTCAGGAAAAAACGCATACGCCCTTTTTGGCCAACCAAGCAACCTGGAAAGGCAAATCAGCGCTACAAAGAAGTCTCGCTTCCCATCGGTCAAAAGGGCCATGCTGAAAAAAGTCTCAAAACCAGAAATGCAGGACAGGCCATGGAGAAATGGGAGCCTTGCTACACTGATGGGCGGGATGTAAATTGCCAAGAGCCACTCTGGAGAAGTGTCCGGTGAGTCCTGAAACATCTGAAAAACACAGCTTAGAGAGCATAGGGCACTTCCACTCATGGGGGTATAAATTGGGAAAATTAAAAATCAGCAAGACACAAGCACCCCAAAGTTTAGGGCTGCTCTGTTGACCAGGACCTCCACTTCATTCCACCTTAAATATCCCAGGAAAGAGAAAAATGGATAAAGAAGTTGTGGTCCTTATGTACAATGGAATATCACTCAGCCAGGAAATCAATGTCGTAAGGTTAGTAGCAGCATGATGAGTGGATTTAGGTACGACGATTCTAAGTGAAATAAGTCACACAGAAAAGGACACTTCTCATAAGGTATCACTGATAGAGGGAATGTAAAAACCGTTACACTTGAACTGAATTACAAAACAGAACAGAGTCACACATGCAGAAAACACACTATGGCTGCTTAACGGGAAAGGTGAGGTGGGGTGATACATAAAACAAGGGTATCAAATTAGCTCAGATACCGTTCCATAAACCCAATATGTAATAGACAAGACCTACTCCTTGCTCAGAGAACTGGACTCAACACGCCCTATTCACCGCACAAGAATATATCTGACTAATAATAATCGTAAAACCTATGTATTGATATCTCTCTGTTAGTGTGTCAAGTGGGTGTATAGCGGCATAAACACAGCCGTGAAAAGCAGCTAAACCCCATTATAAAAATAAATTACTTTGAAACAACCATGAAACAAAGACAGTGAAAGAGAGAGAAATTCTTACACAATGCGTTCAGGGGCTGTGATGCAACCTGGATTGACCATATCTAGACGCACAGCTGGATGAGACATAAGGGTGGACACTCTTGGGGCTGAGAGGTTTGGTGAGGTTGGGTGAGCAAACGCAGACCCTTTAAAGTAATACTGCGTGGTACCCATCGCATGGGTCCCAAATCTCCAGGTTCAAGGGCATCTTCCTACATCAAAAACATGCATGAGAAACCCAGAAGATGGTACACCGTGTGATGGGGAAAGGTTTCTAAAACGCACCTCATTTCTCATCTCCTTGTGCCCGGGTTCGCCATTCCAGCCGCTTTACTAGCAAGCTCCCTACTTGGAGCATCAGCACCTTTAACCTCCTGTTCCGTACAGGTTGCAATTTGTCCTGAGGATAAACGGGAAGACGTGGAACCAACGAGAGACTAGCTCTTGGTGTTGGGACAGGCACAGGTCACTCTATTTTCCCATCAGAAATAAGAATTAACCACAGGCTCAGCCTGCCCCCCGGAACCAGAACAGGGCCTGAAGCCATTCTGCGATTTTGCGGCCAGCTCCCATAAAAACGAGTTGTAAAATGGAGGTTCAGGGCACTGCAATTCACAAACCTGCAGAGTTATAAATGATAACTCTCGTCCACAAATATATTGAGGGAAGGCAAAGAAGAGGATTTGAAATCAAGGCAGAATTGCAGGAAACAGATTTCAGGAGGTACATACGAATCGCCTTTAAAGCACATGAAAAGCGGCAAAACGTTGACAATGATGCCCTTGGCCAAAAGGGCGTATGCGTTTTTTCCTGAATATATTCAGGAAAAAACGCATACGCCCTTTTTGGCCAACCAAGCAACCTGGAAAGGCAAATCAGCGCTACAAAGAAGTCTCGCTTCCCATCGGTCAAAAGGGCCATGCTGAAAAAAGTGTCAAAACCAGAAATGCAGGACAGGCCATGGAGAAATGGGAGCCTTGCTACACTGATGGGCGGGATGTAAATTGCCAAGAGCCACTCTGGGGAAGTGTCCGGTGAGTCCTGAAATATCTGAAAAACACAGCTCAGAGAGCATAGGGAACTTCCACTCATGGGGGTATAAATTGGGAAAATTAAAAATCAGCAAGACACAAGCACCCCAAAGTTTAGGGCTGCTCTGTTGACCAGGACCTCCACTTCATTCCACCTTAAATATCCCAGGAAAGAGAAAAATGGATAAAGAAGTTGTGGTCCTTATGTACAATGGAATATCACTCAGCCAGGAAATCAATGTCGTAAGGTTAGTAGCAGCATGATGAGTGGATTTAGGTACGACGATTCTAAGTGAAATAAGTCACACAGAAAAGGACACTTCTCATAAGGTATCACTGATAGAGGGAATGTAAAAACCATTACACTTGAACTGAATTACAAAACAGAACAGAGTCACACATGCAGAAAACACACTATGGCTGCTTAACGGGAAAGGTGAGGTGGGGTGATACATAAAACAAGGGTATCAAATTAGCTCAGATACCGTTCCATAAACCCAATATGTAATAGACAAGACCTACTCCTTGCTCAGAGAACTGGACTCAACACGCCCTATTCACCGCACAAGAATATATCTGACTAATAATAATCGTAAAACCTATGTATTGATATCTCTCTGTTAGTGTGTCAAGTGGGGGTAAAGCGGCATAAACACAGCCGTGAAAAGCAGCTAAACCCCATTATAAAAATAAATTACTTTGAAACAACCATGAAACAAAGACAGTGAAAGAGAGAGAAATTCTTACACAATGCGTTCAGGGGCTGTGATGCAACCTGGATTGACCATATCTAGACGCACAGCTGGATGAGACATAAGGGTGGACACTCTTGGGGCTGAGAGGTTTGGTGAGGTTGGGTGAGCAAACGCAGACCCTTTAAAGTAATACTGCGTGGTACCCATCGCATGGGTCCCAAATCTCCAGGTTCAAGGGCATCTTCCTACATCAAAAACATGCATGAGAAACCCAGAAGATGGTACACCGTGTGATGGGGAAAGGTTTCTAAAACGCACCTCATTTCTCATCTCCTTGTGCCCAGGTTCGCCATTCCAGCCGCTTTACTAGCAAGCTCCCTACTTGGAGCATCAGCACCTTTAACCTCCTGTTCCGTACAGGTTGCAATTTGTCCTGAGGATAAACGGGAAGACGTGGAACCAACAAGAGACTAGCTCTTGGTGTTGGGACAGGCACAGGTCACTCTATTTTCCCATCAGAAAGAAGAATTAACCACAGGCTCAGCCTGACCCCCGAAACCAGAACAGGGCCTGAAGCCATTCTGCGATTTTGCGGCCAGCTCCCATAAAAACGAGTTGTAAAATGGAGGTTCAGGGCACTGCAATTCACAAACCTGCAGAGTTATAAATGATAACTCTCGTCCACAAATATATTGAGGGAAGGCAAAGAAGAGGATTTGAAATCAAGGCAGAATTGCAGGAAACAGATTTCAGGAGGTAGATACGAATCGCCTTTAAAGCACATGAAAAGCGGCAAAACGTTGACAATGATGCCCTTGGCCAAAAAGGGCGTATGCTTTTTTTCCTGAATATATTCAGGAAAAAACGCATACGCCCTTTTTGGCCAACCAAGCAACCTGGAAAGGCAAATCAGCGCTACAAAGAAGTCTCGCTTCCCATCGGTCAAAAGGGCCATGCTGAAAAAAGTGTCAAAACCAGAAATGCAGGACAGGCCATGGAGAAATGGGAGCCTTGCTACACTGATGGGCGGGATGTAAATTGCCAAGAGCCACTCTGGGGAAGTGTCCGGTGAGTCCTGAAACATCTGAAAAACACAGCTTAGAGAGCATAGGGCACTTCCACTCATGGGGGTATAAATTGGGAAAATTAAAAATCAGCAAGACACAAGCACCCCAAAGTTTAGGGCTGCTCTGTTGACAAGGACCTCCACTTCATTCCACCTTAAATATCCCAGGAAAGAGAAAAATGGATAAAGAAGTTGTGGTCCTTATGTACAATGGAATATCACTCAGCCATGAAATCAATGTCGTAAGGTTAGTAGCAGCATGATGAGTGGATTTAGGTACGACGATTCTAAGTGAAATAAGTCACACAGAAAAGGACACTTCTCATAAGGTATCACTGATAGAGGGAATGTAAAAACCGTTACACTTGAACTGAATTACAAAACAGAACAGAGTCACACATGCAGAAAACACACTATGGCTGCTTAACGGGAAAGGTGAGGTGGGGTGATACATAAAACAAGGGTATCAAATTAGCTCAGATACCGTTCCATAAACCCAATATGTAATAGACAAGACCTACTCCTTGCTCAGAGAACTGGACTCAACACGCCCTATTCACCGCACAAGAATATATCTGACTAATAATAATCGTAAAACCTATGTATTGATATCTCTCTGTTAGTGTGTCAAGTGGGTGTAAAGCGGCATAAACACAGCAGTGAAAAGCAGCTAAACCCCATTATAAAAATAAATTACTTTGAAACAACCATGAAACAAAGACTGTGAAAGAGAGAGAAATTCTTACACAATGCGTTCAGGGGCTGTGATGCAACCTGGATTGACCATATCTAGACCCACAGCTGGATGAGACATAAGGGTGGACACTCTTGGGGCTGAGAGGTTTGGTGAGGTTGGGTGAGCAAACGCAGACCCTTTAAATAATACTCCGTGGTACCCATCGCATGGGTCCCAAATCTCCAGGTTCAAGGGCATCTTCCTACATCGAAAACATGCATGAGAAACCCAGAAGATGGTACACCGTGTGATCGGGAATGGTTTCTAAAACGCACCTCATTTCTCATCTCCTTGTGCTCGGGTTCACCATTCCAGCCGCTTTACTAGCAATCTCCCTACTTGGAGCATCAGCACATTTAACCTCCTGTTCCGTACCAGTTGCAAATTGTCCTGAGGATAAACGGGAAGATGTGGAACCAACGAGAGACTAGCTCTTGGTGTTGGGACAGGCACAGGTCACTCTATTTTCCCATCAGAAAGAAGAATTAACCACAGGCTCAGCCTGACCCCCGAAACCAGAACAGGGCCTGAAGCCATTCTGCGATTTTGCGGCCAGCTCCCATAAAAACGAGTTGTAAAATGGAGGTTCAGGGCACTGCAATTCACAAACCTGCAGAGTTATAAATGATAACTCTCGTCCACAAATATATTGAGGGAAGGCAAAGAAGAGGATTTGAAATCAAGGCAGAATTGCAGGAAACAGATTTCAGGAGGTAGATACGAATCGCCTTTAAAGCACATGAAAAGCGGCAAAACGTTGACAATGATGCCCTTGGCCAAAAGGGCGTATGCTTTTTTTCCTGAATATATTCAGGAAAAAACGCATACGCCCTTTTTGGCCAACCAAGCAACCTGGAAAGGCAAATCAGCGCTACAAAGAAGTCTCGCTTCCCATCGGTCAAAAGGGCCATGCTGAAAAAAGTGTCAAAACCAGAAATGCAGGACAGGCCATGGAGAAATGGGAGCCTTGCTACACTGATGGGCGGGATGTAAATTGCCAAGAGCCACTCTGGGGAAGTGTCCGGTGAGTCCTGAAACATCTGAAAAACACAGCTTAGAGAGCATAGGGCACTTCCACTCATGGGGGTATAAATTGGGAAAATTAAAAATCAGCAAGACACAAGCACCCCAAAGTTTAGGGCTGCTCTGTTGACAAGGACCTCCACTTCATTCCACCTTAAATATCCCAGGAAAGAGAAAAATGGATAAAGAAGTTGTGGTCCTTATGTACAATGGAATATCACTCAGCCATGAAATCAATGTCGTAAGGTTAGTAGCAGCATGATGAGTGGATTTAGGTACGACGATTCTAAGTGAAATAAGTCACACAGAAAAGGACACTTCTCATAAGGTATCACTGATAGAGGGAATGTAAAAACCGTTACACTTGAACTGAATTACAAAACAGAACAGAGTCACACATGCAGAAAACACACTATGGCTGCTTAACGGGAAAGGTGAGGTGGGGTGATACATAAAACACGGGTATCAAATTAGCTCAGATACCGTTCCATAAACCCAATATGTAATAGACAAGACCTACTCCTTGCTCAGAGAACTGGACTCAACACGCCCTATTCACCGCACAAGAATATATCTGACTAATAATAATCGTAAAACCTATGTATTGATATCTCTCTGTTAGTGTGTCAAGTGGGTGTAAAGCGGCATAAACACAGCAGTGAAAAGCAGCTAAACCCCATTATAAAAATAAATTACTTTGAAACAACCATGAAACAAAGACTGTGAAAGAGAGAGAAATTCTTACACAATGCGTTCAGGGGCTGTGATGCAACCTGGATTGACCATATCTAGACCCACAGCTGGATGAGACATAAGGGTGGACACTCTTGGGGCTGAGAGGTTTGGTGAGGTTGGGTGAGCAAACGCAGACCCTTTAAATAATACTCCGTGGTACCCATCGCATGGGTCCCAAATCTCCAGGTTCAAGGGCATCTTCCTACATCGAAAACATGCATGAGAAACCCAGAAGATGGTACACCGTGTGATCGGGAATGGTTTCTAAAACGCACCTCATTTCTCATCTCCTTGTGCTCGGGTTCACCATTCCAGCCGCTTTACTAGCAATCTCCCTACTTGGAGCATCAGCACATTTAACCTCCTGTTCCGTACCAGTTGCAAATTGTCCTGAGGATAAACGGGAAGATGTGGAACCAACGAGAGACTAGCTCTTGGTGTTGGGACAGGCACAGGTCACTCTATTTTCCCATCAGAAAGAAGAATTAACCACAGGCTCAGCCTGACCCCCGAAACCAGAACAGGGCCTGAAGCCATTCTGCGATTTTGCGGCCAGCTCCCATAAAAACGAGTTGTAAAATGGAGGTTCAGGGCACTGCAATTCACAAACCTGCAGAGTTATAAATGATAACTCTCGTCCACAAATATATTGAGGGAAGGCAAAGAAGAGGATTTGAAATCAAGGCAGAATTGCAGGAAACAGATTTCAGGAGGTACATACGAATCGCCTTTAAAGCACATGAAAAGCGGCAAAACGTTGACAATGATGCCCTTGGCCAAAAGGGCGTAGGCTTTTTTTCCTGAATATATTCAGGAAAAAACGCATACGCCCTTTTTGGCCAACCAAGCAACCTGGAAAGGCAAATCAGCGCTACAAAGAAGTCTCGCTTCCCATCGGTCAAAAGGGCCATGCTGAAAAAAGTGTCAAAACCAGAAATGCAGGACAGGCCATGGAGAAATGGGAGCCTTGCTACACTGATGGGCGGGATGTAAATTGCCAAGAGCCACTCTGGAGAAGTGTCCGGTGAGTCCTGAAACATCTGAAAAACACAGCTCAGAGAGCATAGGGAACTTCCACTCATGGGGGTATAAATTGGGAAACTTAAAAATCAGCAAGACACAAGCACCCCAAAGTTTAGGGCTGCTCTGTTGACCAGGACCTCCACTTCATTCCACCTTAAATATCCCAGGAAAGAGAAAAATGGATAAAGAAGTTGTGGTCCTTATGTACAATGGAATATCACTCAGCCAGGAAATCAATGTCGTAAGGTTAGTAGCAGCATGATGAGTGGATTTAGGTACGACGATTCTAAGTGAAATAAGTCACACAGAAAAGGACACTTCTCATAAGGTATCACTGATAGAGGGAATGTAAAAACCGTTACACTTGAACTGAATTACAAAACAGAACAGAGTCACACATGCAGAAAACACACTATGGCTGCTTAACGGGAAAGGTGAGGTGGGGTGATACATAAAACAAGGGTATCAAATTAGCTCAGATACCGTTCCATAAACCCAATATGTAATAGACAAGACCTACTCCTTGCTCAGAGAACTGGACTCAACACGCCCTATTCACCGCACAAGAATATATCTGACTAATAATAATCGTAAAACCTATGTATTGATATCTCTCTGTTAGTGTGTCAAGTGTGTGTAAAGCGGCATAAACACAGCCGTGAAAAGCAGCTAAACCCCATTATAAAAATAAATTACTTTGAAACAACCATGAAACAAAGACTGTGAAAGAGAGAGAAATTCTTACACAATGCGTTCAGGGGCTGTGATGCAACCTGGATTGACCATATCTAGACGCACAGCTGGATGAGACATAAGGGTGGACACTCTTGGGGCTGAGAGGTTTGGTGAGGTTGGGTGAGCAAACGCAGACCCTTTAAAGTAATACTGCGTGGTACCCATCGCATGGGTCCCAAATCTCCAGGTTCAAGGGCATCTTCCTACATCAAAAACATGCATGAGAAACCCAGAAGATGGTACACCGTGTGATGGGGAAAGGTTTCTAAAACGCACCTCATTTCTCATCTCCTTGTGCCCGGGTTCGCCATTCCAGCCGCTTTACTAGCAAGCTCCCTACTTGGAGCATCAGCACCTTTAACCTCCTGTTCCGTACAGGTTGCAATTTGTCCTGAGGATAAACGGGAAGACGTGGAACCAACGAGAGACTAGCTCTTGGTGTTGGGACAGGCACAGGTCCCTCTATTTTCCCATCAGAAAGAAGAATTAACCACAGGCTCAGCCTGACCCCCGGAACCAGAACAGGGCCTGAAGCCATTCTGCGATTTTGTGGCCAGCTCCCATAAAAACGAGTTGTAAAATGGAGGTTCAGGGCACTGCAATTCACAAACCTGCAGAGTTATAAATGATAACTCTCGTCCACAAATATATTGAGGGAAGGCAAAGAAGAGGATTTGAAATCAAGGCAGAATTGCAGGAAACAGATTTCAGGAGGTAGATACGAATCGCCTTTAAAGCACATGAAAAGCGGCAAAACGTTGACAATGATGCCCTTGGCCAAAAAGGGCGTATGCGTTTTTTCCTGATTATATTCAGGAAAAAACGCATACGCCCTTTTTGGCCAACCAAGCAACCTGGAAAGGCAAATCAGCACTACAAAGAAGTCTCGCTTCCCATCGGTCAAAAGGGCCATGCTGAAAAAAGTGTCAAAACCAGAAATGCAGGACAGGCCATGGAGAAATGGGAGCCTTGCTACACTGATGGGCGGGATGTAAATTGCCAACAGCCACTCTGGAGAAGTGTACGGTGAGTCCTGAAACATCTGAAAAACACAGCTTAGAGAGCATAGGGCACTTCCACTCATGGGGGTATAAATTGGGAAAATTAAAAATCAGCAAGACACAAGCACCCCAAAGTTTAGGGCTGCTCTGTTGACCAGGACCTCCACTTCATTCCACCTTCAATATCCCAGGAAAGAGAAAAATGGATAAAGAAGTTGTGGTCCTTATGTACAATGGAATATCACTCAGCCATGAAATCAATGTCGTAAGGTTAGTAGCAGCATGATGAGTGGATTTAGGTACGATGATTCTAAGTGAAATAAGTCACACAGAAAAGGACACTTCTCATAAGGTATCACTGATAGAGGGAATGTAAAAACCGTTACACTTGAACTGAATTACAAAACAGAACAGAGTCACACATGCAGAAAACACACTATGGCTGCTTAACGGGAAAGGTGAGGTGGGGTGATACATAAAACAAGGGTATCAAATTAGCTCAGATACCGTTCCATAAACCCAATATGTAATAGACAAGACCTACTCCTTGCTCAGAGAACTGGACTCAACACGCCCTATTCACCGCACAAGAATATATCTGACTAATAATAATCGTAAAACCTATGTATTGATATCTCTCTGTTAGTGTGTCAAGTGGGTGTAAAGCGGCATAAACACAGCAGTGAAAAGCAGCTAAACCCCATTATAAAAATAAATTACTTTGAAACACCCATGAAACAAAGACAGTGAAAGAGAGAGAAATTCTTACACAATGCGTTCAGGGGCTGTGATGCAACCTGGATTGACCATATCTAGACGCACAGCTGGATGAGACATAAGGGTGGACACTCTTGGGGCTGAGAGGTTTGGTGAGGTTGGGTGAGCAAACACAGACCGTTTAAAGTAATACTGCGTGGTACCCATCGCATGGGTCCCAAATCTCCAGGTTCAAGGGCATCTTCCTACATCGAAAACATGCATGAGAAACCCAGAAGATGGTACACCGTGTGATGGGGAAAGGTTTCTAAAACGCACCTCATTTCTCATCTCCTTGTGCCCTGGTTCGCCATTCCAGCCGCTTTACTAGCAATCTCCCTACTTGGGGCATCAGCACCTTTAACCTCCTGTTCCGTACAGGTTGCAATTTGTCCTGAGGATAAACGGGAAGATGTGGAACCAACGAGAGACAAGCTCTTGGTGTTGGGACAGGCACAGGTCACTCTATTTTCCCATCAGAAAGAAGAATTAACCACAGGCTCAGCCGACCCCCGGAACCAGAACAGGGCCTGAAGCCATTCTGCGATTTTGCCGCCAGCTCCCATAAAAACGAGTTGTAAAATGGAGGTTCAGGGCACTGCAATTCACAAACCTGCAGAGTTATAAATGATAACTCTCGTCCACAAATATATTGAGGGAAGGCAAAGAAGAGGATTTGAAATCAAGGCAGAATTGCAGGAAACAGATTTCAGGAGGTAGATACGAATCGCCTTTAAAGCACATGAAAAGCGGCAAAACGTTGACAATGATGCCCTTGGCCAAAAAGGGCGTATGCGTTTTTTCCTGAATATATTCAGGAAAAAACGCATACGCCCTTTTTGGCCAACCAAGCAACCTGGAAAGGCAAATCAGCGCTACAAAGAAGTCTCGCTTCCCATCGGTCAAAAGGGCCATGCTGAAAAAAGTCTCAAAACCAGAAATGCAGGACAGGCCATGGAGAAATGGGAGCCTTGCTACACTGATGGGCGGGATGTAAATTGCCAAGAGCCACTCTGGAGAAGTGTCCGGTGAGTCCTGAAACATCTGAAAAACACAGCTTAGAGAGCATAGGGCACTTCCACTCATGGGGGTATAAATTGGGAAAATTAAAAATCAGCAAGACACAAGCACCCCAAAGTTTAGGGCTGCTCTGTTGACCAGGACCTCCACTTCATTCCACCTTAAATATCCCAGGAAAGAGAAAAATGGATAAAGAAGTTGTGGTCCTTATGTACAATGGAATATCACTCAGCCAGGAAATCAATGTCGTAAGGTTAGTAGCAGCATGATGAGTGGATTTAGGTACGACGATTCTAAGTGAAATAAGTCACACAGAAAAGGACACTTCTCATAAGGTATCACTGATAGAGGGAATGTAAAAACCGTTACACTTGAACTGAATTACAAAACAGAACAGAGTCACACATGCAGAAAACACACTATGGCTGCTTAACGGGAAAGGTGAGGTGGGGTGATACATAAAACAAGGGTATCAAATTAGCTCAGATACCATTCCATAAACCCAATATGTAATAGACAAGACCTACTCCTTGCTCAGAGAACTGGACTCAACACGCCCTATTCACCGCACCAGAATATATCTGAGTAATAATAATCGTAAAACCTATGTATTGATATCTTTCTGTTAGTGTGTCAAGTGGGTGTAAAGCGGCATAAACACAGCAGTGAAAAGCAGCTAAACCCCATTATAAAAATAAATTACTTTGAAACACCCATGAAACAAAGACAGTGAAAGAGAGAGAAATTCTTACACAATGCGTTCAGGGGCTGTGATGCAACCTGGATTGACCATATCTAGACGCACAGCTGGATGAGACATAAGGGTGGACACTCTTGGGGCTGAGAGGTTTGGTGAGGTTGGGTGAGCAAACACAGACCCTTTAAAGTAATACTGCGTGGTACCCATCGCATGGGTCCCAAATCTCCAGCTTCAAGGGCATCTTCCTACATCGAAAACATGCATGAGAAACCCAGAAGATGGTACACCGTGTGATGGGGAAAGGTTTCTAAAACGCACCTCATTTCTCATCTCCTTGTGCCCGGGTTCGCCATTCCAGCCTCCTTACTAGCAATCTCCCTACTTGGAGCATCAGCACCTTTAACCTCCTGTTCCGTACAGGTTGCAATTTGTCCTGAGGATAAACGGGAAGACGTGGAACCAACGAGAGACTAGCTCTTGGTGTTGGGACAGGCACAGGTCACTCTATTTTCCCATCAGAAAGAAGAATTAACCACAGGCTCAGCCTGACCCCCGGAACCAGAACAGGGCCTGAAGCCATTCTGCGATTTTGGGGCCAGCTCCCATAAAAACGAGTTGTAAAATGGAGGTTCAGGGCACTGCAATTCACAAACCTGCAGAGTTATAAATGATAACTCTCGTCCACAAATATATTGAGGGAAGGCAAAGAAGAGGATTTGAAATCAAGGCAGAATTGCAGGAAACAGATTTCAGGAGGTAGATACGAATCGCCTTTAAAGCACATGAAAAGCGGCAAAACGCTGACAATGATGCCCTTGGCCAAAAAGGGCGTATGCGTTTTTTCCTGAATATATTCAGGAAAAAACGCATACGCCCTTTTTGGCCAACCAAGCAACCTGGAAAGGCAAATCAGCACTACAAAGAAGTCTCGCTTCCCATCGGTCAAAAGGGCCATGCTGAAAAAAGTGTCAAAACCAGAAATGCAGGACAGGCCATGGAGAAATGGGAGCCTTGCTACACTGATGGGCGGGATGTAAATTGCCAACAGCCACTCTGGAGAAGTGTCCGGTGAGTCCTGAAACATCTGAAAAACACAGCTTAGAGAGCATAGGGCACTTCCACTCATGGGGGTATAAATTGGGAAAATTAAAAATCAGCAAGACACAAGCACCCCAAAGTTTAGGGCTGCTCTGTTGACCAGGACCTCCACTTCATTCCACCTTCAATATCCCAGGAAAGAGAAAAATGGATAAAGAAGTTGTGGTCCTTATGTACAATGGAATATCACTCAGCCATGAAATCAATGTCGTAAGGTTAGTAGCAGCATGATGAGTGGATTTAGGTACGACGATTCTAAGTGAAATAAGTCACACAGAAAAGGACACTTCTCATAAGGTATCACTGATAGAGGGAATGTAAAAACCGTTACACTTGAACTGAATTACAAAACAGAACAGAGTCACACATGCAGAAAACACACTATGGCTGCTTAACGGGAAAGGTGAGGTGGGGTGATACATAAAACAAGGGTATCAAATTAGCTCAGATACCGTTCCATAAACCCAATATGTAATAGACAAGACCTACTCCTTGCTCAGAGAACTGGACTCAACACGCCCTATTCACCGCACAAGAATATATCTGACTAATAATAATCGTAAAACCTATGTATTGATATCTCTCTGTTAGTGTGTCAAGTGGGTGTAAAGCGGCATAAACACAGCAGTGAAAAGCAGCTAAACCCCATTATAAAAATAAATTACTTTGAAACACCCATGAAACAAAGACAGTGAAAGAGAGAGAAATTCTTACACAATGCGTTCAGGGGCTGTGATGCAACCTGGATTGACCATATCTAGACGCACAGCTGGATGAGACATAAGGGTGGACACTCTTGGGGCTGAGAGGTTTGGTGAGGTTGGGTGAGCAAACACAGACCGTTTAAAGTAATACTGCGTGGTACCCATCGCATGGGTCCCAAATCTCCAGGTTCAAGGGCATCTTCCTACATCGAAAACATGCATGAGAAACCCAGAAGATGGTACACCGTGTGATGGGGAAAGGTTTCTAAAACGCACCTCATTTCTCATCTCCTTGTGCCCGGGTTCGCCATTCCAGCCGCTTTACTAGCAATCTCCCTACTTGGGGCATCAGCACCTTTAACCTCCTGTTCCGTACAGGTTGCAATTTGTCCTGAGGATAAACGGGAAGACGTGGAACCAACGAGAGACAAGCTCTTGGTGTTGGGACAGGCACAGGTCACTCTATTTTCCCATCAGAAAGAAGAATTAACCACAGGCTCAGCCGACCCCCGGAACCAGAACAGGGCCTGAAGCCATTCTTCGATTTTGCCGCCAGCTCCCATAAAAACGAGTTGTAAAATGGAGGTTCAGGGCACTGCAATTCACAAACCTGCAGAGTTATAAATGATAACTCTCGTCCACAAATATATTGAGGGAAGGCAAAGAAGAGGATTTGAAATCAAGGCAGAATTGCAGGAAACAGATTTCAGGAGGTAGATACGAATCGCCTTTAAAGCACATGAAAAGCGGCAAAACGTTGACAATGATGCCCTTGGCCAAAAAGGGCGTATGCGTTTTTTCCTGAATATATTCAGGAAAAAACGCATACGCCCTTTTTGGCCAACCAAGCAACCTGGAAAGGCAAATCAGCGCTACAAAGAAGTCTCGCTTCCCATCGGTCAAAAGGGCCATGCTGAAAAAAGTCTCAAAACCAGAAATGCAGGACAGGCCATGGAGAAATGGGAGCCTTGCTACACTGATGGGCGGGATGTAAATTGCCAAGAGCCACTCTGGAGAAGTGTCCGGTGAGTCCTGAAACATCTGAAAAACACAGCTTAGAGAGCATAGGGCACTTCCACTCATGGGGGTATAAATTGGGAAAATGAAAAATCAGCAAGACACAAGCACCCCAAAGTTTAGGGCTGCTCTGTTGACCAGGACCTCCACTTCATTCCACCTTAAATATCCCAGGAAAGAGAAAAATGGATAAAGAAGTTGTGGTCCTTATGTACAATGGAATATCACTCAGCCAGGAAATCAATGTCGTAAGGTTAGTAGCAGCATGATGAGTGGATTTAGGTACGACGATTCTAAGTGAAATAAGTCACACAGAAAAGGACACTTCTCATAAGGTATCACTGATAGAGGGAATGTAAAAACCGTTACACTTGAACTGAATTACAAAACAGAACAGAGTCACACATGCAGAAAACACACTATGGCTGCTTAACGGGAAAGGTGAGGTGGGGTGATACATAAAACAAGGGTATCAAATTAGCTCAGATACCATTCCATAAACCCAATATGTAATAGACAAGACCTACTCCTTGCTCAGAGAACTGGACTCAACACGCCCTATTCACCGCACCAGAATATATCTGAGTAATAATAATCGTAAAACCTATGTATTGATATCTTTCTGTTAGTGTGTCAAGTGGGTGTAAAGCGGCATAAACACAGCAGTGAAAAGCAGCTAAACCCCATTATAAAAATAAATTACTTTGAAACACCCATGAAACAAAGACAGTGAAAGAGAGAGAAATTCTTACACAATGCGTTCAGGGGCTGTGATGCAACCTGGATTGACCATATCTAGACGCACAGCTGGATGAGACATAAGGGTGGACACTCTTGGGGCTGAGAGGTTTGGTGAGGTTGGGTGAGCAAACACAGACCCTTTAAAGTAATACTGCGTGGTACCCATCGCATGGGTCCCAAATCTCCAGCTTCAAGGGCATCTTCCTACATCGAAAACATGCATGAGAAACCCAGAAGATGGTACACCGTGTGATGGGGAAAGGTTTCTAAAACGCACCTCATTTCTCATCTCCTTGTGCCCGGGTTCGCCATTCCAGCCTCCTTACTAGCAATCTCCCTACTTGGAGCATCAGCACCTTTAACCTCCTGTTCCGTACAGGTTGCAATTTGTCCTGAGGATAAACGGGAAGACGTGGAACCAACGAGAGACAAGCTCTTGGTGTTGGGACAGGCACAGGTCACTCTATTTTCCCATCAGAAAGAAGAATTAACCACAGGCTCAGCCGACCCCCGGAACCAGAACAGGGCCTGAAGCCATTCTGCGATTTTGCCGCCAGCTCCCATAAAAACGAGTTGTAAAATGGAGGTTCAGGGCACTGCAATTCACAAACCTGCAGAGTTATAAATGATAACTCTCGTCCACAAATATATTGAGGGAAGGCAAAGAAGAGGATTTGAAATCAAGGCAGAATTGCAGGAAACAGATTTCAGGAGGTAGATACGAATCGCCTTTAAAGCACATGAAAAGCGGCAAAACGCTGACAATGATGCCCTTGGCCAAAAAGGGCGTATGCGTTTTTTCCTGAATATATTCAGGAAAAAACGCATACGCCCTTTTTGGCCAACCAAGCAACCTGGAAAGGCAAATCAGCACTACAAAGAAGTCTCGCTTCCCATCGGTCAAAAGGGCCATGCTGAAAAAAGTGTCAAAACCAGAAATGCAGGACAGGCCATGGAGAAATGGGAGCCTTGCTACACTGATGGGCGGGATGTAAATTGCCAACAGCCACTCTGGAGAAGTGTCCGGTGAGTCCTGAAACATCTGAAAAACACAGCTTAGAGAGCATAGGGCACTTCCACTCATGGGGGTATAAATTGGGAAAATTAAAAATCAGCAAGACACAAGCACCCCAAAGTTTAGGGCTGCTCTGTTGACCAGGACCTCCACTTCATTCCACCTTCAATATCCCAGGAAAGAGAAAAATGGATAAAGAAGTTGTGGTCCTTATGTACAATGGAATATCACTCAGCCATGAAATCAATGTCGTAAGGTTAGTAGCAGCATGATGAGTGGATTTAGGCACGACGATTCTAAGTGAAATAAGTCACACAGAAAAGGACACTTCTCATAAGGTATCACTGATAGAGGGAATGTAAAAACCGTTACACTTGAACTGAATTACAAAACAGAACAGAGTCACACATGCAGAAAACACACTATGGCTGCTTAACGGGAAAGGTGAGGTGGGGTGATACATAAAACAAGGGTATCAAATTAGCTCAGATACCGTTCCATAAACCCAATATGTAATAGACAAGACCTACTCCTTGCTCAGAGAACTGGACTCAACACGCCCTATTCACCGCACAAGAATATATCTGACTAATAATAATCGTAAAACCTATGTATTGATATCTCTCTGTTAGTGTGTCAAGTGGGTGTAAAGCGGCATAAACACAGCAGTGAAAAGCAGCTAAACCCCATTATAAAAATAAATTACTTTGAAACACCCATGAAACAAAGACAGTGAAAGAGAGAGAAATTCTTACACAATGCGTTCAGGGGCTGTGATGCAACCTGGATTGACCATATCTAGACGCACAGCTGGATGAGACATAAGGGTGGACACTCTTGGGGCTGAGAGGTTTGGTGAGGTTGGGTGAGCAAACACAGACCGTTTAAAGTAATACTGCGTGGTACCCGTCGCATGGGTCCCAAATCTCCAGGTTCAAGGGCATCTTCCTACATCGAAAACATGCATGAGAAACCCAGAAGATGGTACACCGTGTGATGGGGAAAGGTTTCTAAAACGCACCTCATTTCTCATCTCCTTGTGCCCGGGTTCGCCATTCCAGCCGCATTACTAGCAATCTCCCTACTTGGGGCATCAGCACCTTTAACCTCCTGTTCCGTACAGGTTGCAATTTGTCCTGAGGATAAACGGGAAGACGTGGAACCAACGAGAGACAAGCTCTTGGTGTTGGGACAGGCACAGGTCACTCTATTTTCCCATCAGAAAGAAGAATTAACCACAGGCTCAGCCGACCCCCGGAACCAGAACAGGGCCTGAAGCCATTCTGCGATTTTGCCGCCAGCTCCCATAAAAACGAGTTGTAAAATGGAGGTTCAGGGCACTGCAATTCACAAACCTGCAGAGTTATAAATGATAACTCTCGTCCACAAATATATTGAGGGAAGGCAAAGAAGAGGATTTGAAATCAAGGCAGAATTGCAGGAAACAGATTTCAGGAGGTAGATACGAATCGCCTTTAAAGCACATGAAAAGCGGCAAAACGTTGACAATGATGCCCTTGGCCAAAAAGGGCGTATGCGTTTTTTCCTGAATATATTCAGGAAAAAACGCATACGCCCTTTTTGGCCAACCAAGCAACCTGGAAAGGCAAATCAGCGCTACAAAGAAGTCTCGCTTCCCATCGGTCAAAAGGGCCATGCTGAAAAAAGTCTCAAAACCAGAAATGCAGGACAGGCCATGGAGAAATGGGAGCCTTGCTACACTGATGGGCGGGATGTAAATTGCCAAGAGCCACTCTGGAGAAGTGTCCGGTGAGTCCTGAAACATCTGAAAAACACAGCTTAGAGAGCATAGGGCACTTCCACTCATGGGGGTATAAATTGGGAAAATGAAAAATCAGCAAGACACAAGCACCCCAAAGTTTAGGGCTGCTCTGTTGACCAGGACCTCCACTTCATTCCACCTTAAATATCCCAGGAAAGAGAAAAATGGATAAAGAAGTTGTGGTCCTTATGTACAATGGAATATCACTCAGCCAGGAAATCAATGTCGTAAGGTTAGTAGCAGCATGATGAGTGGATTTAGGTACGACGATTCTAAGTGAAATAAGTCACACAGAAAAGGACACTTCTCATAAGGTATCACTGATAGAGGGAATGTAAAAACCGTTACACTTGAACTGAATTACAAAACAGAACAGAGTCACACATGCAGAAAACACACTATGGCTGCTTAACGGGAAAGGTGAGGTGGGGTGATACATAAAACAAGGGTATCAAATTAGCTCAGATACCATTCCATAAACCCAATATGTAATAGACAAGACCTACTCCTTGCTCAGAGAACTGGACTCAACACGCCCTATTCACCGCACCAGAATATATCTGAGTAATAATAATCGTAAAACCTATGTATTGATATCTTTCTGTTAGTGTGTCAAGTGTGTGTAAAGCGGCATAAACACAGCAGTGAAAAGCAGCTAAACCCCATTATAAAAATAAATTACTTTGAAACACCCATGAAACAAAGACAGTGAAAGAGAGAGAAATTCTTACACAATGCGTTCAGGGGCTGTGATGCAACCTGGATTGACCATATCTAGACGCACAGCTGGATGAGACATAAGGGTGGACACTCTTGGGGCTGAGAGGTTTGGTGAGGTTGGGTGAGCAAACACAGACCCTTTAAAGTAATACTGCGTGGTACCCATCGCATGGGTCCCAAATCTCCAGCTTCAAGGGCATCTTCCTACATCGAAAACATGCATGAGAAACCCAGAAGATGGTACACCGTGTGATGGGGAAAGGTTTCTAAAACGCACCTCATTTCTCATCTCCTTGTGCCCGGGTTCGCCATTCCAGCCTCCTTACTAGCAATCTCCCTACTTGGAGCATCAGCACCTTTAACCTCCTGTTCCGTACAGGTTGCAATTTGTCCTGAGGATAAACGGGAAGACGTGGAACCAACGAGAGACTAGCTCTTGGTGTTGGGACAGGCACAGGTCACTCTATTTTCCCATCAGAAAGAAGAATTAACCACAGGCTCAGCCTGACCCCCGGAACCAGAACAGGGCCTGAAGCCATTCTGCGATTTTGTGGCCAGCTCCCATAAAAACGAGTTGTAAAATGGAGGTTCAGGGCACTGCAATTCACAAACCTGCAGAGTTATAAATGATAACTCTCGTCCACAAATATATTGAGGGAAGGCAAAGAAGAGGATTTGAAATCAAGGCAGAATTGCAGGAAACAGATTTCAGGAGGTAGATACGAATCGCCTTTAAAGCACATGAAAAGCGGCAAAACGCTGACAATGATGCCCTTGGCCAAAAAGGGCGTATGCGTTTTTTCCTGAATATATTCAGGAAAAAACGCATACGCCCTTTTTGGCCAACCAAGCAACCTGGAAAGGCAAATCAGCACTACAAAGAAATCTCGCTTCCCATCGGTCAAAAGGGCCATGCTGAAAAAAGTGTCAAAACCAGAAATGCAGGACAGGCCATGGAGAAATGGGAGCCTTGCTACACTGATGGGCGGGATGTAAATTGCCAAGAGCCACTCTGGAGAAGTGTCCGGTGAGTCCTGAAACATCTGAAAAACACAGCTTAGAGAGCATAGGGCACTTCCACTCATGGGGGTATAAATTGGGAAAATGAAAAATCAGCAAGACACAAGCACCCCAAAGTTTAGGGCTGCTCTGTTGACCAGGACCTCCACTTCATTCCACCTTCAATATCCCAGGAAAGAGAAAAATGGATAAAGAAGTTGTGGTCCTTATGTACAATGGAATATCACTCAGCCAGGAAATCAATGTCGTAAGGTTAGTAGCAGCATGATGAGTGGATTTAGGTACGACGATTCTAAGTGAAATAAGTCACACAGAAAAGGACACTTCTCATAAGGTATCACTGATAGAGGGAATGTAAAAACCGTTACACTTGAACTGAATTACAAAACAGAACAGAGTCACACATGCAGAAAACACACTATGGCTGCTTAACGGGAAAGGTGAGGTGGGGTGATACATAAAACAAGGGTATCAAATTAGCTCAGATACCATTCCATAAACCCAATATGTAATACACAAGACCTACTCCTTGCTCAGAGAACTGGACTCAACACGCCCTATTCACCGCACAAGAATATATCTGACTAATAATAATCGTAAAACCTATGTATTGATATCTCTCTGTTAGTGTGTCAAGTGGGTGTAAAGCGGCATAAACACAGCAGTGAAAAGCAGCTAAACCCGATTATAAAAATAAATTACTTTGAAACACCCATGAAACAAAGACAGTGAAAGAGAGAGTAATTCTTACACAATGCGTTCAGGGGCTGTGATGCAACCTGGATTGACCATATCTAGACCCACAGCTGGATGAGACATAAGGGTGGACACTCTTGGGGCTGAGAGGTTTGGTGAGGTTGGGTGAGCAAACGCAGACCCTTTAAAGTAATACTGCGTGGTACCCATCGCATGGGTCCCAAATCTCCAGGTTCAAGGGCATCTTCCTACATCAAAAACATGCATGAGAAACCCAGAAGATGGTACACCATGTGATGGGGAAAGGTTTCTAAAACGCACCTCATTTCTCATCTCCTTGTGCCCGGGTTCGCCATTCCAGCCGCTTTACTAGCAAGCTCCCTACTTGGAGCTTCAGCACTTTTAACCTCCTGTTCCATACAGGTTGCAATTTGTCCTGAGGATAAACGGGAAGACGTGGAACCAACGAGAGACTAGCTCTTGGTGTTGGGACAGGCACAGGTCACTCTATTTTCCCATCAGAAAGAAGAATTAACCACAGGCTCAGTCTGACCCCCGAAACCAGAACAGGGCCTGAAGCCATTCTGCGATTTTGCGGCCAGCTCCCATAAAAACGAGTTGTAAAATGGAGGTTCAGGGCACTGCAATTCACAAACCTGCAGAGTTATTAATGATAACTCTCGTCCACAAATATATTGAGGGAAGGCAAAGAAAAGGATTTGAAATCAAGGCAGAATTGCAGGAAACAGATTTCAGGAGGTAGATACGAATCGCCTTTAAAGCACATGAAAAGCGGCAAAACGTTGACAATGATGCCCTTGGCCAAAAAGGGCGTATGCGTTTTTTCCTGAATATATTCAGGAAAAAACGCATACGCCCTTTTTGGCCAACCAAGCAACCTGGAAAGGCAAATCAGCGCTACAAACAAGTCTCGCTTCCCATCGGCCAAAAGGGCTATGCTGAAAAAAGTGTCAAAACCAGAAATGCAGGACAGGCCATGGAGAAATGGGAGCCTTGCTACACTGATGGGCGGGATGTAAACTGCCAAGAGCCACTCTGGAGAAGTGTCCGGTGAGTCCTGAAACATCTGAAAAACACAGCTTAGAGAGCATAGGGCACTTCCACTCATGGGGGTATAAATTGGGAAAATTAAAAATCAGCAAGACACAAGCACCCCAAAGTTTAGGGCTGCTCTGTTGACCAGGACCTCCACTTCATTCCACCTTAAATATCCCAGGAAAGAGAAAAATGGATAAAGAAGTTGTGGTCCTTATGTACAATGGAATATCACTCAGCCAGGAAATCAATGTCGTAAGGTTAGTAGCAGCATGATGAGTGGATTTAGGTATGACGATTCTAAGTGAAATAAGTCACACAGAAAAGGACACTTCTCATAAGGTATCACTGATAGAGGGAATGTAAAAACCGTTACACTTGAACTGAATTACAAAACAGAACAGAGTCACACATGCAGAAAACACACTATGGCTGCTTAACGGGAAAGGTGAGGTGGGGTGATACATAAAACAAGGGTATCAAATTAGCTCAGATATCGTTCCATAAACCCAATATGTAATAGACAAGACCTACTCCTTGCTCAGAGAACTGGACTCAACACGCCCTATTCACCGCACAAGAATATATCTGACTAATAATAATCGTAAAACCTATGTATTGATATCTCTCTGTTAGTGTGTCAAGTGGGTATAAAGCGGCATAAACACAGCAGTGAAAAGCAGCTAAACCCCATTATAAAAATAAATTACTTTGAAACACCCATGAAACAAAGACAGTGAAAGAGAGAGAAATTCTTACACAATGCGTTCAGGGGCTGTGATGCCACCTGGATTGACCATATCTAGACCCACAGCTGGATGAGACATAAGGGTGGACACTCTTGGGGCTGAGAGGTTTGGTGAGGTTGGGTGAGCAAACGCAGACCCTTTAAAGTAATAATGCGTGGTACCCATCGCATGGGTCCCAAATCTCCAGGTTCAAGGGCATCTTCCTACATCAAATACATGCATGAGAAACCCAGAAGATGGTACACCGTGTGATGGGGAAAGGTTTCTAAAACGCACCTCATTTCTCATCGCCTTGTGCCCGGGTTCGCCATTCCAGCCGCTTTACTAGCAAGCTCCCTACTTGGAGCATCAGCACCTTTAACCTCCTGTTCCATACAGGTTGCAATTTGTCCTGAGGATAAACGGGAAGACGTGGAACCAACGAGAGACTAGCTCTTGGTGTTGGGACAGGCACAGGTCACTCTATTTTCCCATCAGAAAGAAGAATTAACCACAGGCTCAGCCTGACCCCCGGAACCAGAACAGGGCCTGAAGCCATTCTGCGATTTTGTGCCCAGCTCCCATAAAAACGAGTTGTAAAATGGAGTTTCAGGGCACTGCAATTCACAAACCTGCAGAGTTATAAATGATAACTCTCGTCCACAAATATATTGAGGGAAGGCAAAGAAGAGGATTTGAAATCAAGGCAGAATTGCAGGAAACAGATTTCAGGAGGTAGATTCGAATCGCCTTTAAAGCACATGAAAAGCGGCAAAACGTTGACAATGATGCCCTTGGCCAAAAAGGGCGTATGCGTTTTTTCCTGAATATATTCAGGAAAAAACGCATACGCCCTTTTTGGCCAACCAAGCAACCTGGAAAGGCAAATCAGCGCTACAAAGAAGTCTCGCTTCCCATCGGTCAAAAGGGCCATGCTGAAAAAAGTGTCAAAACCAGAAATGCAGGACAGGCCATGGAGAAATGGGAGCCTTGCTACACTGATGGGCGGGATGTAAATTGCCAAGAGCCACTCTGGAGAAGTGTCCGGTGAGTCCTGAAACATCTGAAAAACACAGCTTAGAGAGCATAGGGCACTTCCACTCATGGGGGTATAAATTGGGAAAATGAAAAATCAGCAAGACACAAGCACCCCAAAGTTTAGGGCTGCTCTGTTGACCAGGACCTCCACTTCATTCCACCTTCAATATCCCAGGAAAGAGAAAAATGGATAAAGAAGTTGTGGTCCTTATGTACAATGGAATATCACTCAGCCAGGAAATCAATGTCGTAAGGTTAGTAGCAGCATGATGAGTGGATTTAGGTACGACGATTCTAAGTGAAATAAGTCACACAGAAAAGGACACTTCTCATAAGGTATCACTGATAGAGGGAATGTAAAAACCGTTACACTTGAACTGAATTACAAAACAGAACAGAGTCACACATGCAGAAAACACACTATGGCTGCTTAACGGGAAAGGTGAGGTGGGGTGATACATAAAACAAGGGTATCAAATTAGCTCAGACACCATTCCATAAACCCAATATGTAATACACAAGACCTACTCCTTGCTCAGAGAACTGGACTCAACACGCCCTATTCACCGCACAAGAATATATCTGACTAATAATAATCGTAAAACCTATGTATTGATATCTCTCTGTTAGTGTGTCAAGTGGGTGTAAAGCGGCATAAACACAGCAGTGAAAAGCAGCTAAACCCGATTATAAAAATAAATTACTTTGAAACACCCATGAAACAAAGACAGTGAAAGAGAGAGTAATTCTTACACAATGCGTTCAGGGGCTGTGATGCAACCTGGATTGACCATATCTAGACGCACAGCTGGATGAGACATAAGGGTGGACACTCTTGGGGCTGAGAGGTTTGGTGAGGTTGGGTGAGCAAACACAGACCCTTTAAAGTAATACTGCGTGGTACCCATCGCATGGGTCCCAAATCTCCAGCTTCAAGGGCATCTTCCTACATCGAAAACATGCATGAGAAACCCAGAAGATGGTACACCGTGTGATGGGGAAAGGTTTCTAAAACGCACCTCATTTCTCATCGCCTTGTGCCCGGGTTCGCCATTCCAGCCGCCTTACTAGCAATCTCCCTACTTGGAGCATCAGCACCTTTAACCTCCTGTTCCGTACAGGTTGCAATTTGTCCTGAGGATAAACGGGAAGACGTGGAACCAACGTGAGACTAGCTCTTGGTGTTGGGACAGGCACAGGTCACTCTATTTTCCCATCAGAAAGAAGAATTAACCACAGGCTCAGCCTGACCCCCGGAACCAGAACAGGGCCTGAAGCCATTCTGCGATTTTGCGGCCAGCTCCCATAAAAACGAGTTGTAAAATGGAGGTTCAGGGCACTGCAATTCACAAACCTGCAGAGTTATAAATGATAACTCTCGTCCACAAATATATTGAGGGAAGGCAAAGAAGAGGATTTGAAATCAAGGCAGAATTGCAGGAAACAGATTTCTGGAGGTAGATACGAATCGCCTTTAAAGCACATGAAAAGCGGCAAAACGTTGACAATGATGCCCTTGGCCAAAAAGGGCGTATGCGTTTTTTCCTGAATATATTCAGGAAAAAACGCATACGCCCTTTTTGGCCAACCAAGCAACCTGGAAAGGCAAATCAGCGCTACAAAGAAGTCTCGCTTCCCATCGGTCAAAAGGGCCATGCTGAAAAAAGTGTCAAAACCAGAAATGCAGGACAGGCCATGGAGAAATGGGAGCCTTGCTACACTGATGGGCGGGATGTAAATTGCCAAGAGCCACTCTGGGAAAGTGTCCGGTGAGTCCTGAAACATCTGAAAAACACAGCTTAGAGAGCATAGGGCACTTCCACTCATGGGGGTATAAATTGGGAAAATTAAAAATCAGCAAGACACAAGCACCCCAAAGTTTAGGGCTGCTCTGTTGACCAGGACCTCCACTTCATTCCACCTTAAATATCCCAGGAAAGAGAAAAATGGATAAAGAAGTTGTGGTCCTTATGTACAATGGAATATCACTCAGCCAGGAAATCAGTGTCTTAGGTTAGTAGCAGCATGATGAGTGGATTTAGGTACGACGATTCTAAGTGAAATAAGTCACACAGAAAAGGACACTTCTCATAAGGTATCACTGATAGAGGGAATGTAAAAACCGTTACACTTGAACTGAATTACAAAACAGAACAGAGTCACACATGCAGAAAACACACTATGGCTGCTTAACGGGAAAGGTGAGGTGGGGTGATACATAAAACAAGGGTATCAAATTAGCTCAGATACCATTCCATAAACCCAATATGTAATAGACAAGACCTACTCCTTGCTCAGAGAACTGGACTCAACACGCCCTATTCACCGCACAAGAATATATCTGACTAATAATAATCGTAAAACCTATGTATTGATATCTCTCTGTTAGTGTGTCAAGTGGGTGTAAAGCGGCATAAACACAGCAGTGAAAAGCAGCTAAACCCCATTATAAAAATAAATTACTTTGAAACACCCATGAAACAAAGACAGTGAAAGAGAGAGAAATTCTTACACAATGCGTTCAGGGGCTGTGATGCAACCTGGATTGACCATATCTAGACGCACAGATGGATGAGACATAAGGGTGGACACTCTTGGGGCTGAGAGGTTTGGTGAGGTTGGGTGAGCAAACACAGACCCTTTAAAGTAATACTGCGTGGTACCCATCGCATGGGTCCCAAATCTCCAGGTTCAAGGGCATCTTCCTACATCGAAAACATGCATGAGAAACCCAGAAGATGGTACACCGTGTGATGGGGAAAGGTTTCTAAAACGCACCTCATTTCTCATCTCCTTGTGCCCGGGTTCGCCATTCCAGCCGCCTTACTAGCAATCTCCCTACTTGGAGAATCAGCACCTTTAACCTCCTGTTCCGTACAGGTTGCAATTTGTCCTGAGGATAAACGGGAAGACGTGGAACCAACGAGAGACTAGCTCTTGGTGTTGGGACAGGCACAGGTCACTCTATTTTCCCATCAGAAAGAAGAATTAACCACAGGCTCAGCCTGCCCCCCGGAACCAGAACAGGGCCTGAAGCCATTCTGCGATTTTGCGGCCAGCTCCCATAAAAACGAGTTGTAAAATGGAGGTTCAGGGCACTGCAATTCACAAACCTGCAGAGTTATAAATGATAACTCTCGTCCACAAATATATTGAGGGAAGGCAAAGAAGAGGATTTGAAATCAAGGCAGAATTGCAGGAAACAGATTTCAGGAGGTAGATACGAATCGCCTTTAAAGCACATGAAAAGCGGCAAAACGTTGACAATGATGCCCTTGGCCAAAAAGGGCGTATGCGTTTTTTCCTGAATATATTCAGGAAAAAACGCATACGCCCTTTTTGGCCAACCAAGCAACCTGGAAAGGCAAATCAGCGCTACAAAGAAGTCTCGCTTCCCATCGGTCAAAAGGGCCATGCTGAAAAAAGTGTCAAAACCAGAAATGCAGGACAGGCCATGGAGAAATGGGAGCCTTGCTACACTGATGGGGGGGATGTAAACTGCCAAGAGCCACTCTGGAGAAGTGTCCGGTGAGTCCTGAAACATCTGAAAAACACAGCTTAGAGAGCATAGGGCACTTCCACTCATGGGGGTATAAATTGGGAAAATTAAAAATCAGCAAGACACAAGCACCCCAAAGTTTAGGGCTGCTCTGTTGACCAGGACCTCCACTTCATTCCACCTTCAATATCCCAGGAAAGAGAAAAATGGATAAAGAAGTTGTGGTCCTTATGTACAATGGAATATCACTCAGCCAGGAAATCAATGTCGTAAGGTTAGTAGCAGCATGATGAGTGGATTTAGGTACGACGATTCTAAGTGAAATAAGTCACACAGAAAAGGACACTTCTCATAAGGTATCACTGATAGAGGGAATGTAAAAACCGTTACACTTGAACTGAATTACAAAACAGAACAGAGTCACACATGCAGAAAACACACTATGGCTGCTTAACGGGAAAGGTGAGGTGGGGTGATACATAAAACAAGGGTATCAAATTAGCTCAGATACCATTCCATAAACCCAATATGTAATAGACAAGACCTACTCCTTGCTCAGAGAACTGGACTCAACACGCCCTATTCACCGCACAAGAATATATCTGACTAATAATAATCGTAAAACCTATGTATTGATATCTCTCTGTTAGTGTGTCAAGTGGGTATAAAGCGGCATAAACACAGCAGTGAAAAGCAGCTAAACCCCATTATAAAAATAAATTACTTTGAAACACCCATGAAACAAAGACAGTGAAAGAGAGAGAAATTCTTACACAATGCGTTCAGGGGCTGTGATGCCACCTGGATTGACCATATCTAGACCCACAGCTGGATGAGACATAAGGGTGGACACTCTTGGGGCTGAGAGGTTTGGTGAGGTTGGGTGAGCAAACGCAGACCCTTTAAAGTAATAATGCGTGGTACCCATCGCATGGGTCCCAAATCTCCAGGTTCAAGGGCATCTTCCTACATCAAAAACATGCATGAGAAACCCAGAAGATGGTACACCGTGTGATGGGGAAAGGTTTCTAAAACGCACCTCATTTCTCATCTCCTTGTGCCCGGGTTCGCCATTCCAGCCGCTTTACTAGCAAGCTCCCTACTTGGAGCATCAGCACCTTTAACCTCCTGTTCCATACAGGTTGCAATTTGTCCTGAGGATAAACGGGAAGACGTGGAACCAACGAGAGACTAGCTCTTGGTGTTGGGACAGGCACAGGTCACTCTATTTTCCCATCAGAAAGAAGAATTAACCACAGGCTCAGCCTGCCCCCCGGAACCAGAACAGGGCCTGAAGCCATTCTGCGATTTTGTGGCCAGCTCCCATAAAAACGAGTTGTAAAATGGAGTTTCAGGGCACTGCAATTCACAAACCTGCAGAGTTATAAATGATAACTCTCGTCCACAAATATATTGAGGGAAGGCAAAGAAGAGGATTTGAAATCAAGGCAGAATTGCAGGAAACAGATTTCAGGAGGTAGATTCGAATCGCCTTTAAAGCACATGAAAAGCGGCAAAACGTTGACAATGATGCCCTTGGCCAAAAAGGGCGTATGCGTTTTTTCCTGAATATATTCAGGAAAAAACGCATGCGCCCTTTTTGGCCAACCAAGCAACCTGGAAAGGCAAATCAGCGCTACAAAGAAGTCTCGCTTCCCATCGGTCAAAAGGGCCATGCTGAAAAAAGTGTCAAAACCAGAAATGCAGGACAGGCCATGGAGAAATGGGAGCCTTGCTACACTGATGGGCGGGATGTAAATTGCCAAGAGCCACTCTGGAGAAGTGTCCGGTGAGTCCTGAAACATCTGAAAAACACAGCTTAGAGAGCATAGGGCACTTCCACTCATGGGGGTATAAATTGGGAAAATGAAAAATCAGCAAGACACAAGCACCCCAAAGTTTAGGGCTGCTCTGTTGACCAGGACCTCCACTTCATTCCACCTTCAATATCCCAGGAAAGAGAAAAATGGATAAAGAAGTTGTGGTCCTTATGTACAATGGAATATCACTCAGCCAGGAAATCAATGTCGTAAGGTTAGTAGCAGCATGATGAGTGGATTTAGGTACGACGATTCTAAGTGAAATAAGTCACACAGAAAAGGACACTTCTCATAAGGTATCACTGATAGAGGGAATGTAAAAACCGTTACACTTGAACTGAATTACAAAACAGAACAGAGTCACACATGCAGAAAACACACTATGGCTGCTTAACGGGAAAGGTGAGGTGGGGTGATACATAAAACAAGGGTATCAAATTAGCTCAGATACCATTCCATAAACCCAATATGTAATAGACAAGACCTACTCCTTGCTCAGAGAACTGGACTCAACACGCCCTATTCACCACACAAGAATATATCTGACTAATAATAATCGTAAAACCTATGTATTGATATCTCTCTGTTAGTGTGTCAAGTGGGTGTAAAGCGGCATAAACACAGCAGTGAAAAGCAGCTAAATCCCATTATGAAAATAAATTACTTTGAAAAACCCATGAAACAAAGACAGTGAAAGAGAGAGGAATTCTTACACAATGCGTTCAGGGGCTGTGATGCAACCTGGATTGACCATATCTAGACCCACAGCTGGATGAGACATAAGGGTGGACACTCTTGGGGCTGGGAGGTTTGGTGAGGTTGGGTGAGCAAACGCAGACCCTTTATATAATACTGCATGGTACCCATCGCATGGGTCCCAAATCTCCAGGTTCAAGGGCATCTTCCTACATCAAAAACATGCATGAGAAACCCAGAAGATGGTACACCGTGTGATGGGGAAAGGTTTCTAAAACGCACCTCATTTCTCATCTCCTTGTGCCCGGGTTCACCATTCCAGCCGCTTTACTAGCAAGCTCCCTACTTGGAGCATCAGCACCTTTAACCTCCTGTTCCATACAGGTTGCAATTTGTCCTGAGGATAAACGGGAAGACGTGGAACCAACGAGAGACTAGCTCTTGGTGTTGGGACAGGCACAGGTCACTCTATTTTCCCATCAGAAAGAAGAATTAACCACAGGCTCAGCCTGCCCCCCGGAACCAGAACAGGGCCTGAAGCCATTCTGCGATTTTGCGGCCAGCTCCCATAAATACGAGTTGTAAAATGGAGGTTCAGGGCACTGCAATTCACAAACCTGCAGTTATAAATGATAACTCTCGTCCACAAATATATTGAGGGAAGGCAACGAAGAGGATTTGAAATCAAGGCAGAATTGCAGGAAACAGATTTCAGGAAGTAGATTCGAATCACATTTAAAGCACATGAAAAGCTGCAAAACGTTGACAATGATGCCCTTGGCCAAAAATGGCGTATGCGTTTTTTCCTAAATATATTCAGGAAAAAACGCATACGCCCTTTTTGGCCAACCAAGCAACCTGGAAAGGCAAATCAGCGCTACAAAGAAGTCTCGCTTCCCATCGGTCAAAAGGGCCATGCTGAAAAAAGTGTCAAAACCAGAAATGCAGGACAGGCCATGGAGAAATGGGAGCCTTGCTACACTGATGGGCGGGATGTAAATTGCCAACAGCCACTCTGGAGAAGTGTACGGTGAGTCCTGAAACATCTAAAAAACACAGCTTAGAGAGCATAGGGCACTTCCACTCATGGGGGTATGAATTGGGAAAATGAAAAATCAGCAAGACACAAGCACCCCAAAGTTTAGGGCTGCTCTGTTGACAAGGACCTCCACTTCATTCCACCTTAAATATCCCAGGAAAGATAAAAATGGATAAAGAAGTTGTGGTCCTTATGTACAATGGAATATCACTCAGCCATGAAATCAATGTCATAATGTTAGTAGCAGCATGATGAGTGGATTTAGGTACGACGATTCTAAGTGAAATAAGTCACACAGAAAAGGACACTTCTCCTAAGGTATCACTGATAGAGGGAATGTAAAAACCGTTACACTTGAACTGAATTACAAAACAGAACAGAGTCACACATGCAGAAAACACACTATGGCTGCTTAACGGGAAAGGTGAGGTGGGGTGATACATAAAACAAGGGTATCAAATTAGCTCAGATACCATTCCATAAACCCAATATGTAATAGACAAGACCTACTCCTTGCTCAGAGAACTGGACTCAACACGCCCTATTCACCGCACAAGAATATATCTGACTAATAATAATCGTAAAACCTATGTATTGATATCTCTCTGTTAGTGTGTCAAGTGGGTGTAAAGCGGCATAAACACAGCAGTGAAAAGCAGCTAAACCCGATTATAAAAATAAATTACTTTGAAACACCCATGAAACAAAGACAGTGAAAGAGAGAGTAATTCTTACACAATGCGTTCAGGGGCTGTGATGCAACCTGGATTGACCATATCTAGACGCACAGCTGGATGAGACATAAGGGTGGACACTCTTGGGGCTGAGAGGTTTGGTGAGGTTGGGTGAGCAAACACAGACCCTTTAAAGTAATACTGCGTGGTACCCATCGCATGGGTTCCAAATCTCCAGCTTCAAGGGCATCTTCCTACATCGAAAACATGCATGAGAAACCCAGAAGATGGTACACCGTGTGATGGGGAAAGGTTTCTAAAACGCACCTCATTTCTCATCGCCTTGTGCCCGGGTTCGCCATTCCAGCCGCCTTACTAGCAATCTCCCTACTTGGAGCATCAGCACCTTTAACCTCCTGTTCCGTACAGGTTGCAATTTGTCCTGAGGATAAACGGGAAGACGTGGAACCAACGTGAGACTAGCTCTTGGTGTTGGGACAGGCACAGGTCACTCTATTTTCCCATCAGAAAGAAGAATTAACCACAGGCTCAGCCTGCCCCCCGGAACCAGAACAGGGCCTGAAGCCATTCTGCGATTTTGCGGCCAGCTCCCATAAAAACGAGTTGTAAAATGGAGGTTCAGGGCACTGCAATTCACAAACCTGCAGAGTTATAAATGATAACTCTCGTCCACAAATATATTGAGGGAAGGCAAAGAAGAGGATTTGAAATCAAGGCAGAATTGCAGGAAACAGATTTCTGGAGGTAGATACGAATCGCCTTTAAAGCACATGAAAAGCGGCAAAACGTTGACAATGATGCCCTTGGCCAAAAAGGGCGTATGCGTTTTTTGCTGAATATATTCAGGAAAAAACGCATACGCCCTTTTTGGCCAACCAAGCAACCTGGAAAGGCAAATCAGCGCTACAAAGAAGTCTCGCTTCCCATCGGTCAAAAGGGCCATGCTGAAAAAAGTGTCAAAACCAGAAATGCAGGACAGGCCATGGAGAAATGGGAGCCTTGCTACACTGATGGGCGGGATGTAAATTGCCAAGAGCCACTCTGGGAAAGTGTCCGGTGAGTCCTGAAACATCTGAAAAACACAGCTTAGAGAGCATAGGGCACTTCCACTCATGGGGGTATAAATTGGGAAAATTAAAAATCAGCAAGACACAAGCACCCCAAAGTTTAGGGCTGCTCTGTTGACCAGGACCTCCACTTCATTCCACCTTAAATATCCCAGGAAAGAGAAAAATGGATAAAGAAGTTGTGGTCCTTATGTACAATGGAATATCACTCAGCCAGGAAATCAGTGTCTTAGGTTAGTAGCAGCATGATGAGTGGATTTAGGTACGACGATTCTAAGTGAAATAAGTCACACAGAAAAGGACACTTCTCATAAGGTATCACTGATAGAGGGAATGTAAAAACCGTTACACTTGAACTGAATTACAAAACAGAACAGAGTCACACATGCAGAAAACACACTATGGCTGCTTAACGGGAAAGGTGAGGTGGGGTGATACATAAAACAAGGGTATCAAATTAGCTCAGATACCATTCCATAAACCCAATATGTAATAGACAAGACCTACTCCTTGCTCAGAGAACTGGACTCAACACGCCCTATTCACCGCACAAGAATATATCTGACTAATAATAATCGTAAAACTTATGTATTGATATCTCTCTGTTAGTGTGTCAAGTGGGTGTAAAGCGGCATAAACACAGCAGTGAAAAGCAGCTAAACCCCATTATAAAAATAAATTACTTTGAAACACCCATGAAACAAAGACAGTGAAAGAGAGAG
Organism: Balaenoptera borealis; assembly: GCF_965194805.1. Lineage (NCBI taxonomy): Eukaryota > Metazoa > Chordata > Mammalia > Artiodactyla > Balaenopteridae > Balaenoptera > Balaenoptera borealis. The sequence continues at coordinate 1,346,913 of NW_028123967.1, read as the reverse complement.
AAATTCTTACACAATGCGTTCAGGGGCTGTGATGCAACCTGGATTGACCATATCTAGACGCACAGATGGATGAGACATAAGGGTGGACACTCTTGGGGCTGAGAGGTTTGGTGAGGTTGGGTGAGCAAACACAGACCCTTTAAAGTAATACTGCGTGGTACCCATCGCATGGGTCCCAAATCTCCAGGTTCAAGGGCATCTTCCTACATCGAAAACATGCATGAGAAACCCAGAAGATGGTACACCGTGTGATGGGGAAAGGTTTCTAAAACGCACCTCATTTCTCATCTCCTTGTGCCCGGGTTCGCCATTCCAGCCGCCTTACTAGCAAGCTCCCTACTTGGAGAATCAGCACCTTTAACCTCCTGTTCCGTACAGGTTGCAATTTGTCCTGAGGATAAACGGGAAGACGTGGAACCAACGAGAGACTAGCTCTTGGTGTTGGGACAGGCACAGGTCACTCTATTTTCCCATCAGAAAGAAGAATTAACCACAGGCTCAGCCTGCCCCCCGGAACCAGAACAGGGCCTGAAGCCATTCTGCGATTTTGCGGCCAGCTCCCATAAAAACGAGTTGTAAAATGGAGGTTCAGGGCACTGCAATTCACAAACCTGCAGAGTTATAAATGATAACTCTCGTCCACAAATATATTGAGGGAAGGCAAAGAAGAGGATTTGAAATCAAGGCAGAATTGCAGGAAACAGATTTCAGGAGGTAGATACGAATCGCCTTTAAAGCACATGAAAAGCGGCAAAACGTTGACAATGATGCCCTTGGCCAAAAAGGGCGTATGCGTTTTTTCCTGAATATATTCAGGAAAAAACGCATACGCCCTTTTTGGCCAACCAAGCAACCTGGAAAGGCAAATCAGCGCTACAAAGAAGTCTCGCTTCCCATCGGTCAAAAGGGCCATGCTGAAAAAAGTGTCAAAACCAGAAATGCAGGACAGGCCATGGAGAAATGGGAGCCTTGCTACACTGATGGGGGGGATGTAAACTGCCAAGAGCCACTCTGGAGAAGTGTCCGGTGAGTCCTGAAACATCTGAAAAACACAGCTTAGAGAGCATAGGGCACTTCCACTCATGGGGGTATAAATTGGGAAAATTAAAAATCAGCAAGACACAAGCACCCCAAAGTTTAGGGCTGCTCTGTTGACCAGGACCTCCACTTCATTCCACCTTCAATATCCCAGGAAAGAGAAAAATGGATAAAGAAGTTGTGGTCCTTATGTACAATGGAATATCACTCAGCCAGGAAATCAATGTCGTAAGGTTAGTAGCAGCATGATGAGTGGATTTAGGTACGACGATTCTAAGTGAAATAAGTCACACAGAAAAGGACACTTCTCATAAGGTATCACTGATAGAGGGAATGTAAAAACCGTTACACTTGAACTGAATTACAAAACAGAACAGAGTCACACATGCAGAAAACACACTATGGCTGCTTAACGGGAAAGGTGAGGTGGGGTGATACATAAAACAAGGGTATCAAATTAGCTCAGATACCATTCCATAAACCCAATATGTAATAGACAAGACCTACTCCTTGCTCAGAGAACTGGACTCAACACGCCCTATTCACCGCACAAGAATATATCTGACTAATAATAATCGTAAAACCTATGTATTGATATCTCTCTGTTAGTGTGTCAAGTGGGTATAAAGCGGCATAAACACAGCAGTGAAAAGCAGCTAAACCCCATTATAAAAATAAATTACTTTGAAACACCCATGAAACAAAGACAGTGAAAGAGAGAGAAATTCTTACACAATGCGTTCAGGGGCTGTGATGCCACCTGGATTGACCATATCTAGACCCACAGCTGGATGAGACATAAGGGTGGACACTCTTGGGGCTGAGAGGTTTGGTGAGGTTGGGTGAGCAAACGCAGACCCTTTAAAGTAATAATGCGTGGTACCCATCGCATGGGTCCCAAATCTCCAGGTTCAAGGGCATCTTCCTACATCAAAAACATGCATGAGAAACCCAGAAGATGGTACACCGTGTGATGGGGAAAGGTTTCTAAAACGCACCTCATTTCTCATCTCCTTGTGCCCGGGTTCGCCATTCCAGCCGCTTTACTAGCAAGCTCCCTACTTGGAGCATCAGCACCTTTAACCTCCTGTTCCATACAGGTTGCAATTTGTCCTGAGGATAAACGGGAAGACGTGGAACCAACGAGAGACTAGCTCTTGGTGTTGGGACAGGCACAGGTCACTCTATTTTCCCATCAGAAAGAAGAATTAACCACAGGCTCAGCCTGCCCCCCGGAACCAGAACAGGGCCTGAAGCCATTCTGCGATTTTGTGGCCAGCTCCCATAAAAACGAGTTGTAAAATGGAGTTTCAGGGCACTGCAATTCACAAACCTGCAGAGTTATAAATGATAACTCTCGTCCACAAATATATTGAGGGAAGGCAAAGAAGAGGATTTGAAATCAAGGCAGAATTGCAGGAAAGAGATTTCAGGAGGTAGATTCGAATCGCCTTTAAAGCACATGAAAAGCGGCAAAACGTTGACAATGATGCCCTTGGCCAAAAAGGGCGTATGCGTTTTTTCCTGAATATATTCAGGAAAAAACGCATGCGCCCTTTTTGGCCAACCAAGCAACCTGGAAAGGCAAATCAGCGCTACAAAGAAGTCTCGCTTCCCATCGGTCAAAAGGGCCATGCTGAAAAAAGTGTCAAAACCAGAAATGCAGGACAGGCCATGGAGAAATGGGAGCCTTGCTACACTGATGGGCGGGATGTAAATTGCCAAGAGCCACTCTGGAGAAGTGTCCGGTGAGTCCTGAAACATCTGAAAAACACAGCTTAGAGAGCATAGGGCACTTCCACTCATGGGGGTATGAATTGGGAAAATGAAAAATCAGCAAGACACAAGCACCCCAAAGTTTAGGGCTGCTCTGTTGACAAGGACCTCCACTTCATTCCACCTTAAATATCCCAGGAAAGAGAAAAATGGGTAAAGAAGTTGTGGTCCTTATGTACAATGGAAGACCACTCAGCCATGAAATCAATGTCATAAGGCTAGTAGCAGCATGATGAGTGGATTTAGGTACGACGATTCTAAGTGAAATAAGTCACACAGAAAAGGACACTTCTCATAAGGTATCACTGATAGAGGGAATGTAAAAACCGTTACACTTGAACTGAATTACAAAACAGAACAGAGTCACACATGCAGAAAACACACTATGGCTGCTTAACGGGAAAGGTGAGGTGGGGTGATACATAAAACAAGGGTATCAAATTAGCTCAGATACCATTCCATAAACCCAATATGTAATAGACAAGACCTACTCCTTGCTCAGAGAACTGGACTCAACACGCCCTATTCACCGCACAAGAATATATCTGACTAATAATAATCGTAAAACCTATGTATTTATATCTCTCTGTTAGTGTGTCAAGTGGGTGTAAAGCGGCATAAACACAGCAGTGAAAAGCAGCTAAACCCCATTATAAAAATAAATTACTTTGAAACACCCATGAAACAAAGACAGTGAAAGAGAGAGAAATTCTTACACAATGCGTTCAGGGGCTGTGATGCAACCTGGATTGACCATATCTAGACTCACAGCTGGATCAGACATAAGGGTGGACACTCTTGGGGCTGAGAGGTTTGGTGAGGTTGGGTGAGCAAACGCAGACCCTTTAAAGTAATACTGCATGGTACCCATCGCATGGGTCCCAAATCTCCAGCTTCAAGGGCATCTTCCTACATCAAAAACATGCATGAGAAACCCAGAAGATGGTACACAGTGTGATGGGGAAAGGTTTCTAAAACGCACCTCATTTCTCATCGCCTTGTGCCCGGGTTCGCCATTCCAGCCGCTTTACTAGCAAGCTCCCTACTTGGAGCATCAGCACCTTTAACCTCCTGTTCCGTACAGGTTGCAATTTGTCCTGAGGATAAACGGGAAGACGTGGAACCAACGAGAGACTAGCTCTTGGTGTTGGGACAGGCACAGGTCACTCTATTTTCCCATCTGAAAGAATAATTAACCACAGGCTCATCCTGCCCCCAGGAACCAGAACAGGGCCTGAAGCCATTCTGCGATTTTGCCGCCAGCTCCCATAAAAACGAGTTGTAAAATGGAGGTTCAGGGCACTGCAATTCACAAACCTGCAGAGTTATAAATGATAACTCTCGTCCACAAATATATTGAGGGAAGGCAAAGAAGAGGATTTGAAATCAAGGCAGAATTGCAGGAAAGAGATTTCATTAGGTAGATTCGAATCGCATTTAAAGCACATGAAAAGCGGCAAAACGTTGACAATGATGCCCTTGGCCAAAAAGGGCGTATGCGTTTTTTCCTGAATATATTCAGGAAAAAACGCATACGCCCTTTTTGGCCAACCAAGCAACCTGGAAAGGCAAATCAGCGCTACAAGCAAGTCTCGCTTCCCATCGGTCAAAAGGGCCATGCTGAAAAAAGTGTCAAAACCAGAAATGCAGGACAGGCCATGGAGAAATGGGAGCCTTGCTACACTAATGGGCGGGATGTAAATTGCCAACAGCCACTCTGGAGAAGTGTACGGTGAGTCCTGAAACATCTAAAAAACACAGCTTAGAGAGCATAGGGCACTTCCACTCATGGGGGTATAAATTGGGAAAATGAAAAATCAGCAAGACACAAGCACCCCAAAGTTTAGGGCTGCTCTGTTGACAAGGACCTCCACTTCATTCCACCTTAAATATCCCAGGAAAGAGAAAAATGGGTAAAGAAGTTGTGGTCCTTATGTACAATGGAATATCACTCAGCCATGAAATCAATGTCATAAGGCTAGTAGCAGCATGATGAGTGGATTTAGCTACGACGATTCTAAGTGAAATAAGTCACACAGAAAAGGACACTTCTCATAAGGTATCACTGATAGAGGGAATGTAAAAACCGTTACACTTGAACTGAATTACAAAACAGAACAGAGTCACACATGCAGAAAACACACTATGGCTGCTTAACGGGAAAGGTGAGGTGGGGTGATACATAAAACAAGGGTATCAAATTAGCTCAGATACCATTCCATAAACCCAATATGTAATAGACAAGACCTACTCCTTGCTCAGAGAACTGGACTCAACATGCCCTATTCACCGCAGAAGAATATATCTGACTAATAATAATCGTAAAACCTATGTATTGATATCTCTCTGTTAGTGTGTCAAGTGGGTGTAAAGCGGCATAAACACAGCAGTGAAAAGGAGCTAAACCCCATTATAAAAATAAATTACTTTGAAACACCCATGAAACAAAGACAGTGAAAGAGAGAGAAATTCTTACACAATGCGTTCAGGGGCTGTGATGCAACCTGGATTGACCATATCTAGACTCACAGCTGGATCAGACATAAGGGTGGACACTCTTGGGGCTGAGAGGTTTGGTGAGGTTGGGTGAGCAAACGCGGACCCTTTAAAGTAATACTGCATGGTACCCATCGCATGGGTCCCAAATCTCCAGGTTCAAGGGCATCTTCCTACATCAAAAACATGCATGAGAAACCCAGAAGATGGTACACCGTGTGATGGGGAAAGGTTTCTAAAACGCACCTCATTTCTCATCGCCTTGTGCCCGGGTTCGCCATTCCAGCCGCTTTACTAGCAAGCTCCCTACTTGGAGCATCAGCACCTTTAACCTCCTGTTCCGTACAGGTTGCAATTTGTCCTGAGGATAAACGGGAAGACGTGGAACCAACGAGAGACTAGCTCTTGGTGTTGGGACAGGCACAGGTCACTCTATTTTCCCATCAGAAAGAAGAATTAACCACAGGCTCAGCCTGCCCCCCGGAACCAGAACAGGGCCTGAAGCCATTCTGCGATTTTGCCGCCAGCTCCCATAAAAACGAGTTGTAAAATGGAGGTTCAGGGCACTGCAATTCACAAACCTGCAGAGTTATAAATGATAACTCTCGTCCACAAATATATTGAGGGAAGGCAAAGAAGAGGATTTGAAATCAAGGCAGAATTGCAGGAAAGAGATTTCAGGAGGTAGATTCGACTCGCCTTTAAAGCACATGAAAAGCGGCAAAACGTTGACAATGATGCCCTTGGCCAAAAAGGGCGTATGCGTTTTTTCCTGAATATATTCAGGAAAAAACGCATACGCCCTTTTTGGCCAACCAAGCAACCTGGAAAGGCAAATCAGCGCTACAAAGAAGTCTCGCTTCCCATCGGTCAAAAGGGCCATGCTGAAAAAAGTGTCAAAACCAGAAATGCAGGACAGGCCATGGAGAAATGGGAGCCTTGCTACACTGATGGGCGGGATGTAAATTGCCAACAGCCACTCTGGAGAAGTGTACGGTGAGTCCTGAAACATCTGAAAAACACAGCTTAGAGAGCATAGGGCACTTCCACTCATGGGGGTATGAATTGGGAAAATGAAAAATCAGCAAGACACAAGCACCCCAAAGTTTAGGGCTGCTCTGTTGACAAGGACCTCCACTTCATTCCACCTTAAATATCCCAGGAAAGAGAAAAATGGGTAAAGAAGTTGTGGTCCTTATGTACAATGGAATATCACTCAGCCATGAAATCAATGTCATAAGGCTAGTAGCAGCATGATGAGTGGATTTAGGTACGACGATTCTAAGTGAAATAAGTCACACAGAAAAGGACACTTCTCATAAGGTATCACTGATAGAGGGAATGTAAAAACCGTTACACTTGAACTGAATTACAAAACAGAACAGAGTCACACATGCAGAAAACACACTATGGCTGCTTAACGGGAAAGGTGAGGTGGGGTGATACATAAAACAAGGGTATCAAATTAGCTCAGATACCATTCCATAAACCCAATATGTAATAGACAAGACCTACTCCTTGCTCAGAGAACTGGACTCAACACGCCCTATTCACCGCACAAGAATATATCTGACTAATACTAATCGTAAAACCTATGTATTGATATCTCTCTGTTAGTGTGTCAAGTGGGTGTAAAGCGGCATACACAGCAGTGAAAAGCAGCTAAACCCCATTATAAAAATAAATTACTTTGAAACACCCATGAAACAAAGACAGTGAAAGAGAGAGAAATTCTTACACAATGCGTTCAGGGGCTGTGATGCAACCTGGATTGACCATATCTAGACTCACAGCTGGATCAGACATAAGGGTGGACACTCTTGGGGCTGAGAGGTTTGGTGAGGTTGGGTGAGCAAACGCAGACCCTTTAAAGTAATACTGCATGATACCCATCGCATGGGTCCCAAATCTCCAGGTTCAAGGGCATCTTCCTACATCAAAAACATGCATGAGAAACTCAGAAGATGGTACACCGTGTGATGGGGAAAGGTTTCTAAAACGCATCTCATTTCTCATCGCCTTGTGCCCGGGTTCGCCATTCCAGCCGCTTTACTAGCAAGCTCCCTACTTGGAGCATCAGCACCTTTAACCTCCTGTTCCGTACAGGTTGCAATTTGTCCTGAGGATAAACGGGAAGACGTGGAACCAACGAGAGACTAGCTCTTGGTGTTGGGACAGGCACAGGTCACTCTATTTTCCCATCAGAAAGAAGAATTAACCACAGGCTCAGCCTGCCCCCCGGAACCAGAACAGGGCCTGAAGCCATTCTGCGATTTTGCCGCCAGCTCCCATAAAAACGAGTTGTAAAATGGAGGTTCAGGGCACTGCAATTCACAAACCTGCAGAGTTATAAATGATAACTCTCGTCCACAAATATATTGAGGGAAGGCAAAGAAGAGGATTTGAAATCAAGGCAGAATTGCAGGAAAGAGATTTCAGGAGGTAGATTCGACTCGCCTTTAAAGCACATGAAAAGCGGCAAAACGTTGACAATGATGCCCTTGGCCAAAAAGGGCGTATGCGTTTTTTCCTGAATATATTCAGGAAAAAACGCATACGCCCTTTTTGGCCAACCAAGCAACCTGGAAAGGCAAATCAGCGCTACAAGCAAGTCTCGCTTCCCATCGGTCAAAAGGGCCATGCTGAAAAAAGTGTCAAAACCAGAAATGCAGGACAGGCCATGGAGAAATGGGAGCCTTGCTACACTGATGGGCGGGATGTAAATTGCCAACAGCCACTCTGGAGAAGTGTACGGTGAGTCCTGAAACATCTGAAAAACACAGCTTAGAGAGCATAGGGCACTTCCACTCATGGGGGTATGAATTGGGAAAATGAAAAATCAGCAAGACACAAGCACCCCAAAGTTTAGGGCTGCTCTGTTGACAAGGACCTCCACTTCATTCCACCTTAAATATCCCAGGAAAGAGAAAAATGGGTAAAGAAGTTGTGGTCCTTATGTACAATGGAATATCACTCAGCCATGAAATCAATGTCATAAGGCTAGTAGCAGCATGATGAGTGGATTTAGGTACGACGATTCTAAGTGAAATAAGTCACACAGAAAAGGACACTTCTCATAAGGTATCACTGATAGAGGGAATGTAAAAACCGTTACACTTGAACTGAATTACAAAACAGAACAGAGTCACACATGCAGAAAACACACTATGGCTGCTTAACGGGAAAGGTGAGGTGGGGTGATACATAAAACAAGGGTATCAAATTAGCTCAGATACCGTTCCATAAACCCAATATGTAATAGACAAGACCTACTCCTTGCTCAGAGAACTGGACTCAACACGCCCTATTCACCGCACAAGATTATATCTGACTAGTAATAATCGTAAAGCCTATGTATTGATATCTCTCTGTTAGTGTGTCAAGTGGGTGTAAAGCGGCATAAATACAGCAGTGAAAAGCAGCTAAATCCCATTATGAAAATAAATTACTTTGAAAAACCCATGAAACAAAGACAGTGAACGAGAGAGGAATTCTTACACAATGCGTTCAGGGGCTGTGATGCAACCTGGATTGACCATATCTAGACCCACAGCTGGATGAGACATAAGGGTGGACACTCTTGGGGCTGAGAGGTTTGGTGAGGTTGGGTGAGCAAACGCAGACCCTTTAAAGTAATACTGCATGGTACCCATCGCATGGGTCCCAAATCTCCAGCTTCAAGGGCATCTTCCTACATCAAAAACATGCATGAGAAACCCAGAAGATGGTACACAGTGTGATGGGAAAGGTTTCTAAAACGCACCTCATTTCTCATCTCCTTGTGCTCGGGTTCGCCATTCCAGCCGCTTTACTAGCAAGCTCCCTACTTGGAGCATCAGCACCTTTAACCTCCTGTTCCGTACAGGTTGCAATTTGTCCTGAGGATAAACGGGAAGACGTGGAACCAACGAGAGACTAGCTCTTGGTGTTGGGACAGGCACAGGTCACTCTATTTTCCCATCAGAAAGAAGAATTAACCACAGGCTCAGCCTGCCCCCCGGAACCAGAACAGGGCCTGAAGCCATTCTGCGATTTTGCCGCCAGCTCCCATAAAAACGAGTTGTAAAATGGAGGTTCAGGGCACTGCAATTCACAAACCTGCAGAGTTATAAATGATAACTCTCGTCCACAAATATATTGAGGGAAGGCAAAGAAGAGGATTTGAAATCAAGGCAGAATTGCAGGAAAGAGATTTCAGGAGGTAGATTCGAATTGCATTTAAAGCACATGAAAAGCGGCAAAACGTTGACAATGATGCCCTTGGCCAAAAAGGGCGTATGCGTTTTTTCCTGAATATATTCAGGAAAAAACGCATACGCCCTTTTTGGCCAACCAAGCAACCTGGAAAGGCAAATCAGCGCTACAAAGAAGTCTCGCTTCCCATCGGTCAAAAGGGCCATGCTGAAAAAAGTGTCAAAACCAGAAATGCAGGACAGGCCATGGAGAAATGGGAGCCTTGCTACACTGATGGGCGGGATGTAAATTGCCAACAGCCACTCTGGAGAAGTGTACGGTGAGTCCTGAAACATCTGAAAAACACAGCTTAGAGAGCATAGGGCACTTCCACTCATGGGGGTATGAATTGGGAAAATGAAAAATCAGCAAGACACAAGCACCCCAAAGTTTAGGGCTGCTCTGTTGACAAGGACCTCCACTTCATTCCACCTTAAATATCCCAGGAAAGAGAAAAATGGGTAAAGAAGTTGTGGTCCTTATGTACAATGGAAGACCACTCAGCCATGAAATCAATGTCATAAGGCTAGTAGCAGCATGATGAGTGGATTTAGGTACGACGATTCTAAGTGAAATAAGTCACACAGAAAAGGACACTTCTCATAAGGTATGACTGATAGAGGGAATGTAAAAACCGTTACACTTGAACTGAATTACAAAACAGAACAGAGTCACACATGCAGAAAACACACTATGGCTGCTTAACGGGAAAGGTGAGGTGGGGTGATACATAAAACAAGGGTATCAAATTAGCTCAGATACCATTCCATAAACCCAATATGTAATAGACAAGACCTACTCCTTGCTCAGAGAACTGGACTCAACACGCCCTATTCACCGCACAAGAATATATCTGACTAATAATAATCGTAAAACCTATGTATTGATATCTCTCTGTTAGTGTGTCAAGTGGGTGTAAAGCGGCATAAACACAGCAGTGAAAAGCAGCTAAACCCCATTATAAAAATAAATTACTTTGAAACACCCATGAAACAAAGACAGTGAAAGAGAGAGAAATTCTTACACAATGCGTTCAGGGGCTGTGATGCAACCTGGATTGACCATATCTAGACTCACAGCTGGATCAGACATAAGGGTGGACACTCTTGGGGCTGAGAGGTTTGGTGAGGTTGGGTGAGCAAACGCAGACCCTTTAAAGTAATACTGCATGGTACCCATCGCATGGGTCCCAAATCTCCAGGTTCAAGGGCATCTTCCTACATCGAAAACATGCATGAGAAACCCAGAAGATGGTACACCGTGTGATGGGGAAAGGTTTCTAAAACGCACCTCATTTCTCATCGCCTTGTGCCCGGGTTCGCCATTCCAGCCGCTTTACTAGCAAGCTCCCTACTTGGAGCATCAGCACCTTTAACCTCCTGTTCCGTACAGGTTGCAATTTGTCCTGAGGATAAACGGGAAGACGTGGAACCAACGAGAGACTAGCTCTTGGTGTTGGGACAGGCACAGGTCACTCTATTTTCCCATCAGAAAGAAGAATTAACCACAGGCTCAGCCTGCCCCCCGGAACCAGAACAGGGCCTGAAGCCATTCTGCGATTTTGCCGCCAGCTCCCATAAAAACGAGTTGTAAAATGGAGGTTCAGGGCACTGCAATTCACAAACCTGCAGAGTTATAAATGATAACTCTCGTCCACAAATATATTGAGGGAAGGCAAAGAAGAGGATTTGAAATCAAGGCAGAATTGCAGGAAAGAGATTTCAGGAGGTAGATTCGACTCGCCTTTAAAGCACATGAAAAGCGGCAAAACGTTGACAATGATGCCCTTGGCCAAAAAGGGCGTATGCGTTTTTTCCTGAATATATTCAGGAAAAAACGCATACGCCCTTTTTGGCCAACCAAGCAACCTGGAAAGGCAAATCAGCGCTACAAGCAAGTCTCGCTTCCCATCGGTCAAAAGGGCCATGCTGAAAAAAGTGTCAAAACCAGAAATGCAGGACAGGCCATGGAGAAATGGGAGCCTTGCTACACTGATGGGTGGGATGTAAATTGCCAACAGCCACTCTGGAGAAGTGTACGGTGAGTCCTGAAACATCTGAAAAACACAGCTTAGAGAGCATAGGGCACTTCCACTCATGGGGGTATGAATTGGGAAAATGAAAAATCAGCAAGACACAAGCACCCCAAAGTTTAGGGCTGCTCTGTTGACAAGGACCTCCACTTCATTCCACCTTAAATATCCCAGGAAAGAGAAAAATGGGTAAAGAAGTTGTGGTCCTTATGTACAATGGAATATCACTCAGCCATGAAATCAATGTCATAAGGCTAGTAGCAGCATGATGAGTGGATTTAGGTACGACGATTCTAAGTGAAATAAGTCACACAGAAAAGGACACTTCTCATAAGGTATGACTGATAGAGGGAATGTAAAAACCGTTACACTTGAACTGAATTACAAAACAGAACAGAGTCACACATGCAGAAAACACACTATGGCTGCTTAACGGGAAAGGTGAGGTGGGGTGATACATAAAACAAGGGTATCAAATTAGCTCAGATACCGTTCCATAAACCCAATATGTAATAGACAAGACCTACTCCTTGCTCAGAGAACTGGACTCAACACGCCCTATTCACCGCACAAGATTATATCTGACTAGTAATAATCGTAAAGCCTATGTATTGATATCTCTCTGTTAGTGTGTCAAGTGGGTGTAAAGCGGCATAAACACAGCAGTGAAAAGCAGCTAAATCCCATTATGAAAATAAATTACTTTGAAAAACCCATGAAACAAAGACAGTGAACGAGAGAGGAATTCTTACACAATGCGTTCAGGGGCTGTGATGCAACCTGGATTGACCATATCTAGACCCACAGCTGGATGAGACATAAGGGTGGACACTCTTGGGGCTGAGAGGTTTGGTGAGGTTGGGTGAGCAAACGCAGACCCTTTAAAGTAATACTGCATGGTACCCATCGCATGGGTCCCAAATCTCCAGCTTCAAGGGCATCTTCCTACATCAAAAACATGCATGAGAAACCCAGAAGATGGTACACAGTGTGATGGGGAAAGGTTTCTAAAACGCACCTCATTTCTCATCGCCTTGTGCCCGGGTTCGCCATTCCAGCCGCTTTACTAGCAAGCTCCCTACTTGGAGCATCAGCACCTTTAACCTCCTGTTCCGTACAGGTTGCAATTTGTCCTGAGGATAAACGGGAAGACGTGGAACCAACGAGAGACTAGCTCTTGGTGTTGGGACAGGCACAGGTCACTCTATTTTCCCATCAGAAAGAAGAATTAACCACAGGCTCAGCCTGCCCCCCGGAACCAGAACAGGGCCTGAAGCCATTCTGCGATTTTGCCGCCAGCTCCCATAAAAACGAGTTGTAAAATGGAGGTTCAGGGCACTGCAATTCACAAACCTGCAGAGTTATAAATGATAACTCTCGTCCACAAATATATTGAGGGAAGGCAAAGAAGAGGATTTGAAATCAAGGCAGAATTGCAGGAAAGAGATTTCAGGAGGTAGATTCGAATTGCATTTAAAGCACATGAAAAGCGGCAAAACGTTGACAATGATGCCCTTGGCCAAAAAGGGCGTATGCGTTTTTTCCTGAATATATTCAGGAAAAAACGCATACGCCCTTTTTGGCCAACCAAGCAACCTGGAAAGGCAAATCAGCGCTACAAAGAAGTCTCGCTTCCCATCGGTCAAAAGGGCCATGCTGAAAAAAGTGTCAAAACCAGAAATGCAGGACAGGCCATGGAGAAATGGGAGCCTTGCTACACTGATGGGCGGGATGTAAATTGCCAACAGCCACTCTGGAGAAGTGTACGGTGAGTCCTGAAACATCTGAAAAACACAGCTTAGAGAGCATAGGGCACTTCCACTCATGGGGGTATGAATTGGGAAAATGAAAAATCAGCAAGACACAAGCACCCCAAAGTTTAGGGCTGCTCTGTTGACAAGGACCTCCACTTCATTCCACCTTAAATATCCCAGGAAAGAGAAAAATGGGTAAAGAAGTTGTGGTCCTTATGTACAATGGAAGACCACTCAGCCATGAAATCAATGTCATAAGGCTAGTAGCAGCATGATGAGTGGATTTAGGTACGACGATTCTAAGTGAAATAAGTCACACAGAAAAGGACACTTCTCATAAGGTATCACTGATAGAGGGAATGTAAAAACCGTTACACTTGAACTGAATTACAAAACAGAACAGAGTCACACATGCAGAAAACACACTATGGCTGCTTAACGGGAAAGGTGAGGTGGGGTGATACATAAAACAAGGGTATCAAATTAGCTCAGATACCATTCCATAAACCCAATATGTAATAGACAAGACCTACTCCTTGCTCAGAGAACTGGACTCAACACGCCCTATTCACCGCACAAGAATATATCTGACTAATAATAATCGTAAAACCTATGTATTGATATCTCTCTGTTAGTGTGTCAAGTGGGTGTAAAGCGGCATAAACACAGCAGTGAAAAGCAGCTAAACCCCATTATAAAAATAAATTACTTTGAAACACCCATGAAACAAAGACAGTGAAAGAGAGAGAAATTCTTACACAATGCGTTCAGGGGCTGTGATGCAACCTGGATTGACCATATCTAGACTCACAGCTGGATCAGACATAAGGGTGGACACTCTTGGGGCTGAGAGGTTTGGTGAGGTTGGGTGAGCAAACGCAGACCCTTTAAAGTAATACTGCATGGTACCCATCGCATGGGTCCCAAATCTCCAGGTTCAAGGGCATCTTCCTACATCAAAAACATGCATGAGAAACCCAGAAGATGGTACACCGTGTGATGGGGAAAGGTTTCTAAAACGCACCTCATTTCTCATCGCCTTGTGCCCGGGTTCGCCATTCCAGCCGCTTTACTAGCAAGCTCCCTACTTGGAGCATCAGCACCTTTAACCTCCTGTTCCGTACAGGTTGCAATTTGTCCTGAGGATAAACGGGAAGACGTGGAACCAACGAGAGACTAGCTCTTGGTGTTGGGACAGGCACAGGTCACTCTATTTTCCCATCAGAAAGAAGAATTAACCACAGGCTCAGCCTGCCCCCCGGAACCAGAACAGGGCCTGAAGCCATTCTGCGATTTTGCCGCCAGCTCCCATAAAAACGAGTTGTAAAATGGAGGTTCAGGGCACTGCAATTCACAAACCTGCAGAGTTATAAATGATAACTCTCGTCCACAAATATATTGAGGGAAGGCAAAGAAGAGGATTTGAAATCAAGGCAGAATTGCAGGAAAGAGATTTCAGGAGGTAGATTCGACTCGCCTTTAAAGCACATGAAAAGCGGCAAAACGTTGACAATGATGCCCTTGGCCAAAAAGGGCGTATGCGTTTTTTCCTGAATATATTCAGGAAAAAACGCATACGCCCTTTTTGGCCAACCAAGCAACCTGGAAAGGCAAATCAGCGCTACAAGCAAGTCTCGCTTCCCATCGGTCAAAAGGGCCATGCTGAAAAAAGTGTCAAAACCAGAAATGCAGGACAGGCCATGGAGAAATGGGAGCCTTGCTACACTGATGGGCGGGATGTAAATTGCCAACAGCCACTCTGGAGAAGTGTACGGTGAGTCCTGAAACATCTGAAAAACACAGCTTAGAGAGCATAGGGCACTTCCACTCATGGGGGTATGAATTGGGAAAATGAAAAATCAGCAAGACACAAGCACCCCAAAGTTGAGGGCTGCTCTGTTGACAAGGACCTCCACTTCATTCCACCTTAAATATCCCAGGAAAGAGAAAAATGGGTAAAGAAGTTGTGGTCCTTATGTACAATGGAATATCACTCAGCCATGAAATCAATGTCATAAGGCTAGTAGCAGCATGATGAGTGGATTTAGGTACGACGATTCTAAGTGAAATAAGTCACACAGAAAAGGACACTTCTCATAAGGTATCACTGATAGAGGGAATGTAAAAACCGTTACACTTGAACTGAATTACAAAACAGAACAGAGTCACACATGCAGAAAACACACTATGGCTGCTTAACGGGAAAGGTGAGGTGGGGTGATACATAAAACAAGGGTATCAAATTAGCTCAGATACCATTCCATAAACCCAATATGTAATAGACAAGACCTACTCCTTGCTCAGAGAACTGGACTCAACACGCCCTATTCACCGCACAAGATTATATCTGACTAGTAATAATCGTAAAGCCTATGTATTGATATCTCTCTGTTAGTGTGTCAAGTGGGTGTAAAGCGGCATAAACACAGCAGTGAAAAGCAGCTAAATCCCATTATGAAAATAAATTACTTTGAAAAACCCATGAAACAAAGACAGTGAACGAGAGAGGAATTCTTACACAATGCGTTCAGGGGCTGTGATGCAACCTGGATTGACCATATCTAGACCCACAGCTGGATGAGACATAAGGGTGGACACTCTTGGGGCTGAGAGGTTTGGTGAGGTTGGGTGAGCAAACGCAGACCCTTTAAAGTAATACTGCATGGTACCCATCGCATGGGTCCCAAATCTCCAGCTTCAAGGGCATCTTCCTACATCAAAAACATGCATGAGAAACCCAGAAGATGGTACACCGTGTGATGGGGAAAGGTTTCTAAAATGCACCTCATTTCTCATCTCCTTGTGCCCGGGTTCGCCATTCCAGCTGCTTTACTAGCAAGCTCCCTACTTGGAGCATCAGCACCTTTAACATCCTGTTCCGTACAGGTTGCAATTTGTCCTGAGGATAAACGGGAAGACGTGGAACCAACGAGAGACTAGCTCTTGGTGTTGGGACAGGCACAGGTCACTCTATTTTCCCATCAGAAAGAAGAATTAACCACAGGCTCAGCCTGACCCCCGGAACCAGAACAGGGCCTGAAGCCATTCTGCGATTTTGCCGCCAGCTCCCATAAAAACGAGTTGCAAAATGGAGGTTCAGGGCACTGCAATTCACAAACCTGCAGAGTTATAAATGATAACTCTCGTCCACAAATATATTGAGGGAAGGCAAAGAAGAGGATTTGAAATCAAGGCAGAATTGCAGGAAAGAGATTTCAGGAGGTAGATTCGAATTGCATTTAAAGCACATGAAAAGCGGCAAAACGTTGACAATGATGCCCTTGGCCAAAAAGGGCGTATGCGTTTTTTCCTGAATATATTCAGGAAAAAACGCATACGCCCTTTTTGGCCAACCAAGCAACCTGGAAAGGCAAATCAGCGCTACAAAGAAGTCTCGCTTCCCATCGGTCAAAAGGGCCATGCTGAAAAAAGTGTCAAAACCAGAAATGCAGGACAGGCCATGGAGAAATGGGAGCCTTGCTACACTGATGGGCGGGATGTAAATTGCCAACAGCCACTCTGGAGAAGTGTACAGTGAGTCCTGAAACATCTAAAAAACACAGCTTAGAGAGCATAGGGCACTTCCACTCATGGGAGTATGAATTGGGAAAATGAAAAATCAGCAAGACACAAGCACCCCAAAGTTTAGGGCTGCTCTGTTGACAAGGACCTCCACTTCATTCCACCTTAAATATCCCAGGAAAGAGAAAAATGGGTAAAGAAGTTGTGGTCCTTATGTACAATGGAATATCACTCAGCCATGAAATCAATGTCATAAGGCTAGTAGCAGCATGATGAGTGGATTTAGGTACGACGATTCTAAGTGAAATAAGTCACACAGAAAAGGACACTTCTCATAAGGTATCACTGATAGAGGGAATGTAAAAACCGTTACACTTGAACTGAATTACAAAACAGAACAGAGTCACACATGCAGAAAACACACTATGGCTGCTTAACGGGAAAGGTGAGGTGGGGTGATACATAAAACAAGGGTATCAAATTAGCTCAGATACCATTCCATAAACCCAATATGTAATAGACAAGACCTACTCCTTGCTCAGAGAACTGGACTCAACACGCCCTATTCACCGCACAAGAATATATCTGACTAATAATAATCGTAAAACCTATGTATTGATATCTCTCTGTTAGTGTGTCAAGTGGGTGTAAAGCGGCATAAACACAGCAGTGAAAAGCAGTTAAACCCCATTATAAAAATAAATTACTTTGAAACACCCATGAAACAAAGACAGTGAAAGAGAGAGAAATTCTTACACAATGCGTTCAGGGGCTGTGATGCAACCTGGATTGACCATATCTAGACTCACAGCTGGATCAGACATAAGGGTGGACACTCTTGGGGCTGAGAGGTTTGGTGAGGTTGGGTGAGCAAACGCAGACCCTTTAAAGTAATACTGCATGGTACCCATCGCATGGGTCCCAAATCTCCAGGTTCAAGGGCATCTTCCTACATCAAAAACATGCATGAGAAACCCAGAAGATGGTACACAGTGTGATGGGGAAAGGTTTCTAAAACGCACCTCATTTCTCATCGCCTTGTGCCCGGGTTCGCCATTCCAGCCGCTTTACTAGCAAGCTCCCTACTTGGAGCATCAGCACCTTTAACCTCCTGTTCCGTACAGGTTGCAATTTGTCCTGAGGATAAACGGGAAGACGTGGAACCAACGAGAGACTAGCTCTTGGTGTTGGGACAGGCACAGGTCACTCTATTTTCCCATCAGAAAGAAGAATTAACCACAGGCTCAGCCTGCCCCCCGGAACCAGAACAGGGCCTGAAGCCATTCTGCGATTTTGCCGCCAGCTCCCATAAAAACGAGTTGCAAAATGGAGGTTCAGGGCACTGCAATTCACAAACCTGCAGAGTTATAAATGATAACTCTCGTCCACAAATATATTGAGGGAAGGCAAAGAAGAGGATTTGAAATCAAGGCAGAATTGCAGGAAAGAGATTTCAGGAGGTAGATTCGAATTGCATTTAAAGCACATGAAAAGCGGCAAAACGTTGACAATGATGCCCTTGGCCAAAAAGGGCGTATGCGTTTTTTCCTGAATATATTCAGGAAAAAACGCATACGCCCTTTTTGGCCAACCAAGCAACCTGGAAAGGCAAATCAGCGCTACAAAGAAGTCTCGCTTCCCATCGGTCAAAAGGGCCATGCTGAAAAAAGTGTCAAAACCAGAAATGCAGGACAGGCCATGGAGAAATGGGAGCCTTGCTACACTGATGGGCGGGATGTAAATTGCCAACAGCCACTCTGGAGAAGTGTACAGTGAGTCCTGAAACATCTAAAAAACACAGCTTAGAGAGCATAGGGCACTTCCACTCATGGGAGTATGAATTGGGAAAATGAAAAATCAGCAAGACACAAGCACCCCAAAGTTTAGGGCTGCTCTGTTGACAAGGACCTCCACTTCATTCCACCTTAAATATCCCAGGAAAGAGAAAAATGGGTAAAGAAGTTGTGGTCCTTATGTACAATGGAATATCACTCAGCCATGAAATCAATGTCATAAGGCTAGTAGCAGCATGATGAGTGGATTTAGGTACGACGATTCTAAGTGAAATAAGTCACACAGAAAAGGACACTTCTCATAAGGTATCACTGATAGAGGGAATGTAAAAACCGTTACACTTGAACTGAATTACAAAACAGAACAGAGTCACACATGCAGAAAACACACTATGGCTGCTTAACGGGAAAGGTGAGGTGGGGTGATACATAAAACAAGGGTATCAAATTAGCTCAGATACCATTCCATAAACCCAATATGTAATAGACAAGACCTACTCCTTGCTCAGAGAACTGGACTCAACACGCCCTATTCACCGCACAAGATTATATCTGACTGGTAATAATCGTAAAGCCTATGTATTGATATCTCTCTGTTAGTGTGTCAAGTGGGTGTAAAGCGGCATAAACACAGCAGTGAAAAGCAGCTAAATCCCATTATGAAAATAAATTACTTTGAAAAACCCATGAAACAAAGACAGTGAACGAGAGAGGAATTCTTACACAATGCGTTCAGGGGCTGTGATGCAACCTGGATTGACCATATCTAGACCCACAGCTGGATGAGACATAAGGGTGGACACTCTTGGGGCTGAGAGGTTTGGTGAGGTTGGGTGAGCAAACGCAGACCCTTTAAAGTAATACTGCATGGTACCCATCGCATGGGTCCCAAATCTCCAGCTTCAAGGGCATCTTCCTACATCAAAAACATGCATGAGAAACCCAGAAGATGGTACACCGTGTGATGGGGAAAGGTTTCTAAAATGCACCTCATTTCTCATCTCCTTGTGCCCGGGTTCGCCATTCCAGCTGCTTTACTAGCAAGCTCCCTACTTGGAGCATCAGCACCTTTAACATCCTGTTCCGTACAGGTTGCAATTTGTCCTGAGGATAAACGGGAAGACGTGGAACCAACGAGAGACTAGCTCTTGGTGTTGGGACAGGCACAGGTCACTCTATTTTCCCATCAGAAAGAAGAATTAACCACAGGCTCAGCCTGACCCCCGGAACCAGAACAGGGCCTGAAGCCATTCTGCGATTTTGCCGCCAGCTCCCATAAAAACGAGTTGCAAAATGGAGGTTCAGGGCACTGCAATTCACAAACCTGCAGAGTTATAAATGATAACTCTCGTCCACAAATATATTGAGGGAAGGCAAAGAAGAGGATTTGAAATCAAGGCAGAATTGCAGGAAAGAGATTTCAGGAGGTAGATTCGAATTGCATTTAAAGCACATGAAAAGCGGCAAAACGTTGACAATGATGCCCTTGGCCAAAAAGGGCGTATGCGTTTTTTCCTGAATATATTCAGGAAAAAACGCATACGCCCTTTTTGGCCAACCAAGCAACCTGGAAAGGCAAATCAGCGCTACAAAGAAGTCTCGCTTCCCATCGGTCAAAAGGGCCATGCTGAAAAAAGTGTCAAAACCAGAAATGCAGGACAGGCCATGGAGAAATGGGAGCCTTGCTACACTGATGGGCGGGATGTAAATTGCCAACAGCCACTCTGGAGAAGTGTACAGTGAGTCCTGAAACATCTAAAAAACACAGCTTAGAGAGCATAGGGCACTTCCACTCATGGGAGTATGAATTGGGAAAATGAAAAATCAGCAAGACACAAGCACCCCAAAGTTTAGGGCTGCTCTGTTGACAAGGACCTCCACTTCATTCCACCTTAAATATCCCAGGAAAGAGAAAAATGGGTAAAGAAGTTGTGGTCCTTATGTACAATGGAATATCACTCAGCCATGAAATCAATGTCATAAGGCTAGTAGCAGCATGATGAGTGGATTTAGGTACGACGATTCTAAGTGAAATAAGTCACACAGAAAAGGACACTTCTCATAAGGTATCACTGATAGAGGGAATGTAAAAACCGTTACACTTGAACTGAATTACAAAACAGAACAGAGTCACACATGCAGAAAACACACTATGGCTGCTTAACGGGAAAGGTGAGGTGGGGTGATACATAAAACAAGGGTATCAAATTAGCTCAGATACCATTCCATAAACCCAATATGTAATAGACAAGACCTACTCCTTGCTCAGAGAACTGGACTCAACACGCCCTATTCACCGCACAAGAATATATCTGACTAATAATAATCGTAAAACCTATGTATTGATATCTCTCTGTTAGTGTGTCAAGTGGGTGTAAAGCGGCATAAACACAGCAGTGAAAAGCAGCTAAACCCCATTATAAAAATAAATTACTTTGAAACACCCATGAAACAAAGACAGTGAAAGAGAGAGAAATTCTTACACAATGCGTTCAGGGGCTGTGATGCAACCTGGATTGACCATATCTAGACTCACAGCTGGATCAGACATAAGGGTGGACACTCTTGGGGCTGAGAGGTTTGGTGAGGTTGGGTGAGCAAACGCAGACCCTTTAAAGTAATACTGCATGGTACCCATCGCATGGGTCCCAAATCTCCAGGTTCAAGGGCATCTTCCTACATCAAAAACATGCATGAGAAACCCAGAAGATGGTACACAGTGTGATGGGGAAAGGTTTCTAAAACGCACCTCATTTCTCATCGCCTTGTGCCCGGGTTCGCCATTCCAGCCGCTTTACTAGCAAGCTCCCTACTTGGAGCATCAGCACCTTTAACCTCCTGTTCCGTACAGGTTGCAATTTGTCCTGAGGATAAACGGGAAGACGTGGAACCAACGAGAGACTAGCTCTTGGTGTTGGGACAGGCACAGGTCACTCTATTTTCCCATCAGAAAGAAGAATTAACCACAGGCTCAGCCTGCCCCCCGGAACCAGAACAGGGCCTGAAGCCATTCTGCGATTTTGCCGCCAGCTCCCATAAAAACGAGTTGCAAAATGGAGGTTCAGGGCACTGCAATTCACAAACCTGCAGAGTTATAAATGATAACTCTCGTCCACAAATATATTGAGGGAAGGCAAAGAAGAGGATTTGAAATCAAGGCAGAATTGCAGGAAAGAGATTTCAGGAGGTAGATTCGAATTGCATTTAAAGCACATGAAAAGCGGCAAAACGTTGACAATGATGCCCTTGGCCAAAAAGGGCGTATGCGTTTTTTCCTGAATATATTCAGGAAAAAACGCATACGCCCTTTTTGGCCAACCAAGCAACCTGGAAAGGCAAATCAGCGCTACAAAGAAGTCTCGCTTCCCATCGGTCAAAAGGGCCATGCTGAAAAAAGTGTCAAAACCAGAAATGCAGGACAGGCCATGGAGAAATGGGAGCCTTGCTACACTGATGGGCGGGATGTAAATTGCCAACAGCCACTCTGGAGAAGTGTACAGTGAGTCCTGAAACATCTAAAAAACACAGCTTAGAGAGCATAGGGCACTTCCACTCATGGGAGTATGAATTGGGAAAATGAAAAATCAGCAAGACACAAGCACCCCAAAGTTTAGGGCTGCTCTGTTGACAAGGACCTCCACTTCATTCCACCTTAAATATCCCAGGAAAGAGAAAAATGGGTAAAGAAGTTGTGGTCCTTATGTACAATGGAATATCACTCAGCCATGAAATCAATGTCATAAGGCTAGTAGCAGCATGATGAGTGGATTTAGGTACGACGATTCTAAGTGAAATAAGTCACACAGAAAAGGACACTTCTCATAAGGTATCACTGATAGAGGGAATGTAAAAACCGTTACACTTGAACTGAATTACAAAACAGAACAGAGTCACACATGCAGAAAACACACTATGGCTGCTTAACGGGAAAGGTGAGGTGGGGTGATACATAAAACAAGGGTATCAAATTAGCTCAGATACCATTCCATAAACCCAATATGTAATAGACAAGACCTACTCCTTGCTCAGAGAACTGGACTCAACACGCCCTATTCACCGCACAAGAATATATCTGACTAATAATAATCGTAAAACCTATGTATTGATATCTCTCTGTTAGTGTGTCAAGTGGGTGTAAAGCGGCATAAACACAGCAGTGAAAAGCAGCTAAACCCCATTATAAAAATAAATTACTTTGAAACACCCATGAAACAAAGACAGTGAAAGAGAGAGAAATTCTTACACAATGCGTTCAGGGGCTGTGATGCAACCTGGATTGACCATATCTAGACTCACAGCTGGATCAGACATAAGGGTGGACACTCTTGGGGCTGAGAGGTTTGGTGAGGTTGGGTGAGCAAACGCAGACCCTTTAAAGTAATACTGCATGGTACCCATCGCATGGGTCCCAAATCTCCAGGTTCAAGGGCATCTTCCTACATCAAAAACATGCATGAGAAACCCAGAAGATGGTACACAGTGTGATGGGGAAAGGTTTCTAAAACGCACCTCATTTCTCATCGCCTTGTGCCCGGGTTCGCCATTCCAGCCGCTTTACTAGCAAGCTCCCTACTTGGAGCATCAGCACCTTTAACCTCCTGTTCCGTACAGGTTGCAATTTGTCCTGAGGATAAACGGGAAGACGTGGAACCAACGAGAGACTAGCTCTTGGTGTTGGGACAGGCACAGGTCACTCTATTTTCCCATCAGAAAGAAGAATTAACCACAGGCTCAGCCTGCCCCCCGGAACCAGAACAGGGCCTGAAGCCATTCTGCGATTTTGCCGCCAGCTCCCATAAAAACGAGTTGCAAAATGGAGGTTCAGGGCACTGCAATTCACAAACCTGCAGAGTTATAAATGATAACTCTCGTCCACAAATATATTGAGGGAAGGCAAAGAAGAGGATTTGAAATCAAGGCAGAATTGCAGGAAAGAGATTTCAGGAGGTAGATTCGAATTGCATTTAAAGCACATGAAAAGCGGCAAAACGTTGACAATGATGCCCTTGGCCAAAAAGGGCGTATGCGTTTTTTCCTGAATATATTCAGGAAAAAACGCATACGCCCTTTTTGGCCAACCAAGCAACCTGGAAAGGCAAATCAGCGCTACAAAGAAGTCTCGCTTCCCATCGGTCAAAAGGGCCATGCTGAAAAAAGTGTCAAAACCAGAAATGCAGGACAGGCCATGGAGAAATGGGAGCCTTGCTACACTGATGGGCGGGATGTAAATTGCCAACAGCCACTCTGGAGAAGTGTACAGTGAGTCCTGAAACATCTAAAAAACACAGCTTAGAGAGCATAGGGCACTTCCACTCATGGGAGTATGAATTGGGAAAATGAAAAATCAGCAAGACACAAGCACCCCAAAGTTTAGGGCTGCTCTGTTGACAAGGACCTCCACTTCATTCCACCTTAAATATCCCAGGAAAGAGAAAAATGGGTAAAGAAGTTGTGGTCCTTATGTACAATGGAATATCACTCAGCCATGAAATCAATGTCATAAGGCTAGTAGCAGCATGATGAGTGGATTTAGGTACGACGATTCTAAGTGAAATAAGTCACACAGAAAAGGACACTTCTCATAAGGTATCACTGATAGAGGGAATGTAAAAACCGTTACACTTGAACTGAATTACAAAACAGAACAGAGTCACACATGCAGAAAACACACTATGGCTGCTTAACGGGAAAGGTGAGGTGGGGTGATACATAAAACAAGGGTATCAAATTAGCTCAGATACCATTCCATAAACCCAATATGTAATAGACAAGACCTACTCCTTGCTCAGAGAACTGGACTCAACACGCCCTATTCACCGCACAAGAATATATCTGACTAATAATAATCGTAAAACCTATGTATTGATATCTCTCTGTTAGTGTGTCAAGTGGGTGTAAAGCGGCATAAACACAGCAGTGAAAAGCAGCTAAACCCCATTATAAAAATAAATTACTTTGAAACACCCATGAAACAAAGACAGTGAAAGAGAGAGAAATTCTTACACAATGCGTTCAGGGGCTGTGATGCAACCTGGATTGACCATATCTAGACTCACAGCTGGATCAGACATAAGGGTGGACACTCTTGGGGCTGAGAGGTTTGGTGAGGTTGGGTGAGCAAACGCAGACCCTTTAAAGTAATACTGCATGGTACCCATCGCATGGGTCCCAAATCTCCAGGTTCAAGGGCATCTTCCTACATCAAAAACATGCATGAGAAACCCAGAAGATGGTACACCGTGTGATGGGGAAAGGTTTCTAAAACGCACCTCATTTCTCATCGCCTTGTGCCCGGGTTCGCCATTCCAGCCGCTTTACTAGCAAGCTCCCTACTTGGAGCATCAGCACCTTTAACCTCCTGTTCCGTACAGGTTGCAATTTGTCCTGAGGATAAACGGGAAGACGTGGAACCAACGAGAGACTAGCTCTTGGTGTTGGGACAGGCACAGGTCACTCTATTTTCCCATCAGAAAGAAGAATTAACCACAGGCTCAGCCTGCCCCCCGGAACCAGAACAGGGCCTGAAGCCATTCTGCGATTTTGCCGCCAGCTCCCATAAAAACGAGTTGTAAAATGGAGGTTCAGGGCACTGCAATTCACAAACCTGCAGAGTTATAAATGATAACTCTCGTCCACAAATATATTGAGGGAAGGCAAAGAAGAGGATTTGAAATCAAGGCAGAATTGCAGGAAAGAGATTTCAGGAGGTAGATTCGAATCGCCTTTAAAGCACATGAAAAGCGGCAAAACGTTGACAATGATGCCCTTGGCCAAAAAGGGCGTATGCGTTTTTTCCTGAATATATTCAAGAAAAAACGCATACGCCCTTTTTGGCCAACCAAGCAACCTGGAAAGGAAAATCAGCACTACAAACAAGTCTCGCTTACCATCGGTCAAAAGGGCCATGCTGAAAAAAGTGTCAAAACCAGAAATGCAGGACAGGCCATGGAGAAATGGGAGCCTTGCTACACTGATGGGCGGGATGTAAATTGCCAACAGCCACTCTGGAGAAGTGTACGGTGAGTCCTGAAACATCTGAAAAACACAGCTTAGAGAGCATAGGGCACTTCCACTCATGGGGGTATGAATTGGGAAAATGAAAAATCAGCAAGACACAAGCACCCCAAAGTTTAGGGCTGCTCTGTTGACAAGGACCTCCACTTCATTCCACCTTAAATATCCCAGGAAAGAGAAAAATGGGTAAAGAAGTTGTGGTCCTTATGTACAATGGAATATCACTCAGCCATGAAATCAATGTCATAAGGCTAGTAGCAGCATGATGAGTGGATTTAGGAACGACGATTCTAAGTGAAATAAGTCACACAGAAAAGGACACTTCTCATAAGGTATCACTGATAGAGGGAATGTAAAAACCGTTACACTTGAACTGAATTACAAAACAGAACAGAGTCACACATGCAGAAAACACACTATGGCTGCTTAACGGGAAAGGTGAGGTGGGGTGATACATAAAACAAGGGTATCAAATTAGCTCAGATACCGTTCCATAAACCCAATATGTAATAGACAAGACCTACTCCTTGCTCAGAGAACTGGACTCAACACGCCCTATTCACCGCACAAGAATATATCTGACTAGTAATAATCGTAAAACCTATGTATTGATATCTCTCTGTTAGTGTGTCAAGTGGGAGTAAAGCGTCATAAACACAGCAGTGAAAAGCAGCTAAACCCCATTATAAAAATAAATTACTTTGAAACACCCATGAAACAAAGACAGTGAAAGAGAGAGAAATTCTTACACAATGCGTTCAGGGGCTGTGATGCAACCTGGATTGACCATATCTAGACTCACAGCTGGATCAGACATAAGGGTGGACACTCTTGGGGCTGAGAGGTTTGGTGAGGTTGGGTGAGCAAACGCAGACCCTTTAAAGTAATACTGCATGATACCCATCGCATGGGTCCCAAATCTCCAGGTTCAAGGGCATCTTCCTACATCAAAAACATGCATGAGAAACCCAGAAGATGGTACACCGTGTGATGGGGAAAGGTTTCTAAAACGCACCTCATTTCTCATCTCCTTGTGCCCGGGTTCGCCATTCCAGCCGCTTTACTAGCAAGCTCCCTACTTGGAGCATCAGCACCTTTAACCTCCTGTTCCGTACAGGTTGCAATTTGTCCTGAGGATAAACGGGAAGACGTGGAACCAACGAGAGACTAGCTCTTGGTGTTGGGACAGGCACAGGTCACTCTATTTTCCCATCAGAAAGAAGAATTAACCACAGGCTCAGCCTGCCCCCCGGAACCAGAACAGGGCCTGAAGCCATTCTGCGATTTTGCCGCCAGCTCCCATAAAAACGAGTTGTAAAATGGAGGTTCAGGGCACTGCAATTCACAAACCTGCAGAGTTATAAATGATAACTCTCGTCCACAAATATATTGAGGGAAGGCAAAGAAGAGGATTTGAAATCAAGGCAGAATTGCAGGAAAGAGATTTCAGGAGGTAGATTCGAATCGCCTTTAAAGCACATGAAAAGCGGCAAAACGTTGACAATGATGCCCTTGGCCAAAAAGGGCGTATGCGTTTTTTCCTGAATATATTCAGGAAAAAACGCATACGCCCTTTTTGGCCAACCAAGCAACCTGGAAAGGCAAATCAGCGCTACAAACAAGTCTCGCTTCCCATCGGTCAAAAGGGCCATGCTGAAAAAAGTGTCAAAACCAGAAATGCAGGACAGGCCATGGAGAAATGGGAGCCTTGCTACACTGATGGGCGGGATGTAAATTGCCAACAGCCACTCTGGAGAAGTGTACGGTGAGTCCTGAAACATCTGAAAAACACAGCTTAGAGAGCATAGGGCACTTCCACTCATGGGGGTATGAATTGGGAAAATGAAAAATCAGCAAGACACAAGCACCCCAAAGTTTAGGGCTGCTCTGTTGACAAGGACCTCCACTTCATTCCACCTTAAATATCCCAGGAAAGAGAAAAATGGGTAAAGAAGTTGTGGTCCTTATGTACAATGGAATATCACTCAGCCATGAAATCAATGTCATAAGGCTAGTAGCAGCATGATGAGTGGATTTAGGTACGACGATTCTAAGTGAAATAAGTCACACAGAAAAGGACACTTCTCATAAGGTATCACTGATAGAGGGAATGTAAAAACCGTTACACTTGAACTGAATTACAAAACAGAACAGAGTCACACATGCAGAAAACACACTATGGCTGCTTAACGGGAAAGGTGAGGTGGGGTGATACATAAAACAAGGGTATCAAATTAGCTCAGATACCGTTCCATAAACCCAATATGTAATAGACAAGACCTACTCCTTGCTCAGAGAACTGGACTCAACACGCCCTATTCACCGCACAAGATTATATCTGACTAGTAATAATCGTAAAGCCTATGTATTGATATCTCTCTGTTAGTGTGTCAAGTGGGTGTAAAGCGGCATAAACACAGCAGTGAAAAGCAGCTAAATCCCATTATGAAAATAAATTACTTTGAAAAACCCATGAAACAAAGACAGTGAACGAGAGAGGAATTCTTACACAATGCGTTCAGGGGCTGTGATGCAACCTGGATTGACCATATCTAGACCCACAGCTGGATGAGACATAAGGGTGGACACTCTTGGGGCTGAGAGGTTTGGTGAGGTTGGGTGAGCAAACGCAGACCCTTTAAAGTAATACTGCATGGTACCCATCGCATGGGTCCCAAATCTCCAGCTTCAAGGGCATCTTCCTACATCAAAAACATGCATGAGAAACCCAGAAGATGGTACACAGTGTGATGGGGAAAGGTTTCTAAAACGCACCTCATTTCTCATCGCCTTGTGCCCGGGTTCGCCATTCCAGCCGCTTTACTAGCAAGCTCCCTACTTGGAGCATCAGCACCTTTAACCTCCTGTTCCGTACAGGTTGCAATTTGTCCTGAGGATAAACGGGAAGACGTGGAACCAACGAGAGACTAGCTCTTGGTGTTGGGACAGGCACAGGTCACTCTATTTTCCCATCAGAAAGAAGAATTAACCACAGGCTCAGCCTGCCCCCCGGAACCAGAACAGGGCCTGAAGCCATTCTGCGATTTTGCCGCCAGCTCCCATAAAAACGAGTTGTAAAATGGAGGTTCAGGGCACTGCAATTCACAAACCTGCAGAGTTATAAATGATAACTCTCGTCCACAAATATATTGAGGGAAGGCAAAGAAGAGGATTTGAAATCAAGGCAGAATTGCAGGAAAGAGATTTCAGGAGGTAGATTCGAATCGCCTTTAAAGCACATGAAAAGCGGCAAAACGTTGACAATGATGCCCTTGGCCAAAAAGGGCGTATGCGTTTTTTCCTGAATATATTCAGGAAAAAACGCATACGCCCTTTTTGGCCAACCAAGCAACCTGGAAAGGCAAATCAGCACTACAAACAAGTCTCGCTTCCCATCGGTCAAAAGGGCCATGCTGAAAAAAGTGTCAAAACCAGAAATGCAGGACAGGCCATGGAGAAATGGGAGCCTTGCTACACTGATGGGCGGGATGTAAATTGCCAACAGCCACTCTGGAGAAGTGTACGGTGAGTCCTGAAACATCTGAAAAACACAGCTTAGAGAGCATAGGGCACTTCCACTCATGGGGGTATGAATTGGGAAAATGAAAAATCAGCAAGACACAAGCACCCCAAAGTTTAGGGCTGCTCTGTTGACAAGGACCTCCACTTCATTCCACCTTAAATATCCCAGGAAAGAGAAAAATGGGTAAAGAAGTTGTGGTCCTTATGTACAATGGAATATCACTCAGCCATGAAATCAATGTCATAAGGCTAGTAGCAGCATGATGAGTGGATTTAGGAACGACGATTCTAAGTGAAATAAGTCACACAGAAAAGGACACTTCTCATAAGGTATCACTGATAGAGGGAATGTAAAAACCGTTACACTTGAACTGAATTACAAAACAGAACAGAGTCACACATGCAGAAAACACACTATGGCTGCTTAACGGGAAAGGTGAGGTGGGGTGATACATAAAACAAGGGTATCAAATTAGCTCAGATACCGTTCCATAAACCCAATATGTAATAGACAAGACCTACTCCTTGCTCAGAGAACTGGACTCAACACGCCCTATTCACCGCACAAGAATATATCTGACTAGTAATAATCGTAAAACCTATGTATTGATATCTCTCTGTTAGTGTGTCAAGTGGGTGTAAAGCGGCATAAACACAGCAGTGAAAAGCAGCTAAACCCCATTATAAAAATAAATTACTTTGAAACACCCATGAAACAAAGACAGTGAAAGAGAGAGAAATTCTTACACAATGCGTTCAGGGGCTGTGATGCAACCTGGATTGACCATATCTAGACCCACAGCTGGATGAGACATAAGGGTGGACACTCTTGGGGCTGAGAGGTTTGGTGAGGTTGGGTGAGCAAACGCAGACCCTTTAAAGTAATACTGCATGGTACCCATCGCATGGGTCCCAAATCTCCAGCTTCAAGGGCATCTTCCTACATCAAAAACATGCATGAGAAACCCAGAAGATGGTACACAGTGTGATGGGGAAAGGTTTCTAAAACGCACCTCATTTCTCATCGCCTTGTGCCCGGGTTCGCCATTCCAGCCGCTTTACTAGCAAGCTCCCTACTTGGAGCATCAGCACCTTTAACCTCCTGTTCCGTACAGGTTGCAATTTGTCCTGAGGATAAACGGGAAGACGTGGAACCAACGAGAGACTAGCTCTTGGTGTTGGGACAGGCACAGGTCACTCTATTTTCCCATCAGAAAGAAGAATTAACCACAGGCTCAGCCTGCCCCCCGGAACCAGAACAGGGCCTGAAGCCATTCTGCGATTTTGCCGCCAGCTCCCATAAAAACGAGTTGTAAAATGGAGGTTCAGGGCACTGCAATTCACAAACCTGCAGAGTTATAAATGATAACTCTCGTCCACAAATATATTGAGGGAAGGCAAAGAAGAGGATTTGAAATCAAGGCAGAATTGCAGGAAAGAGATTTCAGGAGGTAGATTCGAATCGCCTTTAAAGCACATGAAAAGCGGCAAAACGTTGACAATGATGCCCTTGGCCAAAAAGGGCGTATGCGTTTTTTCCTGAATATATTCAGGAAAAAACGCATACGCCCTTTTTGGCCAACCAAGCAACCTGGAAAGGCAAATCAGCACTACAAACAAGTCTCGCTTCCCATCGGTCAAAAGGGCCATGCTGAAAAAAGTGTCAAAACCAGAAATGCAGGACAGGCCATGGAGAAATGGGAGCCTTGCTACACTGATGGGCGGGATGTAAATTGCCAACAGCCACTCTGGAGAAGTGTACGGTGAGTCCTGAAACATCTGAAAAACACAGCTTAGAGAGCATAGGGCACTTCCACTCATGGGGGTATGAATTGGGAAAATGAAAAATCAGCAAGACACAAGCACCCCAAAGTTTAGGGCTGCTCTGTTGACAAGGACCTCCACTTCATTCCACCTTAAATATCCCAGGAAAGAGAAAAATGGGTAAAGAAGTTGTGGTCCTTATGTACAATGGAATATCACTCAGCCATGAAATCAATGTCATAAGGCTAGTAGCAGCATGATGAGTGGATTTAGGAACGACGATTCTAAGTGAAATAAGTCACACAGAAAAGGACACTTCTCATAAGGTATCACTGATAGAGGGAATGTAAAAACCGTTACACTTGAACTGAATTACAAAACAGAACAGAGTCACACATGCAGAAAACACACTATGGCTGCTTAACGGGAAAGGTGAGGTGGGGTGATACATAAAACAAGGGTATCAAATTAGCTCAGATACCGTTCCATAAACCCAATATGTAATAGACAAGACCTACTCCTTGCTCAGAGAACTGGACTCAACACGCCCTATTCACCGCACAAGATTATATCTGACTAGTAATAATCGTAAAGCCTATGTATTGATATCTCTCTGTTAGTGTGTCAAGTGGGTGTAAAGCGGCATAAACACAGCAGTGAAAAGCAGCTAAATCCCATTATGAAAATAAATTACTTTGAAAAACCCATGAAACAAAGACAGTGAACGAGAGAGGAATTCTTACACAATGCGTTCAGGGGCTGTGATGCAACCTGGATTGACCATATCTAGACCCACAGCTGGATGAGACATAAGGGTGGACACTCTTGGGGCTGAGAGGTTTGGTGAGGTTGGGTGAGCAAACGCAGACCCTTTAAAGTAATACTGCATGGTACCCATCGCATGGGTCCCAAATCTCCAGCTTCAAGGGCATCTTCCTACATCAAAAACATGCATGAGAAACCCAGAAGATGGTACACAGTGTGATGGGGAAAGGTTTCTAAAACGCACCTCATTTCTCATCGCCTTGTGCCCGGGTTCGCCATTCCAGCCGCTTTACTAGCAAGCTCCCTACTTGGAGCATCAGCACCTTTAACCTCCTGTTCCGTACAGGTTGCAATTTGTCCTGAGGATAAACGGGAAGACGTGGAACCAACGAGAGACTAGCTCTTGGTGTTGGGACAGGCACAGGTCACTCTATTTTCCCATCAGAAAGAAGAATTAACCACAGGCTCAGCCTGCCCCCCGGAACCAGAACAGGGCCTGAAGCCATTCTGCGATTTTGCCGCCAGCTCCCATAAAAACGAGTTGTAAAATGGAGGTTCAGGGCACTGCAATTCACAAACCTGCAGAGTTATAAATGATAACTCTCGTCCACAAATATATTGAGGGAAGGCAAAGAAGAGGATTTGAAATCAAGGCAGAATTGCAGGAAAGAGATTTCAGGAGGTAGATTCGAATCGCCTTTAAAGCACATGAAAAGCGGCAAAACGTTGACAATGATGCCCTTGGCCAAAAAGGGCGTATGCGTTTTTTCCTGAATATATTCAGGAAAAAACGCATACGCCCTTTTTGGCAAACCAAGCAACCTGGAAAGGCAAATCAGCGCTACAAAGAAGTCTCGCTTCCCATCGGTCAAAAGGGCCATGCTGAAAAAAGTGTCAAAACCAGAAATGCAGGACAGGCCATGGAGAAATGGGAGCCTTGCTACACTGATGGGCGGGATGTAAATTGCCAACAGCCACTCTGGAGAAGTGTACGGTGAGTCCTGAAACATCTGAAAAACACAGCTTAGAGAGCATAGGGCACTTCCACTCATGGGGGTATGAATTGGGAAAATGAAAAATCAGCAAGACACAAGCACCCCAAAGTTTAGGGCTGCTCTGTTGACAAGGACCTCCACTTCATTCCACCTTAAATATCCCAGGAAAGAGAAAAATGGGTAAAGAAGTTGTGGTCCTTATGTACAATGGAATATCACTCAGCCATGAAATCAATGTCATAAGGCTAGTAGCAGCATGATGAGTGGATTTAGGTACGACGATTCTAAGTGAAATAAGTCACACAGAAAAGGACACTTCTCATAAGGTATCACTGATAGAGGGAATGTAAAAACCGTTACACTTGAACTGAATTACAAAACAGAACAGAGTCACACATGCAGAAAACACACTATGGCTGCTTAACGGGAAAGGTGAGGTGGGGTGATACATAAAACAAGGGTATCAAATTAGCTCAGATACCATTCCATAAACCCAATATGTAATAGACAAGACCTACTCCTTGCTCAGAGAACTGGACTCAACACGCCCTATTCACCGCACAAGAATATATCTGACTAATAATAATCGTAAAACCTATGTATTGATATCTCTCTGTTAGTGTGTCAAGTGGGTGTAAAGCGGCATAAACACAGCAGTGAAAAGCAGCTAAACCCCATTATAAAAATAAATTACTTTGAAACACCCATGAAACAAAGACAGTGAAAGAGAGAGAAATTCTTACACAATGCGTTCAGGGGCTGTGATGCAACCTGGATTGACCATATCTAGACTCACAGCTGGATCAGACATAAGGGTGGACACTCTTGGGGCTGAGAGGTTTGGTGAGGTTGGGTGAGCAAACGCAGACCCTTTAAAGTAATACTGCATGGTACCCATCGCATGGGTCCCAAATCTCCAGCTTCAAGGGCATCTTCCTACATCAAAAACATGCATGAGAAACCCAGAAGATGGTACACCGTGTGATGGGGAAAGGTTTCTAAAACGCACCTCATTTCTCATCGCCTTGTGCCCGGGTTCGCCATTCCAGCCGCTTTACTAGCAAGCTCCCTACTTGGAGCATCAGCACCTTTAACCTCCTGTTCCGTACAGGTTGCAATTTGTCCTGAGGATAAACGGGAAGACGTGGAACCAACGAGAGACTAGCTCTTGGTGTTGGGACAGGCACAGGTCACTCTATTTTCCCATCAGAAAGAAGAATTAACCACAGGCTCAGCCTGCCCCCCGGAACCAGAACAGGGCCTGAAGCCATTCTGCGATTTTGCCGCCAGCTCCCATAAAAACGAGTTGTAAAATGGAGGTTCAGGGCACTGCAATTCACAAACCTGCAGAGTTATAAATGATAACTCTCGTCCACAAATATATTGAGGGAAGGCAAAGAAGAGGATTTGAAATCAAGGCAGAATTGCAGGAAAGAGATTTCAGGAGGTAGATTCGAATCGCCTTTAAAGCACATGAAAAGCGGCAAAACGTTGACAATGATGCCCTTGGCCAAAAAGGGCGTATGCGTTTTTTCCTGAATATATTCAGGAAAAAACGCATACGCCCTTTTTGGCCAACCAAGCAACCTGGAAAGGCAAATCAGCGCTACAAACAAGTCTCGCTTCCCATCGGTCAAAAGGGCCATGCTGAAAAAAGTGTCAAAACCAGAAATGCAGGACAGGCCATGGAGAAATGGGAGCCTTGCTACACTGATGGGCGGGATGTAAATTGCCAACAGCCACTCTGGAGAAGTGTACGGTGAGTCCTGAAACATCTGAAAAACACAGCTTAGAGAGCATAGGGCACTTCCACTCATGGGGGTATGAATTGGGAAAATGAAAAATCAGCAAGACACAAGCACCCCAAAGTTTAGGGCTGCTCTGTTGACAAGGACCTCCACTTCATTCCACCTTAAATATCCCAGGAAAGAGAAAAATGGGTAAAGAAGTTGTGGTCCTTATGTACAATGGAATATCACTCAGCCATGAAATCAATGTCATAAGGCTAGTAGCAGCATGATGAGTGGATTTAGGTACGACGATTCTAAGTGAAATAAGTCACACAGAAAAGGACACTTCTCATAAGGTATCACTGATAGAGGGAATGTAAAAACCGTTACACTTGAACTGAATTACAAAACAGAACAGAGTCACACATGCAGAAAACACACTATGGCTGCTTAACGGGAAAGGTGAGGTGGGGTGATACATAAAACAAGGGTATCAAATTAGCTCAGATACCGTTCCATAAACCCAATATGTAATAGACAAGACCTACTCCTTGCTCAGAGAACTGGACTCAACACGCCCTATTCACCGCACAAGATTATATCTGACTAGTAATAATCGTAAAGCCTATGTATTGATATCTCTCTGTTAGTGTGTCAAGTGGGTGTAAAGCGGCATAAACACAGCAGTGAAAAGCAGCTAAATCCCATTATGAAAATAAATTACTTTGAAAAACCCATGAAACAAAGACAGTGAACGAGAGAGGAATTCTTACACAATGCGTTCAGGGGCTGTGATGCAACCTGGATTGACCATATCTAGACCCACAGCTGGATGAGACATAAGGGTGGACACTCTTGGGGCTGAGAGGTTTGGTGAGGTTGGGTGAGCAAACGCAGACCCTTTAAAGTAATACTGCATGGTACCCATCGCATGGGTCCCAAATCTCCAGCTTCAAGGGCATCTTCCTACATCAAAAACATGCATGAGAAACCCAGAAGATGGTACACAGTGTGATGGGGAAAGGTTTCTAAAACGCACCTCATTTCTCATCGCCTTGTGCCCGGGTTCGCCATTCCAGCCGCTTTACTAGCAAGCTCCCTACTTGGAGCATCAGCACCTTTAACCTCCTGTTCCGTACAGGTTGCAATTTGTCCTGAGGATAAACGGGAAGACGTGGAACCAACGAGAGACTAGCTCTTGGTGTTGGGACAGGCACAGGTCACTCTATTTTCCCATCAGAAAGAAGAATTAACCACAGGCTCAGCCTGCCCCCCGGAACCAGAACAGGGCCTGAAGCCATTCTGCGATTTTGCCGCCAGCTCCCATAAAAACGAGTTGTAAAATGGAGGTTCAGGGCACTGCAATTCACAAACCTGCAGAGTTATAAATGATAACTCTCGTCCACAAATATATTGAGGGAAGGCAAAGAAGAGGATTTGAAATCAAGGCAGAATTGCAGGAAAGAGATTTCAGGAGGTAGATTCGAATCGCCTTTAAAGCACATGAAAAGCGGCAAAACGTTGACAATGATGCCCTTGGCCAAAAAGGGCGTATGCGTTTTTTCCTGAATATATTCAGGAAAAAACGCATACGCCCTTTTTGGCCAACCAAGCAACCTGGAAAGGCAAATCAGCGCTACAAACAAGTCTCGCTTCCCATCGGTCAAAAGGGCCATGCTGAAAAAAGTGTCAAAACCAGAAATGCAGGACAGGCCATGGAGAAATGGGAGCCTTGCTACACTGATGGGCGGGATGTAAATTGCCAACAGCCACTCTGGAGAAGTGTACGGTGAGTCCTGAAACATCTGAAAAACACAGCTTAGAGAGCATAGGGCACTTCCACTCATGGGGGTATGAATTGGGAAAATGAAAAATCAGCAAGACACAAGCACCCCAAAGTTTAGGGCTGCTCTGTTGACAAGGACCTCCACTTCATTCCACCTTAAATATCCCAGGAAAGAGAAAAATGGGTAAAGAAGTTGTGGTCCTTATGTACAATGGAATATCACTCAGCCATGAAATCAATGTCATAAGGCTAGTAGCAGCATGATGAGTGGATTTAGGAACGACGATTCTAAGTGAAATAAGTCACACAGAAAAGGACACTTCTCATAAGGTATCACTGATAGAGGGAATGTAAAAACCGTTACACTTGAACTGAATTACAAAACAGAACAGAGTCACACATGCAGAAAACACACTATGGCTGCTTAACGGGAAAGGTGAGGTGGGGTGATACATAAAACAAGGGTATCAAATTAGCTCAGATACCATTCCATAAACCCAATATGTAATAGACAAGACCTACTCCTTGCTCAGAGAACTGGACTCAACACGCCCTATTCACCGCACAAGAATATATCTGACTAGTAATAATCGTAAAACCTATGTATTGATATCTCTCTGTTAGTGTGTCAAGTGGGTGTAAAGCGGCATAAACACAGCAGTGAAAAGCAGCTAAACCCCATTATAAAAATAAATTACTTTGAAACACCCATGAAACAAAGACAGTGAAAGAGAGAGAAATTCTTACACAATGCGTTCAGGGGCTGTGATGCAACCTGGATTGACCATATCTAGACCCACAGCTGGATGAGACATAAGGGTGGACACTCTTGGGGCTGAGAGGTTTGGTGAGGTTGGGTGAGCAAACGCAGACCCTTTAAAGTAATACTGCATGGTACCCATCGCATGGGTCCCAAATCTCCAGCTTCAAGGGCATCTTCCTACATCAAAAACATGCATGAGAAACCCAGAAGATGGTACACCGTGTGATGGGGAAAGGTTTCTAAAACGCACCTCATTTCTCATCGCCTTGTGCCCGGGTTCGCCATTCCAGCCGCTTTACTAGCAAGCTCCCTACTTGGAGCATCAGCACCTTTAACCTCCTGTTCCGTACAGGTTGCAATTTGTCCTGAGGATAAACGGGAAGACGTGGAACCAACGAGAGACTAGCTCTTGGTGTTGGGACAGGCACAGGTCACTCTATTTTCCCATCAGAAAGAAGAATTAACCACAGGCTCAGCCTGCCCCCCGGAACCAGAACAGGGCCTGAAGCCATTCTGCGATTTTGCCGCCAGCTCCCATAAAAACGAGTTGTAAAATGGAGGTTCAGGGCACTGCAATTCACAAACCTGCAGAGTTATAAATGATAACTCTCGTCCACAAATATATTGAGGGAAGGCAAAGAAGAGGATTTGAAATCAAGGCAGAATTGCAGGAAAGAGATTTCAGGAGGTAGATTCGAATCGCCTTTAAAGCACATGAAAAGCGGCAAAACGTTGACAATGATGCCCTTGGCCAAAAAGGGCGTATGCGTTTTTTCCTGAATATATTCAGGAAAAAACGCATACGCCCTTTTTGGCCAACCAAGCAACCTGGAAAGGCAAATCAGCGCTACAAACAAGTCTCGCTTCCCATCGGTCAAAAGGGCCATGCTGAAAAAAGTGTCAAAACCAGAAATGCAGGACAGGCCATGGAGAAATGGGAGCCTTGCTACACTGATGGGCGGGATGTAAATTGCCAACAGCCACTCTGGAGAAGTGTACGGTGAGTCCTGAAACATCTGAAAAACACAGCTTAGAGAGCATAGGGCACTTCCACTCATGGGGGTATGAATTGGGAAAATGAAAAATCAGCAAGACACAAGCACCCCAAAGTTTAGGGCTGCTCTGTTGACAAGGACCTCCACTTCATTCCACCTTCAATATCCCAGGAAAGAGAAAAATGGGTAAAGAAGTTGTGGTCCTTATGTACAATGGAATATCACTCAGCCATGAAATCAATGTCATAAGGCTAGTAGCAGCATGATGAGTGGATTTAGGTACGACGATTCTAAGTGAAATAAGTCACACAGAAAAGGACACTTCTCATAAGGTATGACTGATAGAGGGAATGTAAAAACCGTTACACTTGAACTGAATTACAAAACAGAACAGAGTCACACATGCAGAAAACACACTATGGCTGCTTAACGGGAAAGGTGAGGTGGGGTGATACATAAAACAAGGGTATCAAATTAGCTCAGATACCGTTCCATAAACCCAATATGTAATAGACAAGACCTACTCCTTGCTCAGAGAACTGGACTCAACACGCCCTATTCACCGCACAAGATTATATCTGACTAGTAATAATCGTAAAGCCTATGTATTGATATCTCTCTGTTAGTGTGTCAAGTGGGTGTAAAGCGGCATAAACACAGCAGTGAAAAGCAGCTAAATCCCATTATGAAAATAAATTACTTTGAAAAACCCATGAAACAAAGACAGTGAACGAGAGAGGAATTCTTACACAATGCGTTCAGGGGCTGTGATGCAACCTGGATTGACCATATCTAGACCCACAGCTGGATGAGACATAAGGGTGGACACTCTTGGGGCTGAGAGGTTTGGTGAGGTTGGGTGAGCAAACGCAGACCCTTTAAAGTAATACTGCATGGTACCCATCGCATGGGTCCCAAATCTCCAGCTTCAAGGGCATCTTCCTACATCAAAAACATGCATGAGAAACCCAGAAGATGGTACACAGTGTGATGGGGAAAGGTTTCTAAAACGCACCTCATTTCTCATCGCCTTGTGCCCGGGTTCGCCATTCCAGCCGCTTTACTAGCAAGCTCCCTACTTGGAGCATCAGCACCTTTAACCTCCTGTTCCGTACAGGTTGCAATTTGTCCTGAGGATAAACGGGAAGACGTGGAACCAACGAGAGACTAGCTCTTGGTGTTGGGACAGGCACAGGTCACTCTATTTTCCCATCAGAAAGAAGAATTAACCACAGGCTCAGCCTGCCCCCCGGAACCAGAACAGGGCCTGAAGCCATTCTGCGATTTTGCCGCCAGCTCCCATAAAAACGAGTTGTAAAATGGAGGTTCAGGGCACTGCAATTCACAAACCTGCAGAGTTATAAATGATAACTCTCGTCCACAAATATATTGAGGGAAGGCAAAGAAGAGGATTTGAAATCAAGGCAGAATTGCAGGAAACAGATTTCAGGAGGTAGATTCGAATTGCATTTAAAGCACATGAAAAGCGGCAAAACGTTGACAATGATGCCCTTGGCCAAAAAGGTCGTATGCGTTTTTTCCTGAATATATTCAGGAAAAAACGCATACGCCCTTTTTGGCCAACCAAGCAACCTGGAAAGGCAAATCAGCGCTACAAACAAGTCTCGCTTCCCATCGGTCAAAAGGGCCATGCTGAAAAAAGTGTCAAAACCAGAAATGCAGGACAGGCCATGGAGAAATGGGAGCCTTGCTACACTGATGGGCGGGATGTAAATTGCCAACAGCCACTCTGGAGAAGTGTACGGTGAGTCCTGAAACATCTGAAAAACACAGCTTAGAGAGCATAGGGCACTTCCACTCATGGGGGTATGAATTGGGAAAATGAAAAATCAGCAAGACACAAGCACCCCAAAGTTTAGGGCTGCTCTGTTGACAAGGACCTCCACTTCATTCCACCTTAAATATCCCAGGAAAGAGAAAAATGGGTAAAGAAGTTGTGGTCCTTATGTACAATGGAATATCACTCAGCCATGAAATCAATGTCATAAGGCTAGTAGCAGCATGATGAGTGGATTTAGGTACGACGATTCTAAGTGAAATAAGTCACACAGAAAAGGACACTTCTCATAAGGTATCACTGATAGAGGGAATGTAAAAACCGTTACACTTGAACTGAATTACAAAACAGAACAGAGTCACACATGCAGAAAACACACTATGGCTGCTTAACGGGAAAGGTGAGGTGGGGTGATACATAAAACAAGGGTATCAAATTAGCTCAGATACCATTCCATAAACCCAATATGTAATAGACAAGACCTACTCCTTGCTCAGAGAACTGGACTCAACACGCCCTATTCACCGCACAAGAATATATCTGACTAATAATAATCGTAAAACCTATGTATTGATATCTCTCTGTTAGTGTGTCAAGTGGGTGTAAAGCGGCATAAACACAGCAGTGAAAAGCAGCTAAACCCCATTATAAAAATAAATTACTTTGAAACACCCATGAAACAAAGACAGTGAAAGAGAGAGAAATTCTTACACAATGCGTTCAGGGGCTGTGATGCAACCTGGATTGACCATATCTAGACTCACAGCTGGATCAGACATAAGGGTGGACACTCTTGGGGCTGAGAGGTTTGGTGAGGTTGGGTGAGCAAACGCAGACCCTTTAAAGTAATACTGCATGGTACCCATCGCATGGGTCCCAAATCTCCAGCTTCAAGGGCATCTTCCTACATCAAAAACATGCATGAGAAACCCAGAAGATGGTACACCGTGTGATGGGGAAAGGTTTCTAAAACGCACCTCATTTCTCATCGCCTTGTGCCCGGGTTCGCCATTCCAGCCGCTTTACTAGCAAGCTCCCTACTTGGAGCATCAGCACCTTTAACCTCCTGTTCCGTACAGGTTGCAATTTGTCCTGAGGATAAACGGGAAGACGTGGAACCAACGAGAGACTAGCTCTTGGTGTTGGGACAGGCACAGGTCACTCTATTTTCCCATCAGAAAGAAGAATTAACCACAGGCTCAGCCTGCCCCCCGGAACCAGAACAGGGCCTGAAGCCATTCTGCGATTTTGCCGCCAGCTCCCATAAAAACGAGTTGTAAAATGGAGGTTCAGGGCACTGCAATTCACAAACCTGCAGAGTTATAAATGATAACTCTCGTCCACAAATATATTGAGGGAAGGCAAAGAAGAGGATTTGAAATCAAGGCAGAATTGCAGGAAAGAGATTTCAGGAGGTAGATTCGAATCGCCTTTAAAGCACATGAAAAGCGGCAAAACGTTGACAATGATGCCCTTGGCCAAAAAGGGCGTATGCGTTTTTTCCTGAATATATTCAGGAAAAAACGCATACGCCCTTTTTGGCCAACCAAGCAACCTGGAAAGGCAAATCAGCACTACAAACAAGTCTCGCTTCCCATCGGTCAAAAGGGCCATGCTGAAAAAAGTGTCAAAACCAGAAATGCAGGACAGGCCATGGAGAAATGGGAGCCTTGCTACACTGATGGGCGGGATGTAAATTGCCAACAGCCACTCTGGAGAAGTGTACGGTGAGTCCTGAAACATCTGAAAAACACAGCTTAGAGAGCATAGGGCACTTCCACTCATGGGGGTATGAATTGGGAAAATGAAAAATCAGCAAGACACAAGCACCCCAAAGTTTAGGGCTGCTCTGTTGACAAGGACCTCCACTTCATTCCACCTTAAATATCCCAGGAAAGAGAAAAATGGGTAAAGAAGTTGTGGTCCTTATGTACAATGGAATATCACTCAGCCATGAAATCAATGTCATAAGGCTAGTAGCAGCATGATGAGTGGATTTAGGAACGACGATTCTAAGTGAAATAAGTCACACAGAAAAGGACACTTCTCATAAGGTATCACTGATAGAGGGAATGTAAAAACCGTTACACTTGAACTGAATTACAAAACAGAACAGAGTCACACATGCAGAAAACACACTATGGCTGCTTAACGGGAAAGGTGAGGTGGGGTGATACATAAAACAAGGGTATCAAATTAGCTCAGATACCGTTCCATAAACCCAATATGTAATAGACAAGACCTACTCCTTGCTCAGAGAACTGGACTCAACACGCCCTATTCACCGCACAAGAATATATCTGACTAGTAATAATCGTAAAACCTATGTATTGATATCTCTCTGTTAGTGTGTCAAGTGGGTGTAAAGCGGCATAAACACAGCAGTGAAAAGCAGCTAAACCCCATTATAAAAATAAATTACTTTGAAACACCCATGAAACAAAGACAGTGAAAGAGAGAGAAATTCTTACACAATGCGTTCAGGGGCTGTGATGCAACCTGGATTGACCATATCTAGACTCACAGCTGGATCAGACATAAGGGTGGACACTCTTGGGGCTGAGAGGTTTGGTGAGGTTGGGTGAGCAAACGCAGACCCTTTAAAGTAATACTGCATGATACCCATCGCATGGGTCCCAAATCTCCAGGTTCAAGGGCATCTTCCTACATCAAAAACATGCATGAGAAACCCAGAAGATGGTACACCGTGTGATGGGGAAAGGTTTCTAAAACGCACCTCATTTCTCATCGCCTTGTGCCCGGGTTCGCCATTCCAGCCGCTTTACTAGCAAGCTCCCTACTTGGAGCATCAGCACCTTTAACCTCCTGTTCCGTACAGGTTGCAATTTGTCCTGAGGATAAACGGGAAGACGTGGAACCAACGAGAGACTAGCTCTTGGTGTTGGGACAGGCACAGGTCACTCTATTTTCCCATCAGAAAGAAGAATTAACCACAGGCTCAGCCTGCCCCCCGGAACCAGAACAGGGCCTGAAGCCATTCTGCGATTTTGCCGCCAGCTCCCATAAAAACGAGTTGTAAAATGGAGGTTCAGGGCACTGCAATTCACAAACCTGCAGAGTTATAAATGATAACTCTCGTCCACAAATATATTGAGGGAAGGCAAAGAAGAGGATTTGAAATCAAGGCAGAATTGCAGGAAAGAGATTTCAGGAGGT
Source organism: Balaenoptera borealis (assembly GCF_965194805.1). NCBI lineage: Eukaryota > Metazoa > Chordata > Mammalia > Artiodactyla > Balaenopteridae > Balaenoptera > Balaenoptera borealis. The sequence goes on along the minus strand of NW_028123967.1, from coordinate 1,303,960 downwards.
AGATTCGAATCGCCTTTAAAGCACATGAAAAGCGGCAAAACGTTGACAATGATGCCCTTGGCCAAAAAGGGCGTATGCGTTTTTTCCTGAATATATTCAGGAAAAAACGCATACGCCCTTTTTGGCCAACCAAGCAACCTGGAAAGGCAAATCAGCGCTACAAACAAGTCTCGCTTCCCATCGGTCAAAAGGGCCATGCTGAAAAAAGTGTCAAAACCAGAAATGCAGGACAGGCCATGGAGAAATGGGAGCCTTGCTACACTGATGGGCGGGATGTAAATTGCCAACAGCCACTCTGGAGAAGTGTACGGTGAGTCCTGAAACATCTGAAAAACACAGCTTAGAGAGCATAGGGCACTTCCACTCATGGGGGTATGAATTGGGAAAATGAAAAATCAGCAAGACACAAGCACCCCAAAGTTTAGGGCTGCTCTGTTGACAAGGACCTCCACTTCATTCCACCTTAAATATCCCAGGAAAGAGAAAAATGGGTAAAGAAGTTGTGGTCCTTATGTACAATGGAATATCACTCAGCCATGAAATCAATGTCATAAGGCTAGTAGCAGCATGATGAGTGGATTTAGGTACGACGATTCTAAGTGAAATAAGTCACACAGAAAAGGACACTTCTCATAAGGTATCACTGATAGAGGGAATGTAAAAACCGTTACACTTGAACTGAATTACAAAACAGAACAGAGTCACACATGCAGAAAACACACTATGGCTGCTTAACGGGAAAGGTGAGGTGGGGTGATACATAAAACAAGGGTATCAAATTAGCTCAGATACCGTTCCATAAACCCAATATGTAATAGACAAGACCTACTCCTTGCTCAGAGAACTGGACTCAACACGCCCTATTCACCGCACAAGATTATATCTGACTAGTAATAATCGTAAAGCCTATGTATTGATATCTCTCTGTTAGTGTGTCAAGTGGGTGTAAAGCGGCATAAACACAGCAGTGAAAAGCAGCTAAATCCCATTATGAAAATAAATTACTTTGAAAAACCCATGAAACAAAGACAGTGAACGAGAGAGGAATTCTTACACAATGCGTTCAGGGGCTGTGATGCAACCTGGATTGACCATATCTAGACCCACAGCTGGATGAGACATAAGGGTGGACACTCTTGGGGCTGAGAGGTTTGGTGAGGTTGGGTGAGCAAACGCAGACCCTTTAAAGTAATACTGCATGGTACCCATCGCATGGGTCCCAAATCTCCAGCTTCAAGGGCATCTTCCTACATCAAAAACATGCATGAGAAACCCAGAAGATGGTACACAGTGTGATGGGGAAAGGTTTCTAAAACGCACCTCATTTCTCATCGCCTTGTGCCCGGGTTCGCCATTCCAGCCGCTTTACTAGCAAGCTCCCTACTTGGAGCATCAGCACCTTTAACCTCCTGTTCCGTACAGGTTGCAATTTGTCCTGAGGATAAACGGGAAGACGTGGAACCAACGAGAGACTAGCTCTTGGTGTTGGGACAGGCACAGGTCACTCTATTTTCCCATCAGAAAGAAGAATTAACCACAGGCTCAGCCTGCCCCCCGGAACCAGAACAGGGCCTGAAGCCATTCTGCGATTTTGCCGCCAGCTCCCATAAAAACGAGTTGTAAAATGGAGGTTCAGGGCACTGCAATTCACAAACCTGCAGAGTTATAAATGATAACTCTCGTCCACAAATATATTGAGGGAAGGCAAAGAAGAGGATTTGAAATCAAGGCAGAATTGCAGGAAAGAGATTTCAGGAGGTAGATTCGAATCGCCTTTAAAGCACATGAAAAGCGGCAAAACGTTGACAATGATGCCCTTGGCCAAAAAGGGCGTATGCGTTTTTTCCTGAATATATTCAGGAAAAAACGCATACGCCCTTTTTGGCCAACCAAGCAACCTGGAAAGGCAAATCAGCACTACAAACAAGTCTCGCTTCCCATCGGTCAAAAGGGCCATGCTGAAAAAAGTGTCAAAACCAGAAATGCAGGACAGGCCATGGAGAAATGGGAGCCTTGCTACACTGATGGGCGGGATGTAAATTGCCAACAGCCACTCTGGAGAAGTGTACGGTGAGTCCTGAAACATCTGAAAAACACAGCTTAGAGAGCATAGGGCACTTCCACTCATGGGGGTATGAATTGGGAAAATGAAAAATCAGCAAGACACAAGCACCCCAAAGTTTAGGGCTGCTCTGTTGACAAGGACCTCCACTTCATTCCACCTTAAATATCCCAGGAAAGAGAAAAATGGGTAAAGAAGTTGTGGTCCTTATGTACAATGGAATATCACTCAGCCATGAAATCAATGTCATAAGGCTAGTAGCAGCATGATGAGTGGATTTAGGAACGACGATTCTAAGTGAAATAAGTCACACAGAAAAGGACACTTCTCATAAGGTATCACTGATAGAGGGAATGTAAAAACCGTTACACTTGAACTGAATTACAAAACAGAACAGAGTCACACATGCAGAAAACACACTATGGCTGCTTAACGGGAAAGGTGAGGTGGGGTGATACATAAAACAAGGGTATCAAATTAGCTCAGATACCGTTCCATAAACCCAATATGTAATAGACAAGACCTACTCCTTGCTCAGAGAACTGGACTCAACACGCCCTATTCACCGCACAAGAATATATCTGACTAGTAATAATCGTAAAACCTATGTATTGATATCTCTCTGTTAGTGTGTCAAGTGGGTGTAAAGCGGCATAAACACAGCAGTGAAAAGCAGCTAAACCCCATTATAAAAATAAATTACTTTGAAACACCCATGAAACAAAGACAGTGAAAGAGAGAGAAATTCTTACACAATGCGTTCAGGGGCTGTGATGCAACCTGGATTGACCATATCTAGACTCACAGCTGGATCAGACATAAGGGTGGACACTCTTGGGGCTGAGAGGTTTGGTGAGGTTGGGTGAGCAAACGCAGACCCTTTAAAGTAATACTGCATGATACCCATCGCATGGGTCCCAAATCTCCAGGTTCAAGGGCATCTTCCTACATCAAAAACATGCATGAGAAACCCAGAAGATGGTACACCGTGTGATGGGGAAAGGTTTCTAAAACGCACCTCATTTCTCATCGCCTTGTGCCCGGGTTCGCCATTCCAGCCGCTTTACTAGCAAGCTCCCTACTTGGAGCATCAGCACCTTTAACCTCCTGTTCCGTACAGGTTGCAATTTGTCCTGAGGATAAACGGGAAGACGTGGAACCAACGAGAGACTAGCTCTTGGTGTTGGGACAGGCACAGGTCACTCTATTTTCCCATCAGAAAGAAGAATTAACCACAGGCTCAGCCTGCCCCCCGGAACCAGAACAGGGCCTGAAGCCATTCTGCGATTTTGCCGCCAGCTCCCATAAAAACGAGTTGTAAAATGGAGGTTCAGGGCACTGCAATTCACAAACCTGCAGAGTTATAAATGATAACTCTCGTCCACAAATATATTGAGGGAAGGCAAAGAAGAGGATTTGAAATCAAGGCAGAATTGCAGGAAAGAGATTTCAGGAGGTAGATTCGAATCGCCTTTAAAGCACATGAAAAGCGGCAAAACGTTGACAATGATGCCCTTGGCCAAAAAGGGCGTATGCGTTTTTTCCTGAATATATTCAGGAAAAAACGCATACGCCCTTTTTGGCCAACCAAGCAACCTGGAAAGGCAAATCAGCGCTACAAACAAGTCTCGCTTCCCATCGGTCAAAAGGGCCATGCTGAAAAAAGTGTCAAAACCAGAAATGCAGGACAGGCCATGGAGAAATGGGAGCCTTGCTACACTGATGGGCGGGATGTAAATTGCCAACAGCCACTCTGGAGAAGTGTACGGTGAGTCCTGAAACATCTGAAAAACACAGCTTAGAGAGCATAGGGCACTTCCACTCATGGGGGTATGAATTGGGAAAATGAAAAATCAGCAAGACACAAGCACCCCAAAGTTTAGGGCTGCTCTGTTGACAAGGACCTCCACTTCATTCCACCTTAAATATCCCAGGAAAGAGAAAAATGGGTAAAGAAGTTGTGGTCCTTATGTACAATGGAATATCACTCAGCCATGAAATCAATGTCATAAGGCTAGTAGCAGCATGATGAGTGGATTTAGGTACGACGATTCTAAGTGAAATAAGTCACACAGAAAAGGACACTTCTCATAAGGTATCACTGATAGAGGGAATGTAAAAACCGTTACACTTGAACTGAATTACAAAACAGAACAGAGTCACACATGCAGAAAACACACTATGGCTGCTTAACGGGAAAGGTGAGGTGGGGTGATACATAAAACAAGGGTATCAAATTAGCTCAGATACCGTTCCATAAACCCAATATGTAATAGACAAGACCTACTCCTTGCTCAGAGAACTGGACTCAACACGCCCTATTCACCGCACAAGATTATATCTGACTAGTAATAATCGTAAAGCCTATGTATTGATATCTCTCTGTTAGTGTGTCAAGTGGGTGTAAAGCGGCATAAACACAGCAGTGAAAAGCAGCTAAATCCCATTATGAAAATAAATTACTTTGAAAAACCCATGAAACAAAGACAGTGAACGAGAGAGGAATTCTTACACAATGCGTTCAGGGGCTGTGATGCAACCTGGATTGACCATATCTAGACCCACAGCTGGATGAGACATAAGGGTGGACACTCTTGGGGCTGAGAGGTTTGGTGAGGTTGGGTGAGCAAACGCAGACCCTTTAAAGTAATACTGCATGGTACCCATCGCATGGGTCCCAAATCTCCAGCTTCAAGGGCATCTTCCTACATCAAAAACATGCATGAGAAACCCAGAAGATGGTACACAGTGTGATGGGGAAAGGTTTCTAAAACGCACCTCATTTCTCATCGCCTTGTGCCCGGGTTCGCCATTCCAGCCGCTTTACTAGCAAGCTCCCTACTTGGAGCATCAGCACCTTTAACCTCCTGTTCCGTACAGGTTGCAATTTGTCCTGAGGATAAACGGGAAGACGTGGAACCAACGAGAGACTAGCTCTTGGTGTTGGGACAGGCACAGGTCACTCTATTTTCCCATCAGAAAGAAGAATTAACCACAGGCTCAGCCTGCCCCCCGGAACCAGAACAGGGCCTGAAGCCATTCTGCGATTTTGCCGCCAGCTCCCATAAAAACGAGTTGTAAAATGGAGGTTCAGGGCACTGCAATTCACAAACCTGCAGAGTTATAAATGATAACTCTCGTCCACAAATATATTGAGGGAAGGCAAAGAAGAGGATTTGAAATCAAGGCAGAATTGCAGGAAAGAGATTTCAGGAGGTAGATTCGAATCGCCTTTAAAGCACATGAAAAGCGGCAAAACGTTGACAATGATGCCCTTGGCCAAAAAGGGCGTATGCGTTTTTTCCTGAATATATTCAGGAAAAAACGCATACGCCCTTTTTGGCCAACCAAGCAACCTGGAAAGGCAAATCAGCGCTACAAACAAGTCTCGCTTCCCATCGGTCAAAAGGGCCATGCTGAAAAAAGTGTCAAAACCAGAAATGCAGGACAGGCCATGGAGAAATGGGAGCCTTGCTACACTGATGGGCGGGATGTAAATTGCCAACAGCCACTCTGGAGAAGTGTACGGTGAGTCCTGAAACATCTGAAAAACACAGCTTAGAGAGCATAGGGCACTTCCACTCATGGGGGTATGAATTGGGAAAATGAAAAATCAGCAAGACACAAGCACCCCAAAGTTTAGGGCTGCTCTGTTGACAAGGACCTCCACTTCATTCCACCTTAAATATCCCAGGAAAGAGAAAAATGGGTAAAGAAGTTGTGGTCCTTATGTACAATGGAATATCACTCAGCCATGAAATCAATGTCATAAGGCTAGTAGCAGCATGATGAGTGGATTTAGGAACGACGATTCTAAGTGAAATAAGTCACACAGAAAAGGACACTTCTCATAAGGTATCACTGATAGAGGGAATGTAAAAACCGTTACACTTGAACTGAATTACAAAACAGAACAGAGTCACACATGCAGAAAACACACTATGGCTGCTTAACGGGAAAGGTGAGGTGGGGTGATACATAAAACAAGGGTATCAAATTAGCTCAGATACCATTCCATAAACCCAATATGTAATAGACAAGACCTACTCCTTGCTCAGAGAACTGGACTCAACACGCCCTATTCACCGCACAAGAATATATCTGACTAGTAATAATCGTAAAACCTATGTATTGATATCTCTCTGTTAGTGTGTCAAGTGGGTGTAAAGCGGCATAAACACAGCAGTGAAAAGCAGCTAAACCCCATTATAAAAATAAATTACTTTGAAACACCCATGAAACAAAGACAGTGAAAGAGAGAGAAATTCTTACACAATGCGTTCAGGGGCTGTGATGCAACCTGGATTGACCATATCTAGACCCACAGCTGGATGAGACATAAGGGTGGACACTCTTGGGGCTGAGAGGTTTGGTGAGGTTGGGTGAGCAAACGCAGACCCTTTAAAGTAATACTGCATGGTACCCATCGCATGGGTCCCAAATCTCCAGCTTCAAGGGCATCTTCCTACATCAAAAACATGCATGAGAAACCCAGAAGATGGTACACCGTGTGATGGGGAAAGGTTTCTAAAACGCACCTCATTTCTCATCGCCTTGTGCCCGGGTTCGCCATTCCAGCCGCTTTACTAGCAAGCTCCCTACTTGGAGCATCAGCACCTTTAACCTCCTGTTCCGTACAGGTTGCAATTTGTCCTGAGGATAAACGGGAAGACGTGGAACCAACGAGAGACTAGCTCTTGGTGTTGGGACAGGCACAGGTCACTCTATTTTCCCATCAGAAAGAAGAATTAACCACAGGCTCAGCCTGCCCCCCGGAACCAGAACAGGGCCTGAAGCCATTCTGCGATTTTGCCGCCAGCTCCCATAAAAACGAGTTGTAAAATGGAGGTTCAGGGCACTGCAATTCACAAACCTGCAGAGTTATAAATGATAACTCTCGTCCACAAATATATTGAGGGAAGGCAAAGAAGAGGATTTGAAATCAAGGCAGAATTGCAGGAAAGAGATTTCAGGAGGTAGATTCGAATCGCCTTTAAAGCACATGAAAAGCGGCAAAACGTTGACAATGATGCCCTTGGCCAAAAAGGGCGTATGCGTTTTTTCCTGAATATATTCAGGAAAAAACGCATACGCCCTTTTTGGCCAACCAAGCAACCTGGAAAGGCAAATCAGCGCTACAAACAAGTCTCGCTTCCCATCGGTCAAAAGGGCCATGCTGAAAAAAGTGTCAAAACCAGAAATGCAGGACAGGCCATGGAGAAATGGGAGCCTTGCTACACTGATGGGCGGGATGTAAATTGCCAACAGCCACTCTGGAGAAGTGTACGGTGAGTCCTGAAACATCTGAAAAACACAGCTTAGAGAGCATAGGGCACTTCCACTCATGGGGGTATGAATTGGGAAAATGAAAAATCAGCAAGACACAAGCACCCCAAAGTTTAGGGCTGCTCTGTTGACAAGGACCTCCACTTCATTCCACCTTCAATATCCCAGGAAAGAGAAAAATGGGTAAAGAAGTTGTGGTCCTTATGTACAATGGAATATCACTCAGCCATGAAATCAATGTCATAAGGCTAGTAGCAGCATGATGAGTGGATTTAGGTACGACGATTCTAAGTGAAATAAGTCACACAGAAAAGGACACTTCTCATAAGGTATGACTGATAGAGGGAATGTAAAAACCGTTACACTTGAACTGAATTACAAAACAGAACAGAGTCACACATGCAGAAAACACACTATGGCTGCTTAACGGGAAAGGTGAGGTGGGGTGATACATAAAACAAGGGTATCAAATTAGCTCAGATACCGTTCCATAAACCCAATATGTAATAGACAAGACCTACTCCTTGCTCAGAGAACTGGACTCAACACGCCCTATTCACCGCACAAGATTATATCTGACTAGTAATAATCGTAAAGCCTATGTATTGATATCTCTCTGTTAGTGTGTCAAGTGGGTGTAAAGCGGCATAAACACAGCAGTGAAAAGCAGCTAAATCCCATTATGAAAATAAATTACTTTGAAAAACCCATGAAACAAAGACAGTGAACGAGAGAGGAATTCTTACACAATGCGTTCAGGGGCTGTGATGCAACCTGGATTGACCATATCTAGACCCACAGCTGGATGAGACATAAGGGTGGACACTCTTGGGGCTGAGAGGTTTGGTGAGGTTGGGTGAGCAAACGCAGACCCTTTAAAGTAATACTGCATGGTACCCATCGCATGGGTCCCAAATCTCCAGCTTCAAGGGCATCTTCCTACATCAAAAACATGCATGAGAAACCCAGAAGATGGTACACAGTGTGATGGGGAAAGGTTTCTAAAACGCACCTCATTTCTCATCGCCTTGTGCCCGGGTTCGCCATTCCAGCCGCTTTACTAGCAAGCTCCCTACTTGGAGCATCAGCACCTTTAACCTCCTGTTCCGTACAGGTTGCAATTTGTCCTGAGGATAAACGGGAAGACGTGGAACCAACGAGAGACTAGCTCTTGGTGTTGGGACAGGCACAGGTCACTCTATTTTCCCATCAGAAAGAAGAATTAACCACAGGCTCAGCCTGCCCCCCGGAACCAGAACAGGGCCTGAAGCCATTCTGCGATTTTGCCGCCAGCTCCCATAAAAACGAGTTGTAAAATGGAGGTTCAGGGCACTGCAATTCACAAACCTGCAGAGTTACAAATGATAACTCTCGTCCACAAATATATTGAGGGAAGGCAAAGAAGAGGATTTGAAATCAAGGCAGAATTGCAGGAAACAGATTTCAGGAGGTAGATTCGAATTGCATTTAAAGCACATGAAAAGCGGCAAAACGTTGACAATGATGCCCTTGGCCAAAAAGGTCGTATGCGTTTTTTCCTGAATATATTCAGGAAAAAACGCATACGCCCTTTTTGGCAAACCAAGCAACCTGGAAAGGCAAATCAGCGCTACAAACAAGTCTCGCTTCCCATCGGTCAAAAGGGCCATGCTGAAAAAAGTGTCAAAACCAGAAATGCAGGACAGGCCATGGAGAAATGGGAGCCTTGCTACACTGATGGGCGGGATGTAAATTGCCAACAGCCACTCTGGAGAAGTGTACGGTGAGTCCTGAAACATCTGAAAAACACAGCTTAGAGAGCATAGGGCACTTCCACTCATGGGGGTATGAATTGGGAAAATGAAAAATCAGCAAGACACAAGCACCCCAAAGTTTAGGGCTGCTCTGTTGACAAGGACCTCCACTTCATTCCACCTTAAATATCCCAGGAAAGAGAAAAATGGGTAAAGAAGTTGTGGTCCTTATGTACAATGGAATATCACTCAGCCATGAAATCAATGTCATAAGGCTAGTAGCAGCATGATGAGTGGATTTAGGTACGACGATTCTAAGTGAAATAAGTCACACAGAAAAGGACACTTCTCATAAGGTATCACTGATAGAGGGAATGTAAAAACCGTTACACTTGAACTGAATTACAAAACAGAACAGAGTCACACATGCAGAAAACACACTATGGCTGCTTAACGGGAAAGGTGAGGTGGGGTGATACATAAAACAAGGGTATCAAATTAGCTCAGATACCATTCCATAAACCCAATATGTAATAGACAAGACCTACTCCTTGCTCAGAGAACTGGACTCAACACGCCCTATTCACCGCACAAGAATATATCTGACTAATAATAATCGTAAAACCTATGTATTGATATCTCTCTGTTAGTGTGTCAAGTGGGTGTAAAGCGGCATAAACACAGCAGTGAAAAGCAGCTAAACCCCATTATAAAAATAAATTACTTTGAAACACCCATGAAACAAAGACAGTGAAAGAGAGAGAAATTCTTACACAATGCGTTCAGGGGCTGTGATGCAACCTGGATTGACCATATCTAGACTCACAGCTGGATCAGACATAAGGGTGGACACTCTTGGGGCTGAGAGGTTTGGTGAGGTTGGGTGAGCAAACGCAGACCCTTTAAAGTAATACTGCATGGTACCCATCGCATGGGTCCCAAATCTCCAGGTTCAAGGGCATCTTCCTACATCAAAAACATGCATGAGAAACCCAGAAGATGGTACACCGTGTGATGGGGAAAGGTTTCTAAAACGCACCTCATTTCTCATCGCCTTGTGCCCGGGTTCGCCATTCCAGCCGCTTTACTAGCAAGCTCCCTACTTGGAGCATCAGCACCTTTAACCTCCTGTTCCGTACAGGTTGCAATTTGTCCTGAGGATAAACGGGAAGACGTGGAACCAACGAGAGACTAGCTCTTGGTGTTGGGACAGGCACAGGTCACTCTATTTTCCCATCAGAAAGAAGAATTAACCACAGGCTCAGCCTGCCCCCCGGAACCAGAACAGGGCCTGAAGCCATTCTGCGATTTTGCCGCCAGCTCCCATAAAAACGAGTTGTAAAATGGAGGTTCAGGGCACTGCAATTCACAAACCTGCAGAGTTATAAATGATAACTCTCGTCCACAAATATATTGAGGGAAGGCAAAGAAGAGGATTTGAAATCAAGGCAGAATTGCAGGAAAGAGATTTCAGGAGGTAGATTCGAATCGCCTTTAAAGCACATGAAAAGCGGCAAAACGTTGACAATGATGCCCTTGGCCAAAAAGGGCGTATGCGTTTTTTCCTGAATATATTCAGGAAAAAACGCATACGCCCTTTTTGGCCAACCAAGCAACCTGGAAAGGCAAATCAGCACTACAAACAAGTCTCGCTTCCCATCGGTCAAAAGGGCCATGCTGAAAAAAGTGTCAAAACCAGAAATGCAGGACAGGCCATGGAGAAATGGGAGCCTTGCTACACTGATGGGCGGGATGTAAATTGCCAACAGCCACTCTGGAGAAGTGTACGGTGAGTCCTGAAACATCTGAAAAACACAGCTTAGAGAGCATAGGGCACTTCCACTCATGGGGGTATGAATTGGGAAAATGAAAAATCAGCAAGACACAAGCACCCCAAAGTTTAGGGCTGCTCTGTTGACAAGGACCTCCACTTCATTCCACCTTAAATATCCCAGGAAAGAGAAAAATGGGTAAAGAAGTTGTGGTCCTTATGTACAATGGAATATCACTCAGCCATGAAATCAATGTCATAAGGCTAGTAGCAGCATGATGAGTGGATTTAGGAACGACGATTCTAAGTGAAATAAGTCACACAGAAAAGGACACTTCTCATAAGGTATCACTGATAGAGGGAATGTAAAAACCGTTACACTTGAACTGAATTACAAAACAGAACAGAGTCACACATGCAGAAAACACACTATGGCTGCTTAACGGGAAAGGTGAGGTGGGGTGATACATAAAACAAGGGTATCAAATTAGCTCAGATACCGTTCCATAAACCCAATATGTAATAGACAAGACCTACTCCTTGCTCAGAGAACTGGACTCAACACGCCCTATTCACCGCACAAGAATATATCTGACTAGTAATAATCGTAAAACCTATGTATTGATATCTCTCTGTTAGTGTGTCAAGTGGGTGTAAAGCGGCATAAACACAGCAGTGAAAAGCAGCTAAACCCCATTATAAAAATAAATTACTTTGAAACACCCATGAAACAAAGACAGTGAAAGAGAGAGAAATTCTTACACAATGCGTTCAGGGGCTGTGATGCAACCTGGATTGACCATATCTAGACTCACAGCTGGATCAGACATAAGGGTGGACACTCTTGGGGCTGAGAGGTTTGGTGAGGTTGGGTGAGCAAACGCAGACCCTTTAAAGTAATACTGCATGATACCCATCGCATGGGTCCCAAATCTCCAGGTTCAAGGGCATCTTCCTACATCAAAAACATGCATGAGAAACCCAGAAGATGGTACACCGTGTGATGGGGAAAGGTTTCTAAAACGCACCTCATTTCTCATCGCCTTGTGCCCGGGTTCGCCATTCCAGCCGCTTTACTAGCAAGCTCCCTACTTGGAGCATCAGCACCTTTAACCTCCTGTTCCGTACAGGTTGCAATTTGTCCTGAGGATAAACGGGAAGACGTGGAACCAACGAGAGACTAGCTCTTGGTGTTGGGACAGGCACAGGTCACTCTATTTTCCCATCAGAAAGAAGAATTAACCACAGGCTCAGCCTGCCCCCCGGAACCAGAACAGGGCCTGAAGCCATTCTGCGATTTTGCCGCCAGCTCCCATAAAAACGAGTTGTAAAATGGAGGTTCAGGGCACTGCAATTCACAAACCTGCAGAGTTATAAATGATAACTCTCGTCCACAAATATATTGAGGGAAGGCAAAGAAGAGGATTTGAAATCAAGGCAGAATTGCAGGAAAGAGATTTCAGGAGGTAGATTCGAATCGCCTTTAAAGCACATGAAAAGCGGCAAAACGTTGACAATGATGCCCTTGGCCAAAAAGGGCGTATGCGTTTTTTCCTGAATATATTCAGGAAAAAACGCATACGCCCTTTTTGGCCAACCAAGCAACCTGGAAAGGCAAATCAGCGCTACAAACAAGTCTCGCTTCCCATCGGTCAAAAGGGCCATGCTGAAAAAAGTGTCAAAACCAGAAATGCAGGACAGGCCATGGAGAAATGGGAGCCTTGCTACACTGATGGGCGGGATGTAAATTGCCAACAGCCACTCTGGAGAAGTGTACGGTGAGTCCTGAAACATCTGAAAAACACAGCTTAGAGAGCATAGGGCACTTCCACTCATGGGGGTATGAATTGGGAAAATGAAAAATCAGCAAGACACAAGCACCCCAAAGTTTAGGGCTGCTCTGTTGACAAGGACCTCCACTTCATTCCACCTTCAATATCCCAGGAAAGAGAAAAATGGGTAAAGAAGTTGTGGTCCTTATGTACAATGGAATATCACTCAGCCATGAAATCAATGTCATAAGGCTAGTAGCAGCATGATGAGTGGATTTAGGTACGACGATTCTAAGTGAAATAAGTCACACAGAAAAGGACACTTCTCATAAGGTATGACTGATAGAGGGAATGTAAAAACCGTTACACTTGAACTGAATTACAAAACAGAACAGAGTCACACATGCAGAAAACACACTATGGCTGCTTAACGGGAAAGGTGAGGTGGGGTGATACATAAAACAAGGGTATCAAATTAGCTCAGATACCGTTCCATAAACCCAATATGTAATAGACAAGACCTACTCCTTGCTCAGAGAACTGGACTCAACACGCCCTATTCACCGCACAAGATTATATCTGACTAGTAATAATCGTAAAGCCTATGTATTGATATCTCTCTGTTAGTGTGTCAAGTGGGTGTAAAGCGGCATAAACACAGCAGTGAAAAGCAGCTAAATCCCATTATGAAAATAAATTACTTTGAAAAACCCATGAAACAAAGACAGTGAACGAGAGAGGAATTCTTACACAATGCGTTCAGGGGCTGTGATGCAACCTGGATTGACCATATCTAGACCCACAGCTGGATGAGACATAAGGGTGGACACTCTTGGGGCTGAGAGGTTTGGTGAGGTTGGGTGAGCAAACGCAGACCCTTTAAAGTAATACTGCATGGTACCCATCGCATGGGTCCCAAATCTCCAGCTTCAAGGGCATCTTCCTACATCAAAAACATGCATGAGAAACCCAGAAGATGGTACACAGTGTGATGGGGAAAGGTTTCTAAAACGCACCTCATTTCTCATCGCCTTGTGCCCGGGTTCGCCATTCCAGCCGCTTTACTAGCAAGCTCCCTACTTGGAGCATCAGCACCTTTAACCTCCTGTTCCGTACAGGTTGCAATTTGTCCTGAGGATAAACGGGAAGACGTGGAACCAACGAGAGACTAGCTCTTGGTGTTGGGACAGGCACAGGTCACTCTATTTTCCCATCAGAAAGAAGAATTAACCACAGGCTCAGCCTGCCCCCCGGAACCAGAACAGGGCCTGAAGCCATTCTGCGATTTTGCGGCCAGCTCCCATAAAAACGAGTTGTAAAATGGAGGTTCAGGGCACTGCAATTCACAAACCTGCAGAGTTATAAATGATAACTCTCGTCCACAAATATATTGAGGGAAGGCAAAGAAGAGGATTTGAAATCAAGGCAGAATTGCAGGAAAGAGATTTCAGGAGGTAGATTCGAATCGCCTTTAAAGCACATGAAAAGCGGCAAAACGTTGACAATGATGCCCTTGGCCAAAAAGGGCGTATGCGTTTTTTCCTGAATATATTCAGGAAAAAACGCATACGCCCTTTTTGGCCAACCAAGCAACCTGGAAAGGCAAATCAGCGCTACAAACAAGTCTCGCTTCCCATCGGTCAAAAGGGCCATGCTGAAAAAAGTGTCAAAACCAGAAATGCAGGACAGGCCATGGAGAAATGGGAGCCTTGCTACACTGATGGGCGGGATGTAAATTGCCAACAGCCACTCTGGAGAAGTGTACGGTGAGTCCTGAAACATCTGAAAAACACAGCTTAGAGAGCATAGGGCACTTCCACTCATGGGGGTATGAATTGGGAAAATGAAAAATCAGCAAGACACAAGCACCCCAAAGTTTAGGGCTGCTCTGTTGACAAGGACCTCCACTTCATTCCACCTTCAATATCCCAGGAAAGAGAAAAATGGGTAAAGAAGTTGTGGTCCTTATGTACAATGGAATATCACTCAGCCATGAAATCAATGTCATAAGGCTAGTAGCAGCATGATGAGTGGATTTAGGAACGACGATTCTAAGTGAAATAAGTCACACAGAAAAGGACACTTCTCATAAGGTATCACTGATAGAGGGAATGTAAAAACCGTTACACTTGAACTGAATTACAAAACAGAACAGAGTCACACATGCAGAAAACACACTATGGCTGCTTAACGGGAAAGGTGAGGTGGGGTGATACATAAAACAAGGGTATCAAATTAGCTCAGATACCATTCCATAAACCCAATATGTAATAGACAAGACCTACTCCTTGCTCAGAGAACTGGACTCAACACGCCCTATTCACCGCACAAGAATATATCTGACTAGTAATAATCGTAAAACCTATGTATTGATATCTCTCTGTTAGTGTGTCAAGTGGGTGTAAAGCGGCATAAACACAGCAGTGAAAAGCAGCTAAACCCCATTATAAAAATAAATTACTTTGAAACACCCATGAAACAAAGACAGTGAAAGAGAGAGAAATTCTTACACAATGCGTTCAGGGGCTGTGATGCAACCTGGATTGACCATATCTAGACCCACAGCTGGATGAGACATAAGGGTGGACACTCTTGGGGCTGAGAGGTTTGGTGAGGTTGGGTGAGCAAACGCAGACCCTTTAAAGTAATACTGCATGGTACCCATCGCATGGGTCCCAAATCTCCAGGTTCAAGGGCATCTTCCTACATCCAAAACATGCATGAGAAACCCAGAAGATGGTACACCGTGTGATGGGGAAAGGTTTCTAAAACGCACCTCATTTCTCATCGCCTTGTGCCCGGGTTCGCCATTCCAGCCGCTTTACTAGCAAGCTCCCTACTTGGAGCATCAGCACCTTTAACCTCCTGTTCCGTACAGGTTGCAATTTGTCCTGAGGATAAACGGGAAGACGTGGAACCAACGAGAGACTAGCTCTTGGTGTTGGGACAGGCACAGGTCACTCTATTTTCCCATCAGAAAGAAGAATTAACCACAGGCTCAGCCTGCCCCCCGGAACCAGAACAGGGCCTGAAGCCATTCTGCGATTTTGCCGCCAGCTCCCATAAAAACGAGTTGTAAAATGGAGGTTCAGGGCACTGCAATTCACAAACCTGCAGAGTTATAAATGATAACTCTCGTCCACAAATATATTGAGGGAAGGCAAAGAAGAGGATTTGAAATCAAGGCAGAATTGCAGGAAAGAGATTTCAGGAGGTAGATTCGAATCGCCTTTAAAGCACATGAAAAGCGGCAAAACGTTGACAATGATGCCCTTGGCCAAAAAGGGCGTATGCGTTTTTTCCTGAATATATTCAGGAAAAAACGCATACGCCCTTTTTGGCCAACCAAGCAACCTGGAAAGGCAAATCAGCGCTACAAACAAGTCTCGCTTCCCATCGGTCAAAAGGGCCATGCTGAAAAAAGTGTCAAAACCAGAAATGCAGGACAGGCCATGGAGAAATGGGAGCCTTGCTACACTGATGGGCGGGATGTAAATTGCCAACAGCCACTCTGGAGAAGTGTACGGTGAGTCCTGAAACATCTGAAAAACACAGCTTAGAGAGCATAGGGCACTTCCACTCATGGGGGTATGAATTGGGAAAATGAAAAATCAGCAAGACACAAGCACCCCAAAGTTTAGGGCTGCTCTGTTGACAAGGACCTCCACTTCATTCCACCTTCAATATCCCAGGAAAGAGAAAAATGGGTAAAGAAGTTGTGGTCCTTATGTACAATGGAATATCACTCAGCCATGAAATCAATGTCATAAGGCTAGTAGCAGCATGATGAGTGGATTTAGGTACGACGATTCTAAGTGAAATAAGTCACACAGAAAAGGACACTTCTCATAAGGTATCACTGATAGAGGGAATGTAAAAACCGTTACACTTGAACTGAATTACAAAACAGAACAGAGTCACACATGCAGAAAACACACTATGGCTGCTTAACGGGAAAGGTGAGGTGGGGTGATACATAAAACAAGGGTATCAAATTAGCTCAGATACCGTTCCATAAACCCAATATGTAATAGACAAGACCTACTCCTTGCTCAGAGAACTGGACTCAACACGCCCTATTCACCGCACAAGAATATATCTGACTAATAATAATCGTAAAACCTATGTATTGATATCTCTCTGTTAGTGTGTCAAGTGGGTGTAAAGCGGCATAAACACAGCAGTGAAAAGCAGCTAAACCCCATTATAAAAATAAATTACTTTGAAACACCCATGAAACAAAGACAGTGAAAGAGAGAGAAATTCTTACACAATGCGTTCAGGGGCTGTGATGCAACCTGGATTGACCATATCTAGACTCACAGCTGGATCAGACATAAGGGTGGACACTCTTGGGGCTGAGAGGTTTGGTGAGGTTGGGTGAGCAAACGCAGACCCTTTAAAGTAATACTGCATGGTACCCATCGCATGGGTCCCAAATCTCCAGGTTCAAGGGCATCTTCCTACATCAAAAACATGCATGAGAAACCCAGAAGATGGTACACCGTGTGATGGGGAAAGGTTTCTAAAACGCACCTCATTTCTCATCGCCTTGTGCCCGGGTTCGCCATTCCAGCCGCTTTACTAGCAAGCTCCCTACTTGGAGCATCAGCACCTTTAACCTCCTGTTCCGTACAGGTTGCAATTTGTCCTGAGGATAAACGGGAAGACGTGGAACCAACGAGAGACTAGCTCTTGGTGTTGGGACAGGCACAGGTCACTCTATTTTCCCATCAGAAAGAAGAATTAACCACAGGCTCAGCCTGCCCCCCGGAACCAGAACAGGGCCTGAAGCCATTCTGCGATTTTGCCGCCAGCTCCCATAAAAACGAGTTGTAAAATGGAGGTTCAGGGCACTGCAATTCACAAACCTGCAGAGTTATAAATGATAACTCTCGTCCACAAATATATTGAGGGAAGGCAAAGAAGAGGATTTGAAATCAAGGCAGAATTGCAGGAAAGAGATTTCAGGAGGTAGATTCGAATCGCCTTTAAAGCACATGAAAAGCGGCAAAACGTTGACAATGATGCCCTTGGCCAAAAAGGGCGTATGCGTTTTTTCCTGAATATATTCAGGAAAAAACGCATACGCCCTTTTTGGCCAACCAAGCAACCTGGAAAGGCAAATCAGCGCTACAAACAAGTCTCGCTTCCCATCGGTCAAAAGGGCCATGCTGAAAAAAGTGTCAAAACCAGAAATGCAGGACAGGCCATGGAGAAATGGGAGCCTTGCTACACTGATGGGCGGGATGTAAATTGCCAACAGCCACTCTGGAGAAGTGTACGGTGAGTCCTGAAACATCTGAAAAACACAGCTTAGAGAGCATAGGGCACTTCCACTCATGGGGGTATGAATTGGGAAAATGAAAAATCAGCAAGACACAAGCACCCCAAAGTTTAGGGCTGCTCTGTTGACAAGGACCTCCACTTCATTCCACCTTAAATATCCCAGGAAAGAGAAAAATGGGTAAAGAAGTTGTGGTCCTTATGTACAATGGAAGACCACTCAGCCATGAAATCAATGTCATAAGGCTAGTAGCAGCATGATGAGTGGATTTAGGTACGACGATTCTAAGTGAAATAAGTCACACAGAAAAGGACACTTCTCATAAGGTATCACTGATAGAGGGAATGTAAAAACCGTTACACTTGAACTGAATTACAAAACAGAACAGAGTCACACATGCAGAAAACACACTATGGCTGCTTAACGGGAAAGGTGAGGTGGGGTGATACATAAAACAAGGGTATCAAATTAGCTCAGATACCATTCCATAAACCCAATATGTAATAGACAAGACCTACTCCTTGCTCAGAGAACTGGACTCAACACGCCCTATTCACCGCACAAGAATATATCTGACTAGTAATAATCGTAAAACCTATGTATTGATATCTCTCTGTTAGTGTGTCAAGTGGGTGTAAAGCGGCATAAACACAGCAGTGAAAAGCAGCTAAACCCCATTATAAAAATAAATTACTTTGAAACACCCATGAAACAAAGACAGTGAAAGAGAGAGAAATTCTTACACAATGCGTTCAGGGGCTGTGATGCAACCTGGATTGACCATATCTAGACTCACAGCTGGATCAGACATAAGGGTGGACACTCTTGGGGCTGAGAGGTTTGGTGAGGTTGGGTGAGCAAACGTAGACCCTTTAAAGTAATACTGCATGGTACCCATCGCATGGGTCCCAAATCTCCAGGTTCAAGGGCATCTTCCTACATCAAAAACATGCATGAGAAACCCAGAAGATGGTACACCGTGTGATGGGGAAAGGTTTCTAAAATGCACCTCATTTCTCATCGCCTTGTGCCCGGGTTCGCCATTCCAGCCGCTTTACTAGCAAGCTCCCTACTTGGAGCATCAGCACCTTTAACCTCCTGTTCCGTACAGGTTGCAATTTGTCCTGAGGATAAACGGGAAGACGTGGAACCAACGAGAGACTAGCTCTTGGTGTTGGGACAGGCACAGGTCACTCTATTTTCCCATCAGAAAGAAGAATTAACCACAGGCTCAGCCTGCCCCCCGGAACCAGAACAGGGCCTGAAGCCATTCTGCGATTTTGCCGCCAGCTCCCATAAAAACGAGTTGTAAAATGGAGGTTCAGGGCACTGCAATTCACAAACCTGCAGAGTTATAAATGATAACTCTCGTCCACAAATATATTGAGGGAAGGCAAAGAAGAGGATTTGAAATCAAGGCAGAATTGCAGGAAAGAGATTTCAGGAGGTAGATTCGAATCGCCTTTAAAGCACATGAAAAGCGGCAAAACGTTGACAATGATGCCCTTGGCCAAAAAGGGCGTATGCGTTTTTTCCTGAATATATTCAGGAAAAAACGCATACGCCCTTTTTGGCCAACCAAGCAACCTGGAAAGGCAAATCAGCGCTACAAACAAGTCTCGCTTCCCATCGGTCAAAAGGGCCATGCTGAAAAAAGTGTCAAAACCAGAAATGCAGGACAGGCCATGGAGAAATGGGAGCCTTGCTACACTGATGGGCGGGATGTAAATTGCCAACAGCCACTCTGGAGAAGTGTACGGTGAGTCCTGAAACATCTGAAAAACACAGCTTAGAGAGCATAGGGCACTTCCACTCATGGGGGTATGAATTGGGAAAATGAAAAATCAGCAAGACACAAGCACCCCAAAGTTTAGGGCTGCTCTGTTGACAAGGACCTCCACTTCATTCCACCTTAAATATCCCAGGAAAGAGAAAAATGGGTAAAGAAGTTGTGGTCCTTATGTACAATGGAATATCACTCAGCCATGAAATCAATGTCATAAGGCTAGTAGCAGCATGATGAGTGGATTTAGGAACGACGATTCTAAGTGAAATAAGTCACACAGAAAAGGACACTTCTCATAAGGTATCACTGATAGAGGGAATGTAAAAACCGTTACACTTGAACTGAATTACAAAACAGAACAGAGTCACACATGCAGAAAACACACTATGGCTGCTTAACGGGAAAGGTGAGGTGGGGTGATACATAAAACAAGGGTATCAAATTAGCTCAGATACCGTTCCATAAACCCAATATGTAATAGACAAGACCTACTCCTTGCTCAGAGAACTGGACTCAACACGCCCTATTCACCGCACAAGAATATATCTGACTAGTAATAATCGTAAAACCTATGTATTGATATCTCTCTGTTAGTGTGTCAAGTGGGTGTAAAGCGGCATAAACACAGCAGTGAAAAGCAGCTAAACCCCATTATAAAAATAAATTACTTTGAAACACCCATGAAACAAAGACAGTGAAAGAGAGAGAAATTCTTACACAATGCGTTCAGGGGCTGTGATGCAACCTGGATTGACCATATCTAGACTCACAGCTGGATCAGACATAAGGGTGGACACTCTTGGGGCTGAGAGGTTTGGTGAGGTTGGGTGAGCAAACGCAGACCCTTTAAAGTAATACTGCATGATACCCATCGCATGGGTCCCAAATCTCCAGGTTCAAGGGCATCTTCCTACATCAAAAACATGCATGAGAAACCCAGAAGATGGTACACCGTGTGATGGGGAAAGGTTTCTAAAACGCACCTCATTTCTCATCGCCTTGTGCCCGGGTTCGCCATTCCAGCCGCTTTACTAGCAAGCTCCCTACTTGGAGCATCAGCACCTTTAACCTCCTGTTCCGTACAGGTTGCAATTTGTCCTGAGGATAAACGGGAAGACGTGGAACCAACGAGAGACTAGCTCTTGGTGTTGGGACAGGCACAGGTCACTCTATTTTCCCATCAGAAAGAAGAATTAACCAAAGGCTCAGCCTGCCCCCCGGAACCAGAACAGGGCCTGAAGCCATTCTGCGATTTTGCCGCCAGCTCCCATAAAAACGAGTTGTAAAATGGAGGTTCAGGGCACTGCAATTCACAAACCTGCAGAGTTATAAATGATAACTCTCGTCCACAAATATATTGAGGGAAGGCAAAGAAGAGGATTTGAAATCAAGGCAGAATTGCAGGAAAGAGATTTCAGGAGGTAGATTCGAATCGCCTTTAAAGCACATGAAAAGCGGCAAAACGTTGACAATGATGCCCTTGGCCAAAAAGGGCGTATGCGTTTTTTCCTGAATATATTCAGGAAAAAACGCATACGCCCTTTTTGGCCAACCAAGCAACCTGGAAAGGCAAATCAGCGCTACAAACAAGTCTCGCTTCCCATCGGTCAAAAGGGCCATGCTGAAAAAAGTGTCAAAACCAGAAATGCAGGACAGGCCATGGAGAAATGGGAGCCTTGCTACACTGATGGGCGGGATGTAAATTGCCAACAGCCACTCTGGAGAAGTGTACGGTGAGTCCTGAAACATCTGAAAAACACAGCTTAGAGAGCATAGGGCACTTCCACTCATGGGGGTATGAATTGGGAAAATGAAAAATCAGCAAGACACAAGCACCCCAAAGTTTAGGGCTGCTCTAATGACAAGGACCTCCACTTCATTCCACCTTAAATATCCCAGGAAAGAGAAAAATGGGTAAAGAAGTTGTGGTCCTTATGTACAATGGAATATCACTCAGCCATGAAATCAATGTCATAAGGCTAGTAGCAGCATGATGAGTGGATTTAGGAACGACGATTCTAAGTGAAATAAGTCACACAGAAAAGGACACTTCTCATAAGGTATCACTGATAGAGGGAATGTAAAAACCGTTACACTTGAACTGAATTACAAAACAGAACAGAGTCACACATGCAGAAAACACACTATGGCTGCTTAACGGGAAAGGTGAGGTGGGGTGATACATAAAACAAGGGTATCAAATTAGCTCAGATACCGTTCCATAAACCCAATATGTAATAGACAAGACCTACTCCTTGCTCAGAGAACTGGACTCAACACGCCCTATTCACCACACAAGAATATATCTGACTAGTAATAATCGTAAAACCTATGTATTGATATCTCTCTGTTAGTGTGTCAAGTGGGAGTAAAGCGGCATAAACACAGCAGTGAAAAGCAGCTAAACCCCATTATAAAAATAAATTACTTTGAAACACCCATGAAACAAAGACAGTGAAAGAGAGAGAAATTCTTACACAATGCGTTCAGGGGCTGTGATGCAACCTGGATTGACCATATCTAGACTCACAGCTGGATCAGACATAAGGGTGGACACTCTTGGGGCTGAGAGGTTTGGTGAGGTTGGGTGAGCAAACGCAGACCCTTTAAAGTAATACTGCATGGTACCCATCGCATGGGTCCCAAATCTCCAGGTTCAAGGGCATCTTCCTACATCAAAAACATGCATGAGAAACCCAGAAGATGGTACACCGTGTGATGGGGAAAGGTTTCTAAAACGCACCTCATTTCTCATCGCCTTGTGCCCGGGTTCGCCATTCCAGCCGCTTTACTAGCAAGCTCCCTACTTGGAGCATCAGCACCTTTAACCTCCTGTTCCGTACAGGTTGCAATTTGTCCTGAGGATAAACGGGAAGACGTGGAACCAACGAGAGACTAGCTCTTGGTGTTGGGACAGGCACAGGTCACTCTATTTTCCCATCAGAAAGAAGAATTAACCACAGGCTCAGCCTGCCCCCCGGAACCAGAACAGGGCCTGAAGCCATTCTGCGATTTTGCGGCCAGCTCCCATAAAAACGAGTTGTAAAATGGAGGTTCAGGGCACTGCAATTCACAAACCTGCAGAGTTATAAATGATAACTCTCGTCCACAAATATATTGAGGGAAGGCAAAGAAGAGGATTTGAAATCAAGGCAGAATTGCAGGAAAGAGATTTCAGGAGGTAGATTCGAATCGCCTTTAAAGCACATGAAAAGCGGCAAAACGTTGACAATGATGCCCTTGGCCAAAAAGGGCGTATGCGTTTTTTCCTGAATATATTCAGGAAAAAACGCATACGCCCTTTTTGGCCAACCAAGCAACCTGGAAAGGCAAATCAGCGCTACAAAGAAGTCTCGCTTCCCATCGGTCAAAAGGGCTATGCTGAAAAAAGTGTCAAAACCAGAAATGCAGGACAGGCCATGGAGAAATGGGAGCCTTGCTACACTGATGGGCGGGATGTAAATTGCCAACAGCCACTCTGGAGAAGTGTACGGTGAGTCCTGAAACATCTGAAAAACACAGCTTAGAGAGCATAGGGCACTTCCACTCATGGGGGTATGAATTGGGAAAATGAAAAATCAGCAAGACACAAGCACCCCAAAGTTTAGGGCTGCTCTGTTGACAAGGACCTCCACTTCATTCCACCTTAAATATCCCAGGAAAGAGAAAAATGGGTAAAGAAGTTGTGGTCCTTATGTACAATGGAAGACCACTCAGCCATGAAATCAATGTCATAAGGCTAGTAGCAGCATGATGAGTGGATTTAGGTACGACGATTCTAAGTGAAATAAGTCACACAGAAAAGGACACTTCTCATAAGGTATCACTGATAGAGGGAAAGTAAAAACCGTTACACTTGAACTGAATTACAAAACAGAACAGAGTCACACATGCAGAAAACACACTATGGCTGCTTAACGGGAAAGGTGAGGTGGGGTGATACATAAAACAAGGGTATCAAATTAGCTCAGATACCATTCCATAAACCCAATATGTAATAGACAAGACCTACTCCTTGCTCAGAGAACTGGACTCAACACGCCCTATTCACCGCACAAGAATATATCTGACTAATAATAATCGTAAAACCTATGTATTGATATCTCTCTGTTAGTGTGTCAAGTGGGTGTAAAGCGGCATAAACACAGCAGTGAAAAGCAGCTAAACCCCATTATAAAAATAAATTACTTTGAAACACCCATGAAACAAAGACAGTGAAAGAGAGAGAAATTCTTACACAATGCATTCAGGGGCTGTGATGCAACCTGTATTGACCATATCTAGACTCACAGCTGGATCAGACATAAGGGTGGACACTCTTGGGGCTGAGAGGTTTGGTGAGGTTGGGTGAGCAAACGCAGACCCTTTAAAGTAATACTGCATGGTACCCATCGCATGGGTCCCAAATCTCCAGGTTCAAGGGCATCTTCCTACATCAAAAACATGCATGAGAAACCCAGAAGATGGTACACCGTGTGATGGGGAAAGGTTTCTAAAACGCACCTCATTTCTCATCGCCTTGTGCCCGGGTTCGCCATTCCAGCCGCTTTACTAGCAAGCTCCCTACTTGGAGCATCAGCACCTTTAACCTCCTGTTCCGTACAGGTTGCAATTTGTCCTGAGGATAAACGGGAAGACGTGGAACCAACGAGAGACTAGCTCTTGGTGTTGGGACAGGCACAGGTCACTCTATTTTCCCATCAGAAAGAAGAATTAACCACAGGCTCAGCCTGCCCCCCGGAACCAGAACAGGGCCTGAAGCCATTCTGCGATTTTGCCGCCAGCTCCCATAAAAACGAGTTGTAAAATGGAGGTTCAGGGCACTGCAATTCACAAACCTGCAGAGTTATAAATGATAACTCTCGTCCACAAATATATTGAGGGAAGGCAAAGAAGAGGATTTGAAATCAAGGCAGAATTGCAGGAAAGAGATTTCAGGAGGTAGATTCGAATCGCCTTTAAAGCACATGAAAAGCGGCAAAACGTTGACAATGATGCCCTTGGCCAAAAAGGGCGTATGCGTTTTTTCCTGAATATATTCAGGAAAAAACGCATACGCCCTTTTTGGCCAACCAAGCAACCTGGAAAGGCAAATCAGCGCTACAAACAAGTCTCGCTTCCCATCGGTCAAAAGGGCCATGCTGAAAAAAGTGTCAAAACCAGAAATGCAGGACAGGCCATGGAGAAATGGGAGCCTTGCTACACTGATGGGCGGGATGTAAATTGCCAACAGCCACTCTGGAGAAGTGTACGGTGAGTCCTGAAACATCTGAAAAACACAGCTTAGAGAGCATAGGGCACTTCCACTCATGGGGGTATGAATTGGGAAAATGAAAAATCAGCAAGACACAAGCACCCCAAAGTTTAGGGCTGCTCTGTTGACAAGGACCTCCACTTCATTCCACCTTAAATATCCCAGGAAAGAGAAAAATGGGTAAAGAAGTTGTGGTCCTTATGTACAATGGAATATCACTCAGCCATGAAATCAATGTCATAAGGCTAGTAGCAGCATGATGAGTGGATTTAGGTACGACGATTCTAAGTGAAATAAGTCACACAGAAAAGGACACTTCTCATAAGGTATCACTGATAGAGGGAATGTAAAAACCGTTACACTTGAACTGAATTACAAAACAGAACAGAGTCACACATGCAGAAAACACACTATGGCTGCTTAACGGGAAAGGTGAGGTGGGGTGATACATAAAACAAGGGTATCAAATTAGCTCAGATACCGTTCCATAAACCCAATATGTAATAGACAAGACCTACTCCTTGCTCAGAGAACTGGACTCAACACGCCCTATTCACCGCACAAGATTATATCTGACTAGTAATAATCGTAAAGCCTATGTATTGATATCTCTCTGTTATTGTGTCAAGTGGGTGTAAAGCGGCATAAACACAGCAGTGAAAAGCAGCTAAATCCCATTATGAAAATAAATTACTTTGAAAAACCCATGAAACAAAGACAGTGAACGAGAGAGGAATTCTTACACAATGCGTTCAGGGGCTGTGATGCAACCTGGATTGACCATATCTAGACCCACACCTGGATGAGACATAAGGGTGGACACTCTTGGTGCTGAGAGGTTTGGTGAGGTTGGGTGAGCAAACGCAGACCCTTTAAAGTAATACTGCATGGTACCCATCGCATGGGTCCCAAATCTCCAGCTTCAAGGGCATCTTCCTACATCAAAAACATGCATGAGAAACACAGAAGATGGTACACAGTGTGATGGGGAAAGGTTTCTAAAACGCACCTCATTTCTCATCGCCTTGTGCCCGGGTTCGCCATTCCAGCCGCTTTACTAGCAAGCTCCCTACTTGGAGCATCAGCACCTTTAACCTCCTGTTCCGTACAGGTTGCAATTTGTCCTGAGGATAAACGGGAAGACGTGGAACCAACGAGAGACTAGCTCTTGGTGTTGGGACAGGCACAGGTCACTCTATTTTCCCATCAGAAAGAAGAATTAACCACAGGCTCAGCCTGCCCCCCGGAACCAGAACAGGGCCTGAAGCCATTCTGCGATTTTGCGGCCAGCTCCCATAAAAACGAGTTGTAAAATGGAGGTTCAGGGCACTGCAATTCACAAACCTGCAGAGTTATAAATGATAACTCTCGTCCACAAATATATTGAGGGAAGGCAAAGAAGAGGATTTGAAATCAAGGCAGAATTGCAGGAAAGAGATTTCAGGAGGTAGATTCGAATTGCATTTAAAGCACATGAAAAGCGGCAAAACGTTGACAATGATGCCCTTGGCCAAAAAGGGCGTATGCGTTTTTTCCTGAATATATTCAGGAAAAAACGCATACGCCCTTTTTGGCCAACCAAGCAACCTGGAAAGGCAAATCAGCGCTACAAAGAAGTCTCGCTTCCCATCGGTCAAAAGGGCTATGCTGAAAAAAGTGTCAAAACCAGAAATGCAGGACAGGCCATGGAGAAATGGGAGCCTTGCTACACTGATGGGCGGGATGTAAATTGCCAACAGCCACTCTGGAGAAGTGTACGGTGAGTCCTGAAACATCTGAAAAACACAGCTTAGAGAGCATAGGGCACTTCCACTCATGGGGGTATGAATTGGGAAAATGAAAAATCAGCAAGACACAAGCACCCCAAAGTTTAGGGCTGCTCTGTTGACAAGGACCTCCACTTCATTCCACCTTAAATATCCCAGGAAAGAGAAAAATGGGTAAAGAAGTTGTGGTCCTTATGTACAATGGAAGACCACTCAGCCATGAAATCAATGTCATAAGGCTAGTAGCAGCATGATGAGTGGATTTAGGTACGACGATTCTAAGTGAAATAAGTCACACAGAAAAGGACACTTCTCATAAGGTATGACTGATAGAGGGAATGTAAAAACCGTTACACTTGAACTGAATTACAAAACAGAACAGAGTCACACATGCAGAAAACACACTATGGCTGCTTAACGGGAAAGGTGAGGTGGGGTGATACATAAAACAAGGGTATCAAATTAGCTCAGATACCATTCCATAAACCCAATATGTAATAGACAAGACCTACTCCTTGCTCAGAGAACTGGACTCAACACGCCCTATTCACCGCACAAGAA
Organism: Balaenoptera borealis; assembly: GCF_965194805.1. NCBI lineage: Eukaryota > Metazoa > Chordata > Mammalia > Artiodactyla > Balaenopteridae > Balaenoptera > Balaenoptera borealis. Next base: position 1,276,682 of record NW_028123967.1, on the reverse strand, counting down.
TATATCTGACTAATAATAATCGTAAAACCTATGTATTGATATCTCTCTGTTAGTGTGTCAAGTGGGTGTAAAGCGGCATAAACACAGCAGTGAAAAGCAGCTAAACCCCATTATAAAAATAAATTACTTTGAAACACCCATGAAACAAAGACAGTGAAAGAGAGAGAAATTCTTACACAATGCGTTCAGGGGCTGTGATGCAACCTGGATTGACCATATCTAGACTCACAGCTGGATCAGACATAAGGGTGGACACTCTTGGGGCTGAGAGGTTTGGTGAGGTTGGGTGAGCAAACGCAGACCCTTTAAAGTAATACTGCATGGTACCCATCGCATGGGTCCCAAATCTCCAGCTTCAAGGGCATCTTCCTACATCAAAAACATGCATGAGAAACCCAGAAGATGGTACACCGTGTGATGGGGAAAGGTTTCTAAAACGCACCTCATTTCTCATCGCCTTGTGCCCGGGTTCGCCATTCCAGCCGCTTTACTAGCAAGCTCCCTACTTGGAGCATCAGCACCTTTAACCTCCTGTTCCGTACAGGTTGCAATTTGTCCTGAGGATAAACGGGAAGACGTGGAACCAACGAGAGACTAGCTCTTGGTGTTGGGACAGGCACAGGTCACTCTATTTTCCCATCAGAAAGAAGAATTAACCACAGGCTCAGCCTGCCCCCCGGAACCAGAACAGGGCCTGAAGCCATTCTGCGATTTTGCCGCCAGCTCCCATAAAAACGAGTTGTAAAATGGAGGTTCAGGGCACTGCAATTCACAAACCTGCAGAGTTATAAATGATAACTCTCGTCCACAAATATATTGAGGGAAGGCAAAGAAGAGGATTTGAAATCAAGGCAGAATTGCAGGAAAGAGATTTCAGGAGGTAGATTCGAATCGCCTTTAAAGCACATGAAAAGCGGCAAAACGTTGACAATGATGCCCTTGGCCAAAAAGGGCGTATGCGTTTTTTCCTGAATATATTCAGGAAAAAACGCATACGCCCTTTTTGGCCAACCAAGCAACCTGGAAAGGCAAATCAGCGCTACAAACAAGTCTCGCTTCCCATCGGTCAAAAGGGCCATGCTGAAAAAAGTGTCAAAACCAGAAATGCAGGACAGGCCATGGAGAAATGGGAGCCTTGCTACACTGATGGGCGGGATGTAAATTGCTAACAGCCACTCTGGAGAAGTGTACGGTGAGTCCTGAAACATCTGAAAAACACAGCTTAGAGAGCATAGGGCACTTCCACTCATGGGGGTATGAATTGGGAAAATGAAAAATCAGCAAGACACAAGCACCCCAAAGTTTAGGGCTGCTCTGTTGACAAGGACCTCCACTTCATTCCACCTTCAATATCCCAGGAAAGAGAAAAATGGGTAAAGAAGTTGTGGTCCTTATGTACAATGGAATATCACTCAGCCATGAAATCAATGTCATAAGGCTAGTAGCAGCATGATGAGTGGATTTAGGAACGACGATTCTAAGTGAAATAAGTCACACAGAAAAGGACACTTCTCATAAGGTATCACTGATAGAGGGAATGTAAAAACCGTTACACTTGAACTGAATTACAAAACAGAACAGAGTCACACATGCAGAAAACACACTATGGCTGCTTAACGGGAAAGGTGAGGTGGGGTGATACATAAAACAAGGGTATCAAATTAGCTCAGATACCGTTCCATAAACCCAATATGTAATAGACAAGACCTACTTCTTGCTCAGAGAACTGGACTCAACACGCCCTATTCAACGCACAAGAATATATCTGACTAGTAATAATCGTAAAACCTATGTATTGCTATCTCTCTGTTAGTGTGTCAAGTGGGTGTAAAGCGGCATAAACACAGCAGTGAAAAGCAGCTAAACCCCATTATAAAAATAAATTACTTTGAAACACCCATGAAACAAAGACAGTGAAAGAGAGAGAAATTCTTACACAATGCGTTCAGGGGCTGTGATGCAACCTGGATTGACCATATCTAGACTCACAGCTGGATCAGACATAAGGGTGGACACTCTTGGGGCTGAGAGGTTTGGTGAGGTTGGGTGAGCAAACGCAGACCCTTTAAAGTAATACTGCATGATACCCATCGCATGGGTCCCAAATCTCCAGGTTCAAGGGCATCTTCCTACATCAAAAGCATGCATGAGAAACCCAGAAGATGGTACACCGTGTGATGGGGAAAGGTTTCTAAAACGCACCTCATTTCTCATCTCCTTGTGCCCGGGTTCGCCATTCCAGCCGCTTTACTAGCAAGCTCCCTACTTGGAGCATCAGCACCTTTAACCTCCTGTTCCGTACAGGTTGCAATTTGTCCTGAGGATAAACGGGAAGACGTGGAACCAACGAGAGACTAGCTCTTGGTGTTGGGACAGGCACAGGTCACTCTATTTTCCCATCAGAAAGAAGAATTAACCACAGGCTCAGCCTGCCCCCCGGAACCAGAACAGGGCCTGAAGCCATTCTGCGATTTTGCCGCCAGCTCCCATAAAAACGAGTTGTAAAATGGAGGTTCAGGGCACTGCAATTCACAAACCTGCAGAGTTATAAATGATAACTCTCGTCCACAAATATATTGAGGGAAGGCAAAGAAGAGGATTTGAAATCAAGGCAGAATTGCAGGAAAGAGATTTCAGGAGGTAGATTCGAATCGCCTTTAAAGCACATGAAAAGCGGCAAAACGTTGACAATGATGCCCTTGGCCAAAAAGGGCGTATGCGTTTTTTCCTGAATATATTCAGGAAAAAACGCATACGCCCTTTTTGGCCAACCAAGCAACCTGGAAAGGCAAATCAGCGCTACAAACAAGTCTCGCTTCCCATCGGTCAAAAGGGCCATGCTGAAAAAAGTGTCAAAACCAGAAATGCAGGACAGGCCATGGAGAAATGGGAGCCTTGCTACACTGATGGGCGGGATGTTAATTGCCAACAGCCACTCTGGAGAAGTGTACGGTGAGTCCTGAAACATCTGAAAAACACAGCTTAGAGAGCATAGGGCACTTCCACTCATGGGGGTATGAATTGGGAAAATGAAAAATCAGCAAGACACAAGCACCCCAAAGTTTAGGGCTGCTCTGTTGACAAGGACCTCCACTTCATTCCACCTTCAATATCCCAGGAAAGAGAAAAATGGGTAAAGAAGTTGTGGTCCTTATGTACAATGGAATATCACTCAGCCATGAAATCAATGTCATAAGGCTAGTAGCAGCATGATGAGTGGATTTAGGTACGACGATTCTAAGTGAAATAAGTCACACAGAAAAGGACACTTCTCATAAGGTATCACTGATAGAGGGAATGTAAAAACCGTTACACTTGAACTGAATTACAAAACAGAACAGAGTCACACATGCAGAAAACACACTATGGCTGCTTAACGGGAAAGGTGAGGTGGGGTGATACAAAAAACAAGGGTATCAAATTAGCTCAGATACCGTTCCATAAACCCAATATGTAATAGACAAGACCTACTCCTTGCTCAGAGAACTGGACTCAACACGCCCTATTCACCGCACAAGATTATATCTGACTAGTAATAATCGTAAAGCCTATGTATTGATATCTCTCTGTTAGTGTGTCAAATGGGTGTAAAGCGGCATAAACACAGCAGTGAAAAGCAGCTAAATCCCATTATGAAAATAAATTACTTTGAAAAACCCATGAAACAAAGACAGTGAACGAGAGAGGAATTCTTACACAATGCGTTCAGGGGCTGTGATGCAACCTGGATTGACCATATCTAGACCCACAGCTGGATGAGACATAAGGGTGGACACTCTTGGGGCTGAGAGGTTTGGTGAGGTTGGGTGAGCAAACGCAGACCCTTTAAAGTAATACTGCATGGTACCCATCGCATGGGTCCCAAATCTCCAGCTTCAAGGGCATCTTCCTACATCAAAAACATGCATGAGAAACCCAGAAGATGGTACACAGTGTGATGGGGAAAGGTTTCTAAAACGCACCTCATTTCTCATCGCCTTGTGCCCGGGTTCGCCATTCCAGCCGCTTTACTAGCAAGCTCCCTATTTGGAGCATCAGCACCTTTAACCTCCTGTTCCGTACAGGTTGCAATTTGTCCTGAGGATAAACGGGAAGACGTGGAACCAACGAGAGACTAGCTCTTGGTGTTGGGACAGGCACAGGTCACTCTATTTTCCCATCAGAAAGAAGAATTAACCACAGGCTCAGCCTGCCCCCCGGAACCAGAACAGGGCCTGAAGCCATTCTGCGATTTTGCGGCCAGCTCCCATAAAAACGAGTTGTAAAATGGAGGTTCAGGGCACTGCAATTCACAAACCTGCAGAGTTATAAATGATAACTCTCGTCCACAAATATATTGAGGGAAGGCAAAGAAGAGGATTTGAAATCAAGGCAGAATTGCAGGAAAGAGATTTCAGGAGGTAGATTCGAATCGCCTTTAAAGCACATGAAAAGCGGCAAAACGTTGACAATGATGCCCTTGGCCAAAAAGGGCGTATGCGTTTTTTCCTGAATATATTCAGGAAAAAACGCATACGCCCTTTTTGGCCAACCAAGCAACCTGGAAAGGCAAATCAGCGCTACAAAGAAGTCTCGCTTCCCATCGGTCAAAAGGGCCATGCTGAAAAAAGTGTCAAAACCAGAAATGCAGGACAGGCCATGGAGAAATGGGAGCCTTGCTACACTGATGGGCGGGATGTAAATTGCCAACAGCCACTCTGGAGAAGTGTACGGTGAGTCCTGAAACATCTGAAAAACACAGCTTAGAGAGCATAGGGCACTTCCACTCATGGGGGTATGAATTGGGAAAATGAAAAATCAGCAAGACACAAGCACCCCAAAGTTTAGGGCTGCTCTGTTGACAAGGACCTCCACTTCATTCCACCTTAAATATCCCAGGAAAGAGAAAAATGGGTAAAGAAGTTGTGGTCCTTATGTACAATGGAATATCACTCAGCCATGAAATCAATGTCATAAGGCTAGTAGCAGCATGATGAGTGGATTTAGGAACGACGATTCTAAGTGAAATAAGTCACACAGAAAAGGACACTTCTCATAAGGTATCACTGATAGAGGGAATGTAAAAACCGTTACACTTGAACTGAATTACAAAACAGAACAGAGTCACACATGCAGAAAACACACTATGGCTGCTGAACGGGAAAGGTGAGGTGGGGTGATACATAAAACAAGGGTATCAAATTAGCTCAGATACCGTTCCATAAACCCAATATGTAATAGACAAGACCTACTCCTTGCTCAGAGAACTGGACTCAACACGCCCTATTCACCGCACAAGAATATATCTGACTAATAATAATCGTAAAACCTATGTATTGATATCTCTCTGTTAGTGTGTCAAGTGGGTGTAAAGCGGCATAAACACAGCAGTGAAAAGCAGCTAAACCCCATTATAAAAATAAATTACTTTGAAACACCCATGAAACAAAGACAGTGAAAGAGAGAGAAATTCTTACACAATGCGTTCAGGGGCTGTGATGCAACCTGGATTGACCATATCTAGACCCACAGCTGGATCAGACATAAGAGTGGACACTCTTGGGGCTGAGAGGTTTGGTGAGGTTGGGTGAGCAAACGCAGACCCTTTAAAGTAATACTGCATGATACCCATCGCATGGGTCCCAAATCTCCAGGTTCAAGGGCATCTTCCTACATCAAAAACATGCATGAGAAACCCAGAAGATGGTACACCGTGTGATGGGGAAAGGTTTCTAAAACGCACCTCATTTCTCATCGCCTTGTGCCCGGGTTCACCATTCCAGCCGCTTTACTAGCAAGCTCCCTACTTGGAGCATCAGCACCTTTAACCTCCTGTTCCGTACAGGTTGCAATTTGTCCTGAGGATAAACGGGAAGACGTGGAACCAACGAGAGACTAGCTCTTGGTGTTGGGACAGGCACAGGTCACTCTATTTTCCCTTCAGAAAGAAGAATTTACCACAGGCTCAGCCTGCCCCCCGGAACCAGAACAGGGCCTGAAGCCATTCTGCGATTTTGCCGCCAGCTCCCATAAAAACGAGTTGTAAAATGGAGGTTCAGGGCACTGCAATTCACAAACCTGCAGAGTTATAAATGATAACTCTCGTCCACAAATATATTGAGGGAAGGCAAAGAAGAGGATTTGAAATCAAGGCAGAATTGCAGGAAAGAGATTTCAGGAGGTAGATTCGAATCACCTTTAAAGCACATGAAAAGCGGCAAAACGTTGACAATGATGCCCTTGGCCAAAAAGGGCGTATGCGTTTTTTCCTGAATATATTCAGGAAAAAACGCATACGCCCTTTTTGGCCAACCAAGCAACCTGGAAAGGAAAATCAGCGCTACAAACAAGTCTCGCTTCCCATCGGTCAAAAGGGCCAGGCTGAAAAAAGTGTCAAAACCAGAAATGCAGGACAGGCCATGGAGAAATGGGAGCCTTGCTACACTGATGGGCGGGATGTAAATTGCCAACAGCCACTCTGGAGAAGTGTACGGTGAGTCCTGAAACATCTGAAAAACACAGCTTAGAGAGCATAGGGCACTTCCACTCATGGGGGTATGAATTGGGAAAATGAAAAATCAGCAAGACACAAGCACCCCAAAGTTTAGGGCTGCTCTGTTGACAAGGACCTCCACTTCATTCCACCTTAAATATCCCAGGAAAAAGAAAAATGGGTAAAGAAGTTGTGGTCCTTATGTACAATGGAATATCACTCAGCCATGAAATCAATGTCATAAGGCTAGTAGCAGCAAGATGAGTGGATTTAGGTACGACGATTCTAAGTGAAATAAGTCACACAGAAAAGGACACTTCTCATAAGGTATCACTGATAGAGGGAATGTAAAAACCATTACACTTGAACTGAATTACAAAACAGAACAGAGTCACACATGCAGAAAACACACTATGGCTGCTTAACGGGAAAGGTGAGGTGGGGTGATACATAAAACAAGGGTATCAAATTAGCTCAGATACCGTTCCATAAACCCAATATGTAATAGACAAGACCTACTCCTTGCTCAGAGAACTGGACTCAACACGCCCTATTCACCGCACAAGATTATATCTGACTAGTAATAATCGTAAAGCCTATGTATTGATATCTCTCTGTTAGTGTGTCAAGTGGGTGTAAAGCGGCATAAACACAGCAGTGAAAAGCAGCTAAATCCCATTATGAAAATAAATTACTTTGAAAAACCCATGAAACAAAGACAGTGAACGAGAGAGGAATTCTTACACAATGCGTTCAGGGGCTGTGATGCAACCTGGATTGACCATATCTAGACCCACAGCTGGATGAGACATAAGGGTGGACACTCTTGGGGCTGAGAGGTTTGGTGAGGTTGGGTGAGCAAACACAGACCCTTTAAAGTAATACTGCATGGTACCCATCGCATGGGTCCCAAATCTCCAGCTTCAAGGGCATCTTCCTACATCAAAAACATGCATGAGAAACCCAGAAGATGGTACACAGTGTGATGGGGAAAGGTTTCTAAAACGCACCTCATTTCTCATCGCCTTGTGCCCAGGTTCGCCATTCCAGCCGCTTTACTAGCAAGCTCCCTACTTGGAGCATCAGCACCTTTAACCTCCTGTTCCATACAGGTTGCAATTTGTCCTGAGGATAAACGGGAAGACGTGGAACCAACGAGAGACTAGCTCTTGGTGTTGGGACAGGCACAGGTCACTCTATTTTCCCATCAGAAAGAAGAATTAACCACAGGCTCAGCCTGCCCCCCGGAACCAGAACAGGGCCTGAAGCCATTCTGCGATTTTGCGGCCAGCTCCCATAAAAACGAGTTGTAAAATGGAGGTTCAGGGCACTGCAATTCACAAACCTGCAGAGTTATAAATGATAACTCTCGTCCACAAATATATTGAGGGAAGGCAAAGAAGAGGATTTGAAATCAAGGCAGAATTGCAGGAAAGAGATTTCAGGAGGTAGATTCGAATCGCCTTTAAAGCACATGAAAAGCGGCAAAACGTTGACAATGATGCCCTTGGCCAAAAAGGGCGTATGCGTTTTTTCCTGAATATATTCAGGAAAAAACGCATACGCCCTTTTTGGCCAACCAAGCAACCTGGAAAGGAAAATCAGCGCTACAAACAAGTCTCGCTTCCCATCGGTCAAAAGGGCCATGCTGAAAAAAGTGTCAAAACCAGAAATGCAGGACAGGCCATGGAGAAATGGGAGCCTTGCTACACTGATGGGCGGGATGTAAATTGCCAACAGCCACTCTGGAGAAGTGTACGGTGAGTCCTGAAACATCTGAAAAACACAGCTTAGAGAGCATAGGGCACTTCCACTCATGGGGGTATGAATTGGGAAAATGAAAAATCAGCAAGACACAAGCACCCCAAAGTTTAGGGCTGCTCTGTTGACAAGGACCTCCACTTCATTCCACCTTCAATATCCCAGGAAAGAGAAAAATGGGTAAAGAAGTTGTGGTCCTTATGTACAATGGAATATCACTCAGCCATGAAATCAATGTCATAAGGCTAGTAGCAGCATGATGAGTGGATTTAGGTACGACGATTCTAAGTGAAATAAGTCACACAGAAAAGGACACTTCTCATAAGGTATCACTGATAGAGGGAATGTAAAAACCGTTACACTTGAACTGAATTACAAAACAGAACAGAGTCACACATGCAGAAAACACACTATGGCTGCTTAACGGGAAAGGTGAGGTGGGGTGATACATAAAACAAGGGTATCAAATTAGCTCAGATACCGTTCCATAAACCCAATATGTAATAGACAAGACCTACTCCTTGCTCAGAGAACTGGACTCAACACGCCCTATTCACCGCACAAGATTATATCTGACTAGTAATAATCGTAAAGCCTATGTATTGATATCTCTCTGTTAGTGTGTCAAGTGGGTGTAAAGCGGCATAAACACAGCAGTGAAAAGCAGCTAAATCCCATTATGAAAATAAATTACTTTGAAAAGCCCATGAAACAAAGACAGTGAACGAGAGAGGAATTCTTACACAATGCGTTCAGGGGCTGTGATGCAACCTGGATTGACCATATCTAGACCCACAGCTGGATGAGACATAAGGGTGGACACTCTTGGGGCTGAGAGGTTTGGTGAGGTTGGGTGAGCAAACGCAGACCCTTTAAAGTAATACTGCATGGTACCCATCGCATGGGTCCCAAATCTCCAGGTTCAAGGGCATCTTCCTACATCAAAAACATGCATGAGAAACCCAGAAGATGGTACACAGTGTGATGGGGAAAGGTTTCTAAAACGCACCTCATTTCTCATCGCCTTGTGCCCGGGTTCGCCATTCCAGCCGCTTTACTAGCAAGCTCCCTACTTGGAGCATCAGCACCTTTAACCTCCTGTTCCGTACAGGTTGCAATTTGTCCTGAGGATAAACGGGAAGACGTGGAACCAACGAGAGACTAGCTCTTGGTGTTGGGACAGGCACAGGTCACCCTATTTTCCCATCAGAAAGAAGAATTAACCACAGGCTCAGCCTGCCCCCCGGAACCAGAACAGGGCCTGAAGCCATTCTGCGATTTTGCCGCCAGCTCCCATAAAAACGAGTTGTAAAATGGAGGTTCAGGGCACTGCAATTCACAAACCTGCAGAGTTATAAATGATAACTCTCGTCCACAAATATATTGAGGGAAGGCAAAGAAGAGGATTTGAAATCAAGGCAGAATTGCAGGAAAGAGATTTCAGGAGGTAGATTCGAATCGCCTTTAAAGCACATGAAAAGCGGCAAAACGTTGACAATGATGCCCTTGGCCAAAAAGGGCGTATGCGTTTTTTCCTGAATATATTCAGGAAAAAACGCATACGCCCTTTTTGGCCAACCAAGCAACCTGGAAAGGCAAATCAGCGCTACAAACAAGTCTCGCTTCCCATCGGTCAAAAGGGCCATGCTGAAAAAAGTGTCAAAACCAGAAATGCAGGACAGGCCATGGAGAAATGGGAGCCTTGCTACACTGATGGGCGGGATGTAAATTGCTAACAGCCACTCTGGAGAAGTGTACGGTGAGTCCTGAAACATCTGAAAAACACAGCTTAGAGAGCATAGGGCACTTCCACTCATGGGGGTATGAATTGGGAAAATGAAAAATCAGCAAGACACAAGCACCCCAAAGTTTAGGGCTGCTCTGTTGACAAGGACCTCCACTTCATTCCACCTTAAATATCCCAGGAAAGAGAAAAATGGGTAAAGAAGTTGTGGTCCTTATGTACAATGGAATATCACTCAGCCATGAAATCAATGTCATAAGGCTAGTAGCAGCATGATGAGTGGATTTAGGAACGACGATTCTAAGTGAAATAAGTCACACAGAAAAGGACACTTCTCATAAGGTATCACTGATAGAGGGAATGTAAAAACCGTTACACTTGAACTGAATTACAAAACAGAACAGAGTCACACATGCAGAAAACACACTATGGCTGCTTAACGGGAAAGGTGAGGTGGGGTGATACATAAAACAAGGGTATCAAATTAGCTCAGATACCGTTCCATAAACCCAATATGTAATAGACAAGACCTACTTCTTGCTCAGAGAACTGGACTCAACACGCCCTATTCAACGCACAAGAATATATCTGACTAGTAATAATCGTAAAACCTATGTATTGCTATCTCTCTGTTAGTGTGTCAAGTGGGTGTAAAGCGGCATAAACACAGCAGTGAAAAGCAGCTAAACCCCATTATAAAAATAAATTACTTTGAAACACCCATGAAACAAAGACAGTGAAAGAGAGAGAAATTCTTACACAATGCGTTCAGGGGCTGTGATGCAACCTGGATTGACCATATCTAGACTCACAGCTGGATCAGACATAAGGGTGGACACTCTTGGGGCTGAGAGGTTTGGTGAGGTTGGGTGAGCAAACGCAGACCCTTTAAAGTAATACTGCATGATACCCATCGCATGGGTCCCAAATCTCCAGGTTCAAGGGCATCTTCCTACATCAAAAGCATGCATGAGAAACCCAGAAGATGGTACACCGTGTGATGGGGAAAGGTTTCTAAAACGCACCTCATTTCTCATCGCCTTGTGCCCGGGTTCGCCATTCCAGCCGCTTTACTAGCAAGCTCCCTACTTGGAGCATCAGCACCTTTAACCTCCTGTTCCGTACAGGTTGCAATTTGTCCTGAGGATAAACGGGAAGACGTGGAACCAACGAGAGACTAGCTCTTGGTGTTGGGACAGGCACAGGTCACTCTATTTTCCCATCAGAAAGAAGAATTAACCACAGGCTCAGCCTGCCCCCCGGAACCAGAACAGGGCCTGAAGCCATCCTGCGCTTTTGCGGCCAGCTCCCTAAAAAGCGAGTTGTAAAATGGAGGTTCAGGGCACTGCAATTCACAAACCTGCAGAGTTATAAATGATAACTCTCATCCACAAATATATTGAGGGAAGGCAAAGAAGAGGATTTGAAATCAAGGCAGAATTGCAGGAAAGAGATTTCAGGAGGTAGATTCGAATCACCTTTAAAGCACATGAAAAGCGGCAAAACGTTGACAATGATGCCCTTGGCCAAAAAGGGCGTATGCGTTTTTTCCTGAATATATTCAGGAAAAAACGCATACGCCCTTTTTGGCCAACCAAGCAACCTGGAAAGGCAAATCAGCGCTACAAACAAGTCTCGCTTCCCATCGGTCAAAAGGGCCATGCTGAAAAAAGTGTCAAAACCAGAAATGCAGGACAGGCCATGGAGAAATGGGAGCCTTGCTACACTGATGGGCGGGATGTTAATTGCCAACAGCCACTCTGGAGAAGTGTACGGTGAGTCCTGAAACATCTGAAAAACACAGCTTAGAGAGCATAGGGCACTTCCACTCATGGGGGTATGAATTGGGAAAATGAAAAATCAGCAAGACACAAGCACCCCAAAGTTTAGGGCTGCTCTGTTGACAAGGACCTCCACTTCATTCCACCTTCAATATCCCAGGAAAGAGAAAAATGGGTAAAGAAGTTGTGGTCCTTATGTACAATGGAATATCACTCAGCCATGAAATCAATGTCATAAGGCTAGTAGCAGCATGATGAGTGGATTTAGGTACGACGATTCTAAGTGAAATAAGTCACACAGAAAAGGACACTTCTCATAAGGTATCACTGATAGAGGGAATGTAAAAACCGTTACACTTGAACTGAATTACAAAACAGAACAGAGTCACACATGCAGAAAACACACTATGGCTGCTTAACGGGAAAGGTGAGGTGGGGTGATACAAAAAACAAGGGTATCAAATTAGCTCAGATACCGTTCCATAAACCCAATATGTAATAGACAAGACCTACTCCTTGCTCAGAGAACTGGACTCAACACGCCCTATTCACCGCACAAGATTATATCTGACTAGTAATAATCGTAAAGCCTATGTATTGATATCTCTCTGTTAGTGTGTCAAGTGGGTGTAAAGCGGCATAAACACAGCAGTGAAAAGCAGCTAAATCCCATTATGAAAATAAATTACTTTGAAAAACCCATGAAACAAAGACAGTGAACGAGAGAGGAATTCTTACACAATGCGTTCAGGGGCTGTGATGCAACCTGGATTGACCATATCTAGACCCACAGCTGGATGAGACATAAGGGTGGACACTCTTGGGGCTGAGAGGTTTGGTGAGGTTGGGTGAGCAAACGCAGACCCTTTAAAGTAATACTGCATGGTACCCATCGCATGGGTCCCAAATCTCCAGCTTCAAGGGCATCTTCCTACATCAAAAACATGCATGAGAAACCCAGAAGATGGTACACAGTGTGATGGGGAAAGGTTTCTAAAACGCACCTCATTTCTCATCGCCTTGTGCCCGGGTTCGCCATTCCAGCCGCTTTACTAGCAAGCTCCCTATTTGGAGCATCAGCACCTTTAACCTCCTGTTCCGTACAGGTTGCAATTTGTCCTGAGGATAAACGGGAAGACGTGGAACCAACGAGAGACTAGCTCTTGGTGTTGGGACAGGCACAGGTCACTCTATTTTCCCATCAGAAAGAAGAATTAACCACAGGCTCAGCCTGCCCCCCGGAACCAGAACAGGGCCTGAAGCCATTCTGCGATTTTGCCGCCAGCTCCCATAAAAACGAGTTGTAAAATGGAGGTTCAGGGCACTGCAATTCACAAACCTGCAGAGTTATAAATGATAACTCTCGTCCACAAATATATTGAGGGAAGGCAAAGAAGAGGATTTGAAATCAAGGCAGAATTGCAGGAAAGAGATTTCAGGAGGTAGATTCGAATCGCCTTTAAAGCACATGAAAAGCGGCAAAACGTTGACAATGATGCCCTTGGCCAAAAAGGGCGTATGCGTTTTTTCCTGAATATATTCAGGAAAAAACGCATACGCCCTTTTTGGCCAACCAAGCAACCTGGAAAGGCAAATCAGCGCTACAAACAAGTCTCGCTTCCCATCGGTCAAAAGGGCCATGCTGAAAAAAGTGTCAAAACCAGAAATGCAGGACAGGCCATGGAGAAATGGGAGCCTTGCTACACTGATGGGCGGGATGTAAATTGCCAACAGCCACTCTGGAGAAGTGTACGGTGAGTCCTGAAACATCTGAAAAACACAGCTTAGAGAGCATAGGGCACTTCCACTCATGGGGGTATGAATTGGGAAAATGAAAAATCAGCAAGACACAAGCACCCCAAAGTTTAGGGCTGCTCTGTTGACAAGGACCTCCACTTCATTCCACCTTAAATATCCCAGGAAAGAGAAAAATGGGTAAAGAAGTTGTGGTCCTTATGTACAATGGAATATCACTCAGCCATGAAATCAATGTCATAAGGCTAGTAGCAGCATGATGAGTGGATTTAGGAACGACGATTCTAAGTGAAATAAGTCACACAGAAAAGGACACTTCTCATAAGGTATCACTGATAGAGGGAATGTAAAAACCGTTACACTTGAACTGAATTACAAAACAGAACAGAGTCACACATGCAGAAAACACACTATGGCTGCTGAACGGGAAAGGTGAGGTGGGGTGATACATAAAACAAGGGTATCAAATTAGCTCAGATACCGTTCCATAAACCCAATATGTAATAGACAAGACCTACTCCTTGCTCAGAGAACTGGACTCAACACGCCCTATTCACCGCACAAGAATATATCTGACTAATAATAATCGTAAAACCTATGTATTGATATCTCTCTGTTAGTGTGTCAAGTGGGTGTAAAGCGGCATAAACACAGCAGTGAAAAGCAGCTAAACCCCATTATAAAAATAAATTACTTTGAAACACCCATGAAACAAAGACAGTGAAAGAGAGAGAAATTCTTACACAATGCGTTCAGGGGCTGTGATGCAACCTGGATTGACCATATCTAGACCCACAGCTGGATCAGACATAAGAGTGGACACTCTTGGGGCTGAGAGGTTTGGTGAGGTTGGGTGAGCAAACGCAGACCCTTTAAAGTAATACTGCATGATACCCATCGCATGGGTCCCAAATCTCCAGGTTCAAGGGCATCTTCCTACATCAAAAACATGCATGAGAAACCCAGAAGATGGTACACCGTGTGATGGGGAAAGGTTTCTAAAACGCACCTCATTTCTCATCGCCTTGTGCCCGGGTTCACCATTCCAGCCGCTTTACTAGCAAGCTCCCTACTTGGAGCATCAGCACCTTTAACCTCCTGTTCCGTACAGGTTGCAATTTGTCCTGAGGATAAACGGGAAGACGTGGAACCAACGAGAGACTAGCTCTTGGTGTTGGGACAGGCACAGGTCACTCTATTTTCCCTTCAGAAAGAAGAATTTACCACAGGCTCAGCCTGCCCCCCGGAACCAGAACAGGGCCTGAAGCCATTCTGCGATTTTGCCGCCAGCTCCCATAAAAACGAGTTGTAAAATGGAGGTTCAGGGCACTGCAATTCACAAACCTGCAGAGTTATAAATGATAACTCTCGTCCACAAATATATTGAGGGAAGGCAAAGAAGAGGATTTGAAATCAAGGCAGAATTGCAGGAAAGAGATTTCAGGAGGTAGATTCGAATCACCTTTAAAGCACATGAAAAGCGGCAAAACGTTGACAATGATGCCCTTGGCCAAAAAGGGCGTATGCGTTTTTTCCTGAATATATTCAGGAAAAAACGCATACGCCCTTTTTGGCCAACCAAGCAACCTGGAAAGGAAAATCAGCGCTACAAACAAGTCTCGCTTCCCATCGGTCAAAAGGGCCAGGCTGAAAAAAGTGTCAAAACCAGAAATGCAGGACAGGCCATGGAGAAATGGGAGCCTTGCTACACTGATGGGCGGGATGTAAATTGCCAACAGCCACTCTGGAGAAGTGTACGGTGAGTCCTGAAACATCTGAAAAACACAGCTTAGAGAGCATAGGGCACTTCCACTCATGGGGGTATGAATTGGGAAAATGAAAAATCAGCAAGACACAAGCACCCCAAAGTTTAGGGCTGCTCTGTTGACAAGGACCTCCACTTCATTCCACCTTAAATATCCCAGGAAAAAGAAAAATGGGTAAAGAAGTTGTGGTCCTTATGTACAATGGAATATCACTCAGCCATGAAATCAATGTCATAAGGCTAGTAGCAGCAAGATGAGTGGATTTAGGTACGACGATTCTAAGTGAAATAAGTCACACAGAAAAGGACACTTCTCATAAGGTATCACTGATAGAGGGAATGTAAAAACCATTACACTTGAACTGAATTACAAAACAGAACAGAGTCACACATGCAGAAAACACACTATGGCTGCTTAACGGGAAAGGTGAGGTGGGGTGATACATAAAACAAGGGTATCAAATTAGCTCAGATACCGTTCCATAAACCCAATATGTAATAGACAAGACCTACTCCTTGCTCAGAGAACTGGACTCAACACGCCCTATTCACCGCACAAGATTATATCTGACTAGTAATAATCGTAAAGCCTATGTATTGATATCTCTCTGTTAGTGTGTCAAGTGGGTGTAAAGCGGCATAAACACAGCAGTGAAAAGCAGCTAAATCCCATTATGAAAATAAATTACTTTGAAAAACCCATGAAACAAAGACAGTGAACGAGAGAGGAATTCTTACACAATGCGTTCAGGGGCTGTGATGCAACCTGGATTGACCATATCTAGACCCACAGCTGGATGAGACATAAGGGTGGACACTCTTGGGGCTGAGAGGTTTGGTGAGGTTGGGTGAGCAAACGCAGACCCTTTAAAGTAATACTGCATGGTACCCATCGCATGGGTCCCAAATCTCCAGCTTCAAGGGCATCTTCCTACATCAAAAACATGCATGAGAAACCCAGAAGATGGTACACAGTGTGATGGGGAAAGGTTTCTAAAACGCACCTCATTTCTCATCGCCTTGTGCCCGGGTTCGCCATTCCAGCCGCTTTACTAGCAAGCTCCCTACTTGGAGCATCAGCACCTTTAACCTCCTGTTCCATACAGGTTGCAATTTGTCCTGAGGATAAACGGGAAGACGTGGAACCAACGAGAGACTAGCTCTTGGTGTTGGGACAGGCACAGGTCACTCTATTTTCCCATCAGAAAGAAGAATTAACCACAGGCTCAGCCTGCCCCCCGGAACCAGAACAGGGCCTGAAGCCATCCTGCGCTTTTGCGGCCAGCTCCCTAAAAAGCGAGTTGTAAAATGGAGGTTCAGGGCACTGCAATTCACAAACCTGCAGAGTTATAAATGATAACTCTCATCCACAAATATATTGAGGGAAGGCAAAGAAGAGGATTTGAAATCAAGGCAGAATTGCAGGAAAGAGATTTCAGGAGGTAGATTCGAATCGCCTTTAAAGCACATGAAAAGCGGCAAAACGTTGACAATGATGCCCTTGGCCAAAAAGGGCGTATGCGTTTTTTCCTGAATATATTCAGGAAAAAACGCATACGCCCTTTTTGGCCAACCAAGCAACCTGGAAAGGCAAATCAGCGCTACAAACAAGTCTCGCTTCCCATCGGTCAAAAGGGCCATGCTGAAAAAAGTGTCAAAACCAGAAATGCAGGACAGGCCATGGAGAAATGGGAGCCTTGCTACACTGATGGGCGGGATGTTAATTGCCAACAGCCACTCTGGAGAAGTGTACGGTGAGTCCTGAAACATCTGAAAAACACAGCTTAGAGAGCATAGGGCACTTCCACTCATGGGGGTATGAATTGGGAAAATGAAAAATCAGCAAGACACAAGCACCCCAAAGTTTAGGGCTGCTCTGTTGACAAGGACCTCCACTTCATTCCACCTTCAATATCCCAGGAAAGAGAAAAATGGGTAAAGAAGTTGTGGTCCTTATGTACAATGGAATATCACTCAGCCATGAAATCAATGTCATAAGGCTAGTAGCAGCATGATGAGTGGATTTAGGTACGACGATTCTAAGTGAAATAAGTCACACAGAAAAGGACACTTCTCATAAGGTATCACTGATAGAGGGAATGTAAAAACCGTTACACTTGAACTGAATTACAAAACAGAACAGAGTCACACATGCAGAAAACACACTATGGCTGCTTAACGGGAAAGGTGAGGTGGGGTGATACAAAAAACAAGGGTATCAAATTAGCTCAGATACCGTTCCATAAACCCAATATGTAATAGACAAGACCTACTCCTTGCTCAGAGAACTGGACTCAACACGCCCTATTCACCGCACAAGATTATATCTGACTAGTAATAATCGTAAAGCCTATGTATTGATATCTCTCTGTTAGTGTGTCAAGTGGGTGTAAAGCGGCATAAACACAGCAGTGAAAAGCAGCTAAATCCCATTATGAAAATAAATTACTTTGAAAAACCCATGAAACAAAGACAGTGAACGAGAGAGGAATTCTTACACAATGCGTTCAGGGGCTGTGATGCAACCTGGATTGACCATATCTAGACCCACAGCTGGATGAGACATAAGGGTGGACACTCTTGGGGCTGAGAGGTTTGGTGAGGTTGGGTGAGCAAACGCAGACCCTTTAAAGTAATACTGCATGGTACCCATCGCATGGGTCCCAAATCTCCAGCTTCAAGGGCATCTTCCTACATCAAAAACATGCATGAGAAACCCAGAAGATGGTACACAGTGTGATGGGGAAAGGTTTCTAAAACGCACCTCATTTCTCATCGCCTTGTGCCCGGGTTCGCCATTCCAGCCGCTTTACTAGCAAGCTCCCTATTTGGAGCATCAGCACCTTTAACCTCCTGTTCCGTACAGGTTGCAATTTGTCCTGAGGATAAACGGGAAGACGTGGAACCAACGAGAGACTAGCTCTTGGTGTTGGGACAGGCACAGGTCACTCTATTTTCCCATCAGAAAGAAGAATTAACCACAGGCTCAGCCTGCCCCCCGGAACCAGAACAGGGCCTGAAGCCATTCTGCGATTTTGCCGCCAGCTCCCATAAAAACGAGTTGTAAAATGGAGGTTCAGGGCACTGCAATTCACAAACCTGCAGAGTTATAAATGATAACTCTCGTCCACAAATATATTGAGGGAAGGCAAAGAAGAGGATTTGAAATCAAGGCAGAATTGCAGGAAAGAGATTTCAGGAGGTAGATTCGAATCGCCTTTAAAGCACATGAAAAGCGGCAAAACGTTGACAATGATGCCCTTGGCCAAAAAGGGCGTATGCGTTTTTTCCTGAATATATTCAGGAAAAAACGCATACGCCCTTTTTGGCCAACCAAGCAACCTGGAAAGGCAAATCAGCGCTACAAACAAGTCTCGCTTCCCATCGGTCAAAAGGGCCATGCTGAAAAAAGTGTCAAAACCAGAAATGCAGGACAGGCCATGGAGAAATGGGAGCCTTGCTACACTGATGGGCGGGATGTAAATTGCCAACAGCCACTCTGGAGAAGTGTACGGTGAGTCCTGAAACATCTGAAAAACACAGCTTAGAGAGCATAGGGCACTTCCACTCATGGGGGTATGAATTGGGAAAATGAAAAATCAGCAAGACACAAGCACCCCAAAGTTTAGGGCTGCTCTGTTGACAAGGACCTCCACTTCATTCCACCTTAAATATCCCAGGAAAGAGAAAAATGGGTAAAGAAGTTGTGGTCCTTATGTACAATGGAATATCACTCAGCCATGAAATCAATGTCATAAGGCTAGTAGCAGCATGATGAGTGGATTTAGGAACGACGATTCTAAGTGAAATAAGTCACACAGAAAAGGACACTTCTCATAAGGTATCACTGATAGAGGGAATGTAAAAACCGTTACACTTGAACTGAATTACAAAACAGAACAGAGTCACACATGCAGAAAACACACTATGGCTGCTGAACGGGAAAGGTGAGGTGGGGTGATACATAAAACAAGGGTATCAAATTAGCTCAGATACCGTTCCATAAACCCAATATGTAATAGACAAGACCTACTCCTTGCTCAGAGAACTGGACTCAACACGCCCTATTCACCGCACAAGAATATATCTGACTAATAATAATCGTAAAACCTATGTATTGATATCTCTCTGTTAGTGTGTCAAGTGGGTGTAAAGCGGCATAAACACAGCAGTGAAAAGCAGCTAAACCCCATTATAAAAATAAATTACTTTGAAACACCCATGAAACAAAGACAGTGAAAGAGAGAGAAATTCTTACACAATGCGTTCAGGGGCTGTGATGCAACCTGGATTGACCATATCTAGACCCACAGCTGGATCAGACATAAGAGTGGACACTCTTGGGGCTGAGAGGTTTGGTGAGGTTGGGTGAGCAAACGCAGACCCTTTAAAGTAATACTGCATGATACCCATCGCATGGGTCCCAAATCTCCAGGTTCAAGGGCATCTTCCTACATCAAAAACATGCATGAGAAACCCAGAAGATGGTACACCGTGTGATGGGGAAAGGTTTCTAAAACGCACCTCATTTCTCATCGCCTTGTGCCCGGGTTCACCATTCCAGCCGCTTTACTAGCAAGCTCCCTACTTGGAGCATCAGCACCTTTAACCTCCTGTTCCGTACAGGTTGCAATTTGTCCTGAGGATAAACGGGAAGACGTGGAACCAACGAGAGACTAGCTCTTGGTGTTGGGACAGGCACAGGTCACTCTATTTTCCCTTCAGAAAGAAGAATTTACCACAGGCTCAGCCTGCCCCCCGGAACCAGAACAGGGCCTGAAGCCATTCTGCGATTTTGCCGCCAGCTCCCATAAAAACGAGTTGTAAAATGGAGGTTCAGGGCACTGCAATTCACAAACCTGCAGAGTTATAAATGATAACTCTCGTCCACAAATATATTGAGGGAAGGCAAAGAAGAGGATTTGAAATCAAGGCAGAATTGCAGGAAAGAGATTTCAGGAGGTAGATTCGAATCACCTTTAAAGCACATGAAAAGCGGCAAAACGTTGACAATGATGCCCTTGGCCAAAAAGGGCGTATGCGTTTTTTCCTGAATATATTCAGGAAAAAACGCATACGCCCTTTTTGGCCAACCAAGCAACCTGGAAAGGAAAATCAGCGCTACAAACAAGTCTCGCTTCCCATCGGTCAAAAGGGCCAGGCTGAAAAAAGTGTCAAAACCAGAAATGCAGGACAGGCCATGGAGAAATGGGAGCCTTGCTACACTGATGGGCGGGATGTAAATTGCCAACAGCCACTCTGGAGAAGTGTACGGTGAGTCCTGAAACATCTGAAAAACACAGCTTAGAGAGCATAGGGCACTTCCACTCATGGGGGTATGAATTGGGAAAATGAAAAATCAGCAAGACACAAGCACCCCAAAGTTTAGGGCTGCTCTGTTGACAAGGACCTCCACTTCATTCCACCTTAAATATCCCAGGAAAAAGAAAAATGGGTAAAGAAGTTGTGGTCCTTATGTACAATGGAATATCACTCAGCCATGAAATCAATGTCATAAGGCTAGTAGCAGCAAGATGAGTGGATTTAGGTACGACGATTCTAAGTGAAATAAGTCACACAGAAAAGGACACTTCTCATAAGGTATCACTGATAGAGGGAATGTAAAAACCATTACACTTGAACTGAATTACAAAACAGAACAGAGTCACACATGCAGAAAACACACTATGGCTGCTTAACGGGAAAGGTGAGGTGGGGTGATACATAAAACAAGGGTATCAAATTAGCTCAGATACCGTTCCATAAACCCAATATGTAATAGACAAGACCTACTCCTTGCTCAGAGAACTGGACTCAACACGCCCTATTCACCGCACAAGATTATATCTGACTAGTAATAATCGTAAAGCCTATGTATTGATATCTCTCTGTTAGTGTGTCAAGTGGGTGTAAAGCGGCATAAACACAGCAGTGAAAAGCAGCTAAATCCCATTATGAAAATAAATTACTTTGAAAAACCCATGAAACAAAGACAGTGAACGAGAGAGGAATTCTTACACAATGCGTTCAGGGGCTGTGATGCAACCTGGATTGACCATATCTAGACCCACAGCTGGATGAGACATAAGGGTGGACACTCTTGGGGCTGAGAGGTTTGGTGAGGTTGGGTGAGCAAACGCAGACCCTTTAAAGTAATACTGCATGGTACCCATCGCATGGGTCCCAAATCTCCAGCTTCAAGGGCATCTTCCTACATCAAAAACATGCATGAGAAACCCAGAAGATGGTACACAGTGTGATGGGGAAAGGTTTCTAAAACGCACCTCATTTCTCATCGCCTTGTGCCCGGGTTCGCCATTCCAGCCGCTTTACTAGCAAGCTCCCTACTTGGAGCATCAGCACCTTTAACCTCCTGTTCCATACAGGTTGCAATTTGTCCTGAGGATAAACGGGAAGACGTGGAACCAACGAGAGACTAGCTCTTGGTGTTGGGACAGGCACAGGTCACTCTATTTTCCCATCAGAAAGAAGAATTAACCACAGGCTCAGCCTGCCCCCCGGAACCAGAACAGGGCCTGAAGCCATTCTGCGATTTTGCCGCCAGCTCCCATAAAAACGAGTTGTAAAATGGAGGTTCAGGGCACTGCAATTCACAAACCTGCAGAGTTATAAATGATAACTCTCGTCCACAAATATATTGAGGGAAGGCAAAGAAGAGGATTTGAAATCAAGGCAGAATTGCAGGAAAGAGATTTCAGGAGGTAGATTCGAATCGCCTTTAAAGCACATGAAAAGCGGCAAAACGTTGACAATGATGCCCTTGGCCAAAAAGGGCGTATGCGTTTTTTCCTGAATATATTCAGGAAAAAACGCATACGCCCTTTTTGGCCAACCAAGCAACCTGGAAAGGCAAATCAGCGCTACAAACAAGTCTCGCTTCCCATCGGTCAAAAGGGCCATGCTGAAAAAAGTGTCAAAACCAGAAATGCAGGACAGGCCATGGAGAAATGGGAGCCTTGCTACACTGATGGGCGGGATGTAAATTGCCAACAGCCACTCTGGAGAAGTGTACGGTGAGTCCTGAAACATCTGAAAAACACAGCTTAGAGAGCATAGGGCACTTCCACTCATGGGGGTATGAATTGGGAAAATGAAAAATCAGCAAGACACAAGCACCCCAAAGTTTAGGGCTGCTCTGTTGACAAGGACCTCCACTTCATTCCACCTTCAATATCCCAGGAAAGAGAAAAATGGGTAAAGAAGTTGTGGTCCTTATGTACAATGGAATATCACTCAGCCATGAAATCAATGTCATAAGGCTAGTAGCAGCATGATGAGTGGATTTAGGTACGACGATTCTAAGTGAAATAAGTCACACAGAAAAGGACACTTCTCATAAGGTATCACTGATAGAGGGAATGTAAAAACCGTTACACTTGAACTGAATTACAAAACAGAACAGAGTCACACATGCAGAAAACACACTATGGCTGCTTAACGGGAAAGGTGAGGTGGGGTGATACATAAAACAAGGGTATCAAATTAGCTCAGATACCGTTCCATAAACCCAATATGTAATAGACAAGACCTACTCCTTGCTCAGAGAACTGGACTCAACACGCCCTATTCACCGCACAAGATTATATCTGACTAGTAATAATCGTAAAGCCTATGTATTGATATCTCTCTGTTAGTGTGTCAAGTGGGTGTAAAGCGGCATAAACACAGCAGTGAAAAGCAGCTAAATCCCATTATGAAAATAAATTACTTTGAAAAGCCCATGAAACAAAGACAGTGAACGAGAGAGGAATTCTTACACAATGCGTTCAGGGGCTGTGATGCAACCTGGATTGACCATATCTAGACCCACAGCTGGATGAGACATAAGGGTGGACACTCTTGGGGCTGAGAGGTTTGGTGAGGTTGGGTGAGCAAACGCAGACCCTTTAAAGTAATACTGCATGGTACCCATCGCATGGGTCCCAAATCTCCAGCTTCAAGGGCATCTTCCTACATCAAAAACATGCATGAGAAACCCAGAAGATGGTACACAGTGTGATGGGGAAAGGTTTCTAAAAGGCACCTCATTTCTCATCGCCTTGTGCCCGGGTTCGCCATTCCAGCCGCTTTACTAGCAAGCTCCCTACTTGGAGCATCAGCACCTTTAACCTCCTGTTCCGTACAGGTTGCAATTTGTCCTGAGGATAAACGGGAAGACGTGGAACCAACGAGAGACTAGCTCTTGGTGTTGGGACAGGCACAGGTCACCCTATTTTCCCATCAGAAAGAAGAATTAACCACAGGCTCAGCCTGCCCCCCGGAACCAGAACAGGGCCTGAAGCCATTCTGCGATTTTGCCGCCAGCTCCCATAAAAACGAGTTGTAAAATGGAGGTTCAGGGCACTGCAATTCACAAACCTGCAGAGTTATAAATGATAACTCTCGTCCACAAATATATTGAGGGAAGGCAAAGAAGAGGATTTGAAATCAAGGCAGAATTGCAGGAAAGAGATTTCAGGAGGTAGATTCGAATTGCATTTAAAGCACATGAAAAGCGGCAAAACGTTGACAATGATGCCCTTGGCCAAAAAGGGCGTATGCGTTTTTTCCTGAATATATTCAGGAAAAAACGCATACGCCCTTTTTGGCCAACCAAGCAACCTGGAAAGGCAAATCAGCGCTACAAACAAGTCTCGCTTCCCATCGGTCAAAAGGGCCATGCTGAAAAAAGTGTCAAAACCAGAAATGCAGGACAGGCCATGGAGAAATGGGAGCCTTGCTACACTGATGGGCGGGATGTAAATTGCCAACAGCCACTCTGGAGAAGTGTACGGTGAGTCCTGAAACATCTGAAAAACACAGCTTAGAGAGCATAGGGCACTTCCACTCATGGGGGTATGAATTGGGAAAATGAAAAATCAGCAAGACACAAGCACCCCAAAGTTTAGGGCTGCTCTGTTGACAAGGACCTCCACTTCATTCCACCTTAAATATCCCAGGAAAGAGAAAAATGGGTAAAGAAGTTGTGGTCCTTATGTACAATGGAATATCACTCAGCCATGAAATCAATGTCATAAGGCTAGTAGCAGCATGATGAGTGGATTTAGGAACGACGATTCTAAGTGAAATAAGTCACACAGAAAAGGACACTTCTCATAAGGTATCACTGATAGAGGGAATGTAAAAACCGTTACACTTGAACTGAATTACAAAACAGAACAGAGTCACACATGCAGAAAACACACTATGGCTGCTTAACGGGAAAGGTGAGGTGGGGTGATACATAAAACAAGGGTATCAAATTAGCTCAGATACCATTCCATAAACCCAATATGTAATAGACAAGACCTACTCCTTGCTCAGAGAACTGGACTCAACACGCCCTATTCACCGCACAAGAATATATCTGACTAATAATAATCGTAAAACCTATGTATTGATATCTCTCTGTTAGTGTGTCAAGTGGGTGTAAAGCGGCATAAACACAGCAGTGAAAAGCAGCTAAACCCCATTATAAAAATAAATTACTTTGAAACACCCATGAAACAAAGACAGTGAAAGAGAGAGAAATTCTTACACAATGCGTTCAGGGGCTGTGATGCAACCTGGATTGACCATATCTAGACCCACAGCTGGATCAGACATAAGGGTGGACACTCTTGGGGCTGAGAGGTTTGGTGAGGTTGGGTGAGCAAACGCAGACCCTTTAAAGTAATACTGCATGATACCCATCGCATGGGTCCCAAATCTCCAGGTTCAAGGGCATCTTCCTACATCAAAAACATGCATGAGAAACCCAGAAGATGGTACACCTTGTGATGGGGAAAGGTTTCTAAAACGCACCTCATTTCTCATCGCCTTGTGCCCGGGTTCGCCATTCCAGCCGCTTTACTAGCAAGCTCCCTACTTGGAGCATCAGCACCTTTAACCTCCTGTTCCGTACAGGTTGCAATTTGTCCTGAGGATAAACGGGAAGACGTGGAACCAACGAGAGACTAGCTCTTGGTGTTGGGACAGGCACAGGTCACTCTATTTTCCCATCAGAAAGAAGAATTAACCACAGGCTCAGCCTGCCCCCCGGAACCAGAACAGGGCCTGAAGCCATTCTGCGATTTTGCCGCCAGCTCCCATAAAAACGAGTTGTAAAATGGAGGTTCAGGGCACTGCAATTCACAAACCTGCAGAGTTATAAATGATAACTCTCGTCCACAAATATATTGAGGGAAGGCAAAGAAGAGGATTTGAAATCAAGGCAGAATTGCAGGAAAGAGATTTCAGGAGGTAGATTCGAATCGCCTTTAAAGCACATGAAAAGCGGCAAAACGTTGACAATGATGCCCTTGGCCAAAAAGGGCGTATGCGTTTTTTCCTGAATATATTCAGGAAAAAACGCATACGCCCTTTTTGGCCAACCAAGCAACCTGGAAAGGCAAATCAGCGCTACAAACAAGTCTCGCTTCCCATCGGTCAAAAGGGCCATGCTGAAAAAAGTGTCAAAACCAGAAATGCAGGACAGGCCATGGAGAAATGGGAGCCTTGCTACACTGATGGGCGGGATGTAAATTGCCAAGAGCCACTCTGGAGAAGTGTCCGGTGAGTCCTGAAACATCTGAAAAACACAGCTTAGAGAGCATAGGGCACTTCCACTCATGGGGGTATGAATTGGGAAAATGAAAAATCAGCAAGACACAAGCACCCCAAAGTTTAGGGCTGCTCTGTTGACAAGGACCTCCACTTCATTCCACCTTCAATATCCCAGGAAAGAGAAAAATGGGTAAAGAAGTTGTGGTCCTTATGTACAATGGAATATCACTCAGCCATGAAATCAATGTCATAAGGCTAGTAGCAGCATGATGAGTGGATTTAGGTACGACGATTCTAAGTGAAATAAGTCACACAGAAAAGGACACTTCTCATAAGGTATGACTGATAGAGGGAATGTAAAAACCGTTACACTTGAACTGAATTACAAAACAGAACAGAGTCACACATGCAGAAAACACACTATGGCTGCTTAACGGGAAAGGTGAGGTGGGGTGATACATAAAACAAGGGTATCAAATTAGCTCAGATACCGTTCCATAAACCCAATATGTAATAGACAAGACCTACTCCTTGCTCAGAGAACTGGACTCAACACGCCCTATTCACCGCACAAGATTATATCTGACTAGTAATAATCGTAAAGCCTATGTATTGATATCTCTCTGTTAGTGTGTCAAGTGGGTGTAAAGCGGCATAAACACAGCAGTGAAAAGCAGCTAAATCCCATTATGAAAATAAATTACTTTGAAAAACCCATGAAACAAAGACAGTGAACGAGAGAGGAATTCTTACACAATGCGTTCAGGGGCTGTGATGCAACCTGGATTGACCATATCTAGACCCACAGCTGGATGAGACATAAGGGTGGACACTCTTGGGGCTGAGAGGTTTGGTGAGGTTGGGTGAGCAAACGCAGACCCTTTAAAGTAATACTGCATGGTACCCATCGCATGGGTCCCAAATCTCCAGGTTCAAGGGCATCTTCCTACATCAAAAACATGCATGAGAAACCCAGAAGATGGTACACCGTGTGATGGGGAAAGGTTTCTAAAACGCACCTCATTTCTCATCGCCTTGTGCCCGGGTTCGCCATTCCAGCCGCTTTACTAGCAAGCTCCCTACTTGGAGCATCAGCACCTTTAACCTCCTGTTCCGTACAGGTTGCAATTTGTCCTGAGGATAAACGGGAAGACGTGGAACCAACGAGAGACTAGCTCTTGGTGTTGGGACAGGCACAGGTCACTCTATTTTCCCATCAGAAAGAAGAATTAACCACAGGCTCAGCCTGCCCCCCGGAACCAGAACAGGGCCTGAAGCCATTCTGCGATTTTGCGGCCAGCTCCCATAAAAACGAGTTGTAAAATGGAGGTTCAGGGCACTGCAATTCACAAACCTGCAGAGTTATAAATGATAACTCTCGTCCACAAATATATTGAGGGAAGGCAAAGAAGAGGATTTGAAATCAAGGCAGAATTGCAGGAAAGAGATTTCAGGAGGTAGATTCGAATTGCATTTAAAGCACATGAAAAGCGGCAAAACGTTGACAATGATGCCCTTGGCCAAAAAGGGCGTATGCGTTTTTTCCTGAATATATTCAGGAAAAAACGCATACGCCCTTTTTGGCCAACCAAGCAACCTGGAAAGGCAAATCAGCGCTACAAACAAGTCTCGCTTCCCATCGGTCAAAAGGGCCATGCTGAAAAAAGTGTCAAAACCAGAAATGCAGGACAGGCCATGGAGAAATGGGAGCCTTGCTACACTGATGGGCGGGATGTAAATTGCCAACAGCCACTCTGGAGAAGTGTCCGGTGAGTCCTGAAACATCTGAAAAACACAGCTTAGAGAGCATAGGGCACTTCCACTCATGGGGGTATGAATTGGGAAAATGAAAAATCAGCAAGACACAAGCACCCCAAAGTTTAGGGCTGCTCTGTTGACAAGGACCTCCACTTCATTCCACCTTAAATATCCCAGGAAAGAGAAAAATGGGTAAAGAAGTTGTGGTCCTTATGTACAATGGAATATCACTCAGCCATGAAATCAATGTCATAAGGCTAGTAGCAGCATGATGAGTGGATTTAGGAACGACGATTCTAAGTGAAATAAGTCACACAGAAAAGGACACTTCTCATAAGGTATCACTGATAGAGGGAATGTAAAAACCGTTACACTTGAACTGAATTACAAAACAGAACAGAGTCACACATGCAGAAAACACACTATGGCTGCTTAACGGGAAAGGTGAGGTGGGGTGATACATAAAACAAGGGTATCAAATTAGCTCAGATACCGTTCCATAAACCCAATATGTAATAGACAAGACCTACTCCTTGCTCAGAGAACTGGACTCAACACGCCCTATTCACCGCACAAGAATATATCTGACTAATAATAATCGTAAAACCTATGTATTGATACTCTCTGTTAGTGTGTCAAGTGGGTGTAAAGCGGCATAAACACAGCAGTGAAAAGCAGCTAAACCCCATTATAAAAATAAATTACTTTGAAACACCCATGAAACAAAGACAGTGAACGAGAGAGAAATTCTTACACAATGCGTTCAGGGGCTGTGATGCAACCTGGATTGACCATATCTAGACTCACAGCTGGATCAGACATAAGGGTGGACACTCTTGGGGCTGAGAGGTTTGGTGAGGTTGGGTGAGCAAACGCAGACCCTTTAAAGTAATACTGCATGATACCCATCGCATGGGTCCCAAATCTCCAGGTTCAAGGGCATCTTCCTACATCAAAAACATGCATGAGAAACCCAGAAGATGGTACACCGTGTGATGGGGAAAGGTTTCTAAAACGCACCTCATTTCTCATCGCCTTGTGCCCGGGTTCGCCATTCCAGCCGCTTTACTAGCAAGCTCCCTACTTGGAGCATCAGCACCTTTAACCTCCTGTTCCGTACAGGTTGCAATTTGTCCTGAGGATAAACGGGAAGACGTGGAACCAACGAGAGACTAGCTCTTGGTGTTGGGACAGGCACAGGTCACTCTATTTTCCCATCAGAAAGAAGAATTAACCACAGGCTCAGCCTGCCCCCCGGAACCAGAACAGGGCCTGAAGCCATTCTGCGATTTTGCCGCCAGCTCCCATAAAAACGAGTTGTAAAATGGAGGTTCAGGGCACTGCAATTCACAAACCTGCAGAGTTATAAATGATAACTCTCGTCCACAAATATATTGAGGGAAGGCAAAGAAGAGGATTTGAAATCAAGGCAGAATTGCAGGAAAGAGATTTCAGGAGGTAGATTCGAATCGCCTTTAAAGCACATGAAAAGCGGCAAAACGTTGACAATGATGCCCTTGGCCAAAAAGGGCGTATGCGTTTTTTCCTGAATATATTCAGGAAAAAACGCATACGCCCTTTTTGGCCAACCAAGCAACCTGGAAAGGCAAATCAGCGCTACAAACAAGTCTCGCTTCCCATCGGTCAAAAGGGCCATGCTGAAAAAAGTGTCAAAACCAGAAATGCAGGACAGGCCATGGAGAAATGGGAGCCTTGCTACACTGATGGGCGGGATGTAAATTGCCAACAGCCACTCTGGAGAAGTGTCCGGTGAGTCCTGAAACATCTGAAAAACACAGCTTAGAGAGCATAGGGCACTTCCACTCATGGGGGTATGAATTGGGAAAATGAAAAATCAGCAAGACACAAACACCCCAAAGTTTAGGGCTGCTCTGTTGACAAGGACCTCCACTTCATTCCACCTTAAATATCCCAGGAAAGAGAAAAATGGGTAAAGAAGTTGTGGTCCTTATGTACAATGGAATATCACTCAGCCATGAAATCAATGTCATAAGGCTAGTAGCAGCATGATGAGTGGATTTAGGTACGACGATTCTAAGTGAAATAAGTCACACAGAAAAGGACACTTCTCATAAGGTATGACTGATAGAGGGAATGTAAAAACCGTTACACTTGAACTGAATTACAAAACAGAACAGAGTCACACATGCAGAAAACACACTATGGCTGCTTAACGGGAAAGGTGAGGTGGGGTGATACATAAAACAAGGGTATCAAATTAGCTCAGATACCGTTCCATAAACCCAATATGTAATAGACAAGACCTACTCCTTGCTCAGAGAACTGGACTCAACACGCCCTATTCACCGCACAAGATTATATCTGACTAGTAATAATCGTAAAGCCTATGTATTGATATCTCTCTGTTAGTGTGTCAAGTGGGTGTAAAGCGGCATAAACACAGCAGTGAAAAGCAGCTAAATCCCATTATGAAAATAAATTACTTTGAAAAACCCATGAAACAAAGACAGTGAACGAGAGAGGAATTCTTACACAATGCGTTCAGGGGCTGTGATGCAACCTGGATTGACCATATCTAGACCCACAGCTGGATGAGACATAAGGGTGGACACTCTTGGGGCTGAGAGGTTTGGTGAGGTTGGGTGAGCAAACGCAGACCCTTTAAAGTAATACTGCATGGTACCCATCGCATGGGTCCCAAATCTCCAGGTTCAAGGGCATCTTCCTACATCAAAAACATGCATGAGAAACCCAGAAGATGGTACACCGTGTGATGGGGAAAGGTTTCTAAAACGCACCTCATTTCTCATCGCCTTGTGCCCGGGTTCGCCATTCCAGCCGCTTTACTAGCAAGCTCCCTACTTGGAGCATCAGCACCTTTAACCTCCTGTTCCGTACAGGTTGCAATTTGTCCTGAGGATAAACGGGAAGACGTGGAACCAACGAGAGACTAGCTCTTGGTGTTGGGACAGGCACAGGTCACTCTATTTTCCCATCGGAAAGAAGAATTAACCACAGGCTCAGCCTGCCCCCCGGAACCAGAACAGGGCCTGAAGCCATTCTGCGATTTTGCGGCCAGCTCACATAAAAACGAGTTGTAAAATGGAGGTTCAGGGCACTGCAATTCACAAACCTGCAGAGTTATAAATGATAACTCTCGTCCACAAATATATTGAGGGAAGGCAAAGAAGAGGATTTGAAATCAAGGCAGAATTGCAGGAAAGAGATTTCAGGAGGTAGATTCGAATTGCATTTAAAGCACATGAAAAGCGGCAAAACGTTGACAATGATGCCCTTGGCCAAAAAGGGCGTATGCGTTTTTTCCTGAATATATTCAGGAAAAAACGCATACGCCCTTTTTGGCCAACCAAGCAACCTGGAAAGGCAAATCAGCGCTACAAACAAGTCTCGCTTCCCATCGGTCAAAAGGGCCATGCTGAAAAAAGTGTCAAAACCAGAAATGCAGGACAGGCCATGGAGAAATGGGAGCCTTGCTACACTGATGGGCGGGATGTAAATTGCCAACAGCCACTCTGGAGAAGTGTACGGTGAGTCCTGAAACATCTGAAAAACACAGCTTAGAGAGCATAGGGCACTTCCACTCATGGGGGTATGAATTGGGAAAATGAAAAATCAGCAAGACACAAACACCCCAAAGTTTAGGGCTGCTCTGTTGACAAGGACCTCCACTTCATTCCACCTTAAATATCCCAGGAAAGAGAAAAATGGGTAAAGAAGTTGTGGTCCTTATGTACAATGGAATATCACTCAGCCATGAAATCAATGTCATAAGGCTAGTAGCAGCATGATGAGTGGATTTAGGTACGACGATTCTAAGTGAAATAAGTCACACAGAAAAGGACACTTCTCATAAGGTATGACTGATAGAGGGAATGTAAAAACCGTTACACTTGAACTGAATTACAAAACAGAACAGAGTCACACATGCAGAAAACACACTATGGCTGCTTAACGGGAAAGGTGAGGTGGGGTGATACATAAAACAAGGGTATCAAATTAGCTCAGATACCGTTCCATAAACCCAATATGTAATAGACAAGACCTACTCCTTGCTCAGAGAACTGGACTCAACACGCCCTATTCACCGCACAAGATTATATCTGACTAGTAATAATCGTAAAGCCTATGTATTGATATCTCTCTGTTAGTGTGTCAAGTGGGTGTAAAGCGGCATAAACACAGCAGTGAAAAGCAGCTAAATCCCATTATGAAAATAAATTACTTTGAAAAACCCATGAAACAAAGACAGTGAACGAGAGAGGAATTCTTACACAATGCGTTCAGGGGCTGTGATGCAACCTGGATTGACCATATCTAGACCCACAGCTGGATGAGACATAAGGGTGGACACTCTTGGGGCTGAGAGGTTTGGTGAGGTTGGGTGAGCAAACGCAGACCCTTTAAAGTAATACTGCATGATACCCATCGCATGGGTCCCAAATCTCCAGGTTCAAGGGCATCTTCCTACATCAAAAACATGCATGAGAAACCCAGAAGATGGTACACCGTGTGATGGGGAAAGGTTTCTAAAACGCACCTCATTTCTCATCGCCTTGTGCCCGGGTTCGCCATTCCAGCCGCTTTACTAGCAAGCTCCCTACTTGGAGCATCAGCACCTTTAACCTCCTGTTCCGTACAGGTTGCAATTTGTCCTGAGGATAAACGGGAAGACGTGGAACCAACGAGAGACTAGCTCTTGGTGTTGGGACAGGCACAGGTCACTCTATTTTCCCATCGGAAAGAAGAATTAACCACAGGCTCAGCCTGCCCCCCGGAACCAGAACAGG
Organism: Balaenoptera borealis; assembly: GCF_965194805.1. Taxonomy (NCBI): domain Eukaryota; kingdom Metazoa; phylum Chordata; class Mammalia; order Artiodactyla; family Balaenopteridae; genus Balaenoptera; species Balaenoptera borealis. Next base: position 1,244,311 of record NW_028123967.1, on the reverse strand, counting down.
GCCTGAAGCCATTCTGCGATTTTGCGGCCAGCTCACATAAAAACGAGTTGTAAAATGGAGGTTCAGGGCACTGCAATTCACAAACCTGCAGAGTTATAAATGATAACTCTCGTCCACAAATATATTGAGGGAAGGCAAAGAAGAGGATTTGAAATCAAGGCAGAATTGCAGGAAAGAGATTTCAGGAGGTAGATTCGAATTGCATTTAAAGCACATGAAAAGCGGCAAAACGTTGACAATGATGCCCTTGGCCAAAAAGGGCGTATGCGTTTTTTCCTGAATATATTCAGGAAAAAACGCATACGCCCTTTTTGGCCAACCAAGCAACCTGGAAAGGCAAATCAGCGCTACAAACAAGTCTCGCTTCCCATCGGTCAAAAGGGCCATGCTGAAAAAAGTGTCAAAACCAGAAATGCAGGACAGGCCATGGAGAAATGGGAGCCTTGCTACACTGATGGGCGGGATGTAAATTGCCAACAGCCACTCTGGAGAAGTGTACGGTGAGTCCTGAAACATCTGAAAAACACAGCTTAGAGAGCATAGGGCACTTCCACTCATGGGGGTATGAATTGGGAAAATGAAAAATCAGCAAGACACAAACACCCCAAAGTTTAGGGCTGCTCTGTTGACAAGGACCTCCACTTCATTCCACCTTAAATATCCCAGGAAAGAGAAAAATGGGTAAAGAAGTTGTGGTCCTTATGTACAATGGAATATCACTCAGCCATGAAATCAATGTCATAAGGCTAGTAGCAGCATGATGAGTGGATTTAGGTACGACGATTCTAAGTGAAATAAGTCACACAGAAAAGGACACTTCTCATAAGGTATGACTGATAGAGGGAATGTAAAAACCGTTACACTTGAACTGAATTACAAAACAGAACAGAGTCACACATGCAGAAAACACACTATGGCTGCTTAACGGGAAAGGTGAGGTGGGGTGATACATAAAACAAGGGTATCAAATTAGCTCAGATACCGTTCCATAAACCCAATATGTAATAGACAAGACCTACTCCTTGCTCAGAGAACTGGACTCAACACGCCCTATTCACCGCACAAGATTATATCTGACTAGTAATAATCGTAAAGCCTATGTATTGATATCTCTCTGTTAGTGTGTCAAGTGGGTGTAAAGCGGCATAAACACAGCAGTGAAAAGCAGCTAAATCCCATTATGAAAATAAATTACTTTGAAAAACCCATGAAACAAAGACAGTGAACGAGAGAGGAATTCTTACACAATGCGTTCAGGGGCTGTGATGCAACCTGGATTGACCATATCTAGACCCACAGCTGGATGAGACATAAGGGTGGACACTCTTGGGGCTGAGAGGTTTGGTGAGGTTGGGTGAGCAAACGCAGACCCTTTAAAGTAATACTGCATGATACCCATCGCATGGGTCCCAAATCTCCAGGTTCAAGGGCATCTTCCTACATCAAAAACATGCATGAGAAACCCAGAAGATGGTACACCGTGTGATGGGGAAAGGTTTCTAAAACGCACCTCATTTCTCATCGCCTTGTGCCCGGGTTCGCCATTCCAGCCGCTTTACTAGCAAGCTCCCTACTTGGAGCATCAGCACCTTTAACCTCCTGTTCCGTACAGGTTGCAATTTGTCCTGAGGATAAACGGGAAGACGTGGAACCAACGAGAGACTAGCTCTTGGTGTTGGGACAGGCACAGGTCACTCTATTTTCCCATCAGAAAGAAGAATTAACCACAGGCTCAGCCTGCCCCCCGGAACCAGAACAGGGCCTGAAGCCATTCTGCGATTTTGCCGCCAGCTCCCATAAAAACGAGTTGTAAAATGGAGGTTCAGGGCACTGCAATTCACAAACCTGCAGAGTTATAAATGATAACTCTCGTCCACAAATATATTGAGGGAAGGCAAAGAAGAGGATTTGAAATCAAGGCAGAATTGCAGGAAAGAGATTTCAGGAGGTAGATTCGAATCGCCTTTAAAGCACATGAAAAGCGGCAAAACGTTGACAATGATGCCCTTGGCCAAAAAGGGCGTATGCGTTTTTTCCTGAATATATTCAGGAAAAAACGCATACGCCCTTTTTGGCCAACCAAGCAACCTGGAAAGGCAAATCAGCGCTACAAACAAGTCTCGCTTCCCATCGGTCAAAAGGGCCATGCTGAAAAAAGTGTCAAAACCAGAAATGCAGGACAGGCCATGGAGAAATGGGAGCCTTGCTACACTGATGGGCGGGATGTAAATTGCCAACAGCCACTCTGGAGAAGTGTCCGGTGAGTCCTGAAACATCTGAAAAACACAGCTTAGAGAGCATAGGGCACTTCCACTCATGGGGGTATAAATTGGGAAAATTAAAAATCAGCAAGACACAAGCACCCCAAAGTTTAGGGCTGCTCTGTTGACAAGGACCTCCACTTCATTCCACCTTAAATATCCCAGGAAAGAGAAAAATGGGTAAAGAAGTTGTGGTCCTTATGTACAATGGAATATCACTCAGCCATGAAATCAATGTCATAAGGCTAGTAGCAGCATGATGAATGGATTTAGGTACGACGATTCTAAGTGAAATAAGTCACACAGAAAAGGACACTTCTCATAAGGTATCACTGATAGAGGGAATGTAAAAACCGTTACACTTGAACTGAATTACAAAACAGAACAGAGTCACACATGCAGAAAACACACTATGGCTGCTTAACGGGAAAGGTGAGGTGGGGTGATACATAAAACAAGGGTTTCAAATTAGCTCAGATACCGTTCCATAAACCCAATATGTAATAGACAAGACCTACTCCTTGCTCAGAGAACTGGACTCAACACGCCCTATTCACCGCACAAGAATATATCTGACTAGTAATAATCGTAAAGCCTATGTATTGATATCTCTCTGTTAGTGTGTCAAGTGGGTGTAAAGCGGCATAAACACAGCAGTGAAAAGCAGCTAAATCCCATTATGAAAATAAATTACTTTGAAAAACCCATGAAACAAAGACAGTGAACGAGAGAGGAATTCTTACACAATGCGTTCAGGGGCTGTGATGCAACCTGGATTGACCATATCTAGACCCACAGCTGGATGAGACATAAGGGTGGACACTCTTGGGGCTGAGAGGTTTGGTGAGGTTGGGTGAGCAAACGCAGACCCTTTAAAGTAATACTGCATGATACCCATCGCATGGGTCCCAAATCTCCAGGTTCAAGGGCATCTTCCTACATCAAAAACATGCATGAGAAACCCAGAAGATGGTACACCGTGTGATGGGGAAAGGTTTCTAAAACGCACCTCATTTCTCATCGCCTTGTGCCCGGGTTCGCCATTCCAGCCGCTTTACTAGCAAGCTCCCTACTTGGAGCATCAGCACCTTTAACCTCCTGTTCCGTACAGGTTGCAATTTTTCCTGAGGATAAACGGGAAGACGTGGAACCAACGAGAGACTAGCTCTTGGTGTTGGGACAGGCACAGGTCACTCTATTTTCCCATCAGAAAGAAGAATTAACCACAGGCTCAGCCTGCCCCCCGGAACCAGAACAGGGCCTGAAGCCATTCTGCGATTTTGCGGCCAGCTCCCATAAAAACGAGTTGTAAAATGGAGGTTCAGGGCACTGCAATTCACAAACCTGCAGAGTTATAAATGATAACTCTCGTCCACAAATATATTGAGGGAAGGCAAAGAAGAGGATTTGAAATCAAGGCAGAATTGCAGGAAAGAGATTTCAGGAGGTAGATTCGAATCGCCTTTAAAGCACATGAAAAGCGGCAAAACGTTGACAATGATGCCCTTGGCCAAAAAGGGCGTATGCGTTTTTTCCTGAATATATTCAGGAAAAAACGCATACGCCCTTTTTGGCCAACCAAGCAACCTGGAAAGGCAAATCAGCGCTACAAACAAGTCTCGCTTCCCATCGGTCAAAAGGGCCATGCTGAAAAAAGTGTCAAAACCAGAAATGCAGGACAGGCCATGGAGAAATGGGAGCCTTGCTACACTGATGGGCGGGATGTAAATTGCCAACAGCCACTCTGGAGAAGTGTACGGTGAGTCCTGAAACATCTGAAAAACACAGCTTAGAGAGCATAGGGCACTTCCACTCATGGGGGTATGAATTGGGAAAATTAAAAATCAGCAAGACACAAGCACCCCAAAGTTTAGGGCTGCTCTGTTGACAAGGACCTCCACTTCATTCCACCTTCAATATCCCAGGAAAGAGAAAAATGGGTAAAGAAGTTGTGGTCCTTATGTACAATGGAATATCACTCAGCCATGAAATCAATGTCATAAGGCTAGTAGCAGCATGATGAGTGGATTTAGGTACGACGATTCTAAGTGAAATAAGTCACACAGAAAAGGACACTTCTCATAAGGTATGACTGATAGAGGGAATGTAAAAACCGTTACACTTGAACTGAATTACAAAACAGAACAGAGTCACACATGCAGAAAACACACTATGGCTGCTTAACGGGAAAGGTGAGGTGGGGTGATACATAAAACAAGGGTATCAAATTAGCTCAGATACCGTTCCATAAACCCAATATGTAATAGACAAGACCTACTCCTTGCTCAGAGAACTGGACTCAACACGCCCTATTCACCGCACAAGATTATATCTGACTAGTAATAATCGTAAAGCCTATGTATTGATATCTCTCTGTTAGTGTGTCAAGTGGGTGTAAAGCGGCATAAACACAGCAGTGAAAAGCAGCTAAATCCCATTATGAAAATAAATTACTTTGAAAAGCCCATGAAACAAAGACAGTGAACGAGAGAGGAATTCTTACACAATGCGTTCAGGGGCTGTGATGCAACCTGGATTGACCATATCTAGACCCACAGCTGGATGAGACATAAGGGTGGACACTCTTGGGGCTGAGAGGTTTGGTGAGGTTGGGTGAGCAAACGCAGACCCTTTAAAGTAATACTGCATGGTACCCATCGCATGGGTCCCAAATCTCCAGGTTCAAGGGCATCTTCCTACATCAAAAACATGCATGAGAAACCCAGAAGATGGTACACAGTGTGATGGGGAAAGGTTTCTAAAACGCACCTCATTTCTCATCGCCTTGTGCCCGGGTTCGCCATTCCAGCCGCTTTACTAGCAAGCTCCCTACTTGGAGCATCAGCACCTTTAACCTCCTGTTCCGTACAGGTTGCAATTTGTCCTGAGGATAAACGGGAAGACGTGGAACCAACGAGAGACTAGCTCTTGGTGTTGGGACAGGCACAGGTCACCCTATTTTCCCATCAGAAAGAAGAATTAACCACAGGCTCAGCCTGCCCCCCGGAACCAGAACAGGGCCTGAAGCCATTCTGCGATTTTGCCGCCAGCTCCCATAAAAACGAGTTGTAAAATGGAGGTTCAGGGCACTGCAATTCACAAACCTGCAGAGTTATAAATGATAACTCTCGTCCACAAATATATTGAGGGAAGGCAAAGAAGAGGATTTGAAATCAAGGCAGAATTGCAGGAAAGAGATTTCAGGAGGTAGATTCGAATTGCATTTAAAGCACATGAAAAGCGGCAAAACGTTGACAATGATGCCCTTGGCCAAAAAGGGCGTATGCGTTTTTTCCTGAATATATTCAGGAAAAAACGCATACGCCCTTTTTGGCCAACCAAGCAACCTGGAAAGGCAAATCAGCGCTACAAACAAGTCTCGCTTCCCATCGGTCAAAAGGGCCATGCTGAAAAAAGTGTCAAAACCAGAAATGCAGGACAGGCCATGGAGAAATGGGAGCCTTGCTACACTGATGGGCGGGATGTAAATTGCCAACAGCCACTCTGGAGAAGTGTACGGTGAGTCCTGAAACATCTGAAAAACACAGCTTAGAGAGCATAGGGCACTTCCACTCATGGGGGTATGAATTGGGAAAATGAAAAATCAGCAAGACACAAGCACCCCAAAGTTTAGGGCTGCTCTGTTGACAAGGACCTCCACTTCATTCCACCTTAAATATCCCAGGAAAGAGAAAAATGGGTAAAGAAGTTGTGGTCCTTATGTACAATGGAATATCACTCAGCCATGAAATCAATGTCATAAGGCTAGTAGCAGCATGATGAGTGGATTTAGGTACGACGATTCTAAGTGAAATAAGTCACACAGAAAAGGACACTTCTCATAAGGTATCACTGATAGAGGGAATGTAAAAACCGTTACACTTGAACAGAATTACAAAACAGAACAGAGTCACACATGCAGAAAACACACTATGGCTGCTTAACGGGAAAGGTGAGGTGGAGTGATACATAAAACAAGGGTTTCAAATTAGCTCAGATACCGTTCCATAAACCCAATATGTAATAGACAAGACCTACTCCTTGCTCAGAGAACTGGACTCAACACGCCCTATTCACCGCACAAGAATATATCTGACTAGTAATAATCGTAAAGCCTATGTATTGATATCTCTCTGTTAGTGTGTCAAGTGGGTGTAAAGCGGCATAAACACAGCAGTGAAAAGCAGCTAAACCCCATTATAAAAATAAATTACTTTGAAACACCCATGAAACAAAGACAGTGAAAGAGAGAGAAATTCTTACACAATGCGTTCAGGGGCTGTGATGCAACCTGGATTGACCATATCTAGACTCACAGCTGGATCAGACATAAGGGTGGACACTCTTGGGGCTGAGAGGTTTGGTGAGGTTGGGTGAGCAAACGCAGACCCTTTAAAGTAATACTGCATGATACCCATCGCATGGGTCCCAAATCTCCAGGTTCAAGGGCATCTTCCTACATCAAAAACATGCATGAGAAACCCAGAAGATGGTACACCGTGTGATGGGGAAAGGTTTCTAAAACGCACCTCATTTCTCATCGCCTTGTGCCCGGGTTCGCCATTCCAGCCGCTTTACTAGCAAGCTCCCTACTTGGAGCATCAGCACCTTTAACCTCCTGTTCCGTACAGGTTGCAATTTGTCCTGAGGATAAACGGGAAGACGTGGAACCAACGAGAGACTAGCTCTTGGTGTTGGGACAGGCACAGGTCACTCTATTTTCCCATCAGAAAGAAGAATTAACCACAGGCTCAGCCTGCCCCCCGGAACCAGAACAGGGCCTGAAGCCATTCTGCGATTTTGCGGCCAGCTCCCATAAAAACGAGTTGTAAAATGGAGGTTCAGGGCACTGCAATTCACAAACCTGCAGAGTTATAAATGATAACTCTCGTCCACAAATATATTGAGGGAAGGCAAAGAAGAGGATTTGAAATCAAGGCAGAATTGCAGGAAAGAGATTTCAGGAGGTAGATTCGAATCGCCTTTAAAGCACATGAAAAGCGGCAAAACGTTGACAATGATGCCCTTGGCCAAAAAGGGCGTATGCGTTTTTTCCTGAATATATTCAGGAAAAAACGCATACGCCCTTTTTGGCCAACCAAGCAACCTGGAAAGGCAAATCAGCGCTACAAACAAGTCTCGCTTCCCATCGGTCAAAAGGGCCATGCTGAAAAAAGTGTCAAAACCAGAAATGCAGGACAGGCCATGGAGAAATGGGAGCCTTGCTACACTGATGGGCGGGATGTAAATTGCCAAGAGCCACTCTGGAGAAGTGTCCGGTGAGTCCTGAAACATCTGAAAAACACAGCTTAGAGAGCATAGGGCACTTCCACTCATGGGGGTATAAATTGGGAAAATTAAAAATCAGCAAGACACAAGCACCCCAAAGTTTAGGGCTGCTCTGTTGACAAGGACCTCCACTTCATTCCACCTTAAATATCCCAGGAAAGAGAAAAATGGGTAAAGAAGTTGTGGTCCTTATGTACAATGGAATATCACTCAGCCATGAAATCAATGTCATAAGGCTAGTAGCAGCATGATGAATGGATTTAGGTACGACGATTCTAAGTGAAATAAGTCACACAGAAAAGGACACTTCTCATAAGGTATCACTGATAGAGGGAATGTAAAAACCGTTACACTTGAACTGAATTACAAAACAGAACAGAGTCACACATGCAGAAAACACACTATGGCTGCTTAACGGGAAAGGTGAGGTGGAGTGATACATAAAACAAGGGTTTCAAATTAGCTCAGATACCGTTCCATAAACCCAATATGTAATAGACAAGACCTACTCCTTGCTCAGAGAACTGGACTCAACACGCCCTATTCACCGCACAAGAATATATCTGACTAGTAATAATCGTAAAGCCTATGTATTGATATCTCTCTGTTAGTGTGTCAAGTGGGTGTAAAGCGGCATAAACACAGCAGTGAAAAGCAGCTAAATCCCATTATGAAAATAAATTACTTTGAAAAGCCCATGAAACAAAGACAGTGAACGAGAGAGGAATTCTTACACAATGCGTTCAGGGGCTGTGATGCAACCTGGATTGACCATATCTAGACCCACAGCTGGATGAGACATAAGGGTGGACACTCTTGGGGCTGAGAGGTTTGGTGAGGTTGGGTGAGCAAACGCAGACCCTTTAAAGTAATACTGCATGATACCCATCGCATGGGTCCCAAATCTCCAGGTTCAAGGGCATCTTCCTACATCCAAAACATGCATGAGAAACCCAGAAGATGGTACACCGTGTGATGGGGAAAGGTTTCTAAAACGCACCTCATTTCTCATCGCCTTGTGCCCGGGTTCGCCATTCCAGCCGCTTTACTAGCAAGCTCCCTACTTGGAGCATCAGCACCTTTAACCTCCTGTTCCGTACAGGTTGCAATTTGTCCTGAGGATAAACGGGAAGACGTGGAACCAACGAGAGACTAGCTCTTGGTGTTGGGACAGGCACAGGTCACTCTATTTTCCCATCAGAAAGAAGAATTAACCACAGGCTCAGCCTGCCCCCCGGAACCAGAACAGGGCCTGAAGCCATTCTGCGATTTTGCCGCCAGCTCCCATAAAAACGAGTTGTAAAATGGAGGTTCAGGGCACTGCAATTCACAAACCTGCAGAGTTATAAATGATAACTCTCGTCCACAAATATATTGAGGGAAGGCAAAGAAGAGGATTTGAAATCAAGGCAGAATTGCAGGAAAGAGATTTCAGGAGGTAGATTCGAATCGCCTTTAAAGCACATGAAAAGCGGCAAAACGTTGACAATGATGCCCTTGGCCAAAAAGGGCGTATGCGTTTTTTCCTGAATATATTCAGGAAAAAACGCATACGCCCTTTTTGGCCAACCAAGCAACCTGGAAAGGCAAATCAGCGCTACAAACAAGTCTCGCTTCCCATCGGTCAAAAGGGCCATGCTGAAAAAAGTGTCAAAACCAGAAATGCAGGACAGGCCATGGAGAAATGGGAGCCTTGCTACACTGATGGGCGGGATGTAAATTGCCAACAGCCACTCTGGAGAAGTGTCCGGTGAGTCCTGAAACATCTGAAAAACACAGCTTAGAGAGCATAGGGCACTTCCACTCATGGGGGTATAAATTGGGAAAATTAAAAATCAGCAAGACACAAGCACCCCAAAGTTTAGGGCTGCTCTGTTGACAAGGACCTCCACTTCATTCCACCTTAAATATCCCAGGAAAGAGAAAAATGGGTAAAGAAGTTGTGGTCCTTATGTACAATGGAATATCACTCAGCCATGAAATCAATGTCATAAGGCTAGTAGCAGCATGATGAATGGATTTAGGTACGACGATTCTAAGTGAAATAAGTCACACAGAAAAGGACACTTCTCATAAGGTATCACTGATAGAGGGAATGTAAAAACCGTTACACTTGAACTGAATTACAAAACAGAACAGAGTCACACATGCAGAAAACACACTATGGCTGCTTAACGGGAAAGGTGAGGTGGGGTGATACATAAAACAAGGGTTTCAAATTAGCTCAGATACCGTTCCATAAACCCAATATGTAATAGACAAGACCTACTCCTTGCTCAGAGAACTGGACTCAACACGCCCTATTCACCGCACAAGAATATATCTGACTAGTAATAATCGTAAAGCCTATGTATTGATATCTCTCTGTTAGTGTGTCAAGTGGGTGTAAAGCGGCATAAACACAGCAGTGAAAAGCAGCTAAATCCCATTATGAAAATAAATTACTTTGAAAAACCCATGAAACAAAGACAGTGAACGAGAGAGGAATTCTTACACAATGCGTTCAGGGGCTGTGATGCAACCTGGATTGACCATATCTAGACCCACAGCTGGATGAGACATAAGGGTGGACACTCTTGGGGCTGAGAGGTTTGGTGAGGTTGGGTGAGCAAACGCAGACCCTTTAAAGTAATACTGCATGATACCCATCGCATGGGTCCCAAATCTCCAGGTTCAAGGGCATCTTCCTACATCAAAAACATGCATGAGAAACCCAGAAGATGGTACACCGTGTGATGGGGAAAGGTTTCTAAAACGCACCTCATTTCTCATCGCCTTGTGCCCGGGTTCGCCATTCCAGCCGCTTTACTAGCAAGCTCCCTACTTGGAGCATCAGCACCTTTAACCTCCTGTTCCGTACAGGTTGCAATTTGTCCTGAGGATAAACGGGAAGACGTGGAACCAACGAGAGACTAGCTCTTGGTGTTGGGACAGGCACAGGTCACTCTATTTTCCCATCAGAAAGAAGAATTAACCACAGGCTCAGCCTGCCCCCCGGAACCAGAACAGGGCCTGAAGCCATTCTGCGATTTTGCCGCCAGCTCCCATAAAAACGAGTTGTAAAATGGAGGTTCAGGGCACTGCAATTCACAAACCTGCAGAGTTATAAATGATAACTCTCGTCCACAAATATATTGAGGGAAGGCAAAGAAGAGGATTTGAAATCAAGGCAGAATTGCAGGAAAGAGATTTCAGGAGGTAGATTCGAATCGCCTTTAAAGCACATGAAAAGCGGCAAAACGTTGACAATGATGCCCTTGGCCAAAAAGGGCGTATGCGTTTTTTCCTGAATATATTCAGGAAAAAACGCATACGCCCTTTTTGGCCAACCAAGCAACCTGGAAAGGCAAATCAGCGCTACAAACAAGTCTCGCTTCCCATCGGTCAAAAGGGCCATGCTGAAAAAAGTGTCAAAACCAGAAATGCAGGACAGGCCATGGAGAAATGGGAGCCTTGCTACACTGATGGGCGGGATGTAAATTGCCAACAGCCACTCTGGAGAAGTGTCCGGTGAGTCCTGAAACATCTGAAAAACACAGCTTAGAGAGCATAGGGCACTTCCACTCATGGGGGTATAAATTGGGAAAATTAAAAATCAGCAAGACACAAGCACCCCAAAGTTTAGGGCTGCTCTGTTGACAAGGACCTCCACTTCATTCCACCTTAAATATCCCAGGAAAGAGAAAAATGGGTAAAGAAGTTGTGGTCCTTATGTACAATGGAATATCACTCAGCCATGAAATCAATGTCATAAGGCTAGTAGCAGCATGATGAATGGATTTAGGTACGACGATTCTAAGTGAAATAAGTCACACAGAAAAGGACACTTCTCATAAGGTATCACTGATAGAGGGAATGTAAAAACCGTTACACTTGAACTGAATTACAAAACAGAACAGAGTCACACATGCAGAAAACACACTATGGCTGCTTAACGGGAAAGGTGAGGTGGGGTGATACATAAAACAAGGGTTTCAAATTAGCTCAGATACCGTTCCATAAACCCAATATGTAATAGACAAGACCTACTCCTTGCTCAGAGAACTGGACTCAACACGCCCTATTCACCGCACAAGAATATATCTGACTAGTAATAATCGTAAAGCCTATGTATTGATATCTCTCTGTTAGTGTGTCAAGTGGGTGTAAAGCGGCATAAACACAGCAGTGAAAAGCAGCTAAACCCCATTATAAAAATAAATTACTTTGAAACACCCATGAAACAAAGACAGTGAAAGAGAGAGAAATTCTTACACAATGCGTTCAGGGGCTGTGATGCAACCTGGATTGACCATATCTAGACTCACAGCTGGATCAGACATAAGGGTGGACACTCTTGGGGCTGAGAGGTTTGGTGAGGTTGGGTGAGCAAACGCAGACCCTTTAAAGTAATACTGCATGATACCCATCGCATGGGTCCCAAATCTCCAGGTTCAAGGGCATCTTCCTACATCAAAAACATGCATGAGAAACCCAGAAGATGGTACACCGTGTGATGGGGAAAGGTTTCTAAAACGCACCTCATTTCTCATCGCCTTGTGCCCGGGTTCGCCATTCCAGCCGCTTTACTAGCAAGCTCCCTACTTGGAGCATCAGCACCTTTAACCTCCTGTTCCGTACAGGTTGCAATTTGTCCTGAGGATAAACGGGAAGACGTGGAACCAACGAGAGACTAGCTCTTGGTGTTGGGACAGGCACAGGTCACTCTATTTTCCCATCAGAAAGAAGAATTAACCACAGGCTCAGCCTGCCCCCCGGAACCAGAACAGGGCCTGAAGCCATTCTGCGATTTTGCGGCCAGCTCCCATAAAAACGAGTTGTAAAATGGAGGTTCAGGGCACTGCAATTCACAAACCTGCAGAGTTATAAATGATAACTCTCGTCCACAAATATATTGAGGGAAGGCAAAGAAGAGGATTTGAAATCAAGGCAGAATTGCAGGAAAGAGATTTCAGGAGGTAGATTCGAATCGCCTTTAAAGCACATGAAAAGCGGCAAAACGTTGACAATGATGCCCTTGGCCAAAAAGGGCGTATGCGTTTTTTCCTGAATATATTCAGGAAAAAACGCATACGCCCTTTTTGGCCAACCAAGCAACCTGGAAAGGCAAATCAGCGCTACAAACAAGTCTCGCTTCCCATCGGTCAAAAGGGCCATGCTGAAAAAAGTGTCAAAACCAGAAATGCAGGACAGGCCATGGAGAAATGGGAGCCTTGCTACACTGATGGGCGGGATGTAAATTGCCAAGAGCCACTCTGGAGAAGTGTCCGGTGAGTCCTGAAACATCTGAAAAACACAGCTTAGAGAGCATAGGGCACTTCCACTCATGGGGGTATAAATTGGGAAAATTAAAAATCAGCAAGACACAAGCACCCCAAAGTTTAGGGCTGCTCTGTTGACAAGGACCTCCACTTCATTCCACCTTAAATATCCCAGGAAAGAGAAAAATGGGTAAAGAAGTTGTGGTCCTTATGTACAATGGAATATCACTCAGCCATGAAATCAATGTCATAAGGCTAGTAGCAGCATGATGAATGGATTTAGGTACGACGATTCTAAGTGAAATAAGTCACACAGAAAAGGACACTTCTCATAAGGTATCACTGATAGAGGGAATGTAAAAACCGTTACACTTGAACTGAATTACAAAACAGAACAGAGTCACACATGCAGAAAACACACTATGGCTGCTTAACGGGAAAGGTGAGGTGGAGTGATACATAAAACAAGGGTTTCAAATTAGCTCAGATACCGTTCCATAAACCCAATATGTAATAGACAAGACCTACTCCTTGCTCAGAGAACTGGACTCAACACGCCCTATTCACCGCACAAGAATATATCTGACTAGTAATAATCGTAAAGCCTATGTATTGATATCTCTCTGTTAGTGTGTCAAGTGGGTGTAAAGCGGCATAAACACAGCAGTGAAAAGCAGCTAAATCCCATTATGAAAATAAATTACTTTGAAAAGCCCATGAAACAAAGACAGTGAACGAGAGAGGAATTCTTACACAATGCGTTCAGGGGCTGTGATGCAACCTGGATTGACCATATCTAGACCCACAGCTGGATGAGACATAAGGGTGGACACTCTTGGGGCTGAGAGGTTTGGTGAGGTTGGGTGAGCAAACGCAGACCCTTTAAAGTAATACTGCATGATACCCATCGCATGGGTCCCAAATCTCCAGGTTCAAGGGCATCTTCCTACATCCAAAACATGCATGAGAAACCCAGAAGATGGTACACCGTGTGATGGGGAAAGGTTTCTAAAACGCACCTCATTTCTCATCGCCTTGTGCCCGGGTTCGCCATTCCAGCCGCTTTACTAGCAAGCTCCCTACTTGGAGCATCAGCACCTTTAACCTCCTGTTCCGTACAGGTTGCAATTTGTCCTGAGGATAAACGGGAAGACGTGGAACCAACGAGAGACTAGCTCTTGGTGTTGGGACAGGCACAGGTCACTCTATTTTCCCATCAGAAAGAAGAATTAACCACAGGCTCAGCCTGCCCCCCGGAACCAGAACAGGGCCTGAAGCCATTCTGCGATTTTGCCGCCAGCTCCCATAAAAACGAGTTGTAAAATGGAGGTTCAGGGCACTGCAATTCACAAACCTGCAGAGTTATAAATGATAACTCTCGTCCACAAATATATTGAGGGAAGGCAAAGAAGAGGATTTGAAATCAAGGCAGAATTGCAGGAAAGAGATTTCAGGAGGTAGATTCGAATCGCCTTTAAAGCACATGAAAAGCGGCAAAACGTTGACAATGATGCCCTTGGCCAAAAAGGGCGTATGCGTTTTTTCCTGAATATATTCAGGAAAAAACGCATACGCCCTTTTTGGCCAACCAAGCAACCTGGAAAGGCAAATCAGCGCTACAAACAAGTCTCGCTTCCCATCGGTCAAAAGGGCCATGCTGAAAAAAGTGTCAAAACCAGAAATGCAGGACAGGCCATGGAGAAATGGGAGCCTTGCTACACTGATGGGCGGGATGTAAATTGCCAACAGCCACTCTGGAGAAGTGTCCGGTGAGTCCTGAAACATCTGAAAAACACAGCTTAGAGAGCATAGGGCACTTCCACTCATGGGGGTATAAATTGGGAAAATTAAAAATCAGCAAGACACAAGCACCCCAAAGTTTAGGGCTGCTCTGTTGACAAGGACCTCCACTTCATTCCACCTTAAATATCCCAGGAAAGAGAAAAATGGGTAAAGAAGTTGTGGTCCTTATGTACAATGGAATATCACTCAGCCATGAAATCAATGTCATAAGGCTAGTAGCAGCATGATGAATGGATTTAGGTACGACGATTCTAAGTGAAATAAGTCACACAGAAAAGGACACTTCTCATAAGGTATCACTGATAGAGGGAATGTAAAAACCGTTACACTTGAACTGAATTACAAAACAGAACAGAGTCACACATGCAGAAAACACACTATGGCTGCTTAACGGGAAAGGTGAGGTGGGGTGATACATAAAACAAGGGTTTCAAATTAGCTCAGATACCGTTCCATAAACCCAATATGTAATAGACAAGACCTACTCCTTGCTCAGAGAACTGGACTCAACACGCCCTATTCACCGCACAAGAATATATCTGACTAGTAATAATCGTAAAGCCTATGTATTGATATCTCTCTGTTAGTGTGTCAAGTGGGTGTAAAGCGGCATAAACACAGCAGTGAAAAGCAGCTAAATCCCATTATGAAAATAAATTACTTTGAAAAACCCATGAAACAAAGACAGTGAACGAGAGAGGAATTCTTACACAATGCGTTCAGGGGCTGTGATGCAACCTGGATTGACCATATCTAGACCCACAGCTGGATGAGACATAAGGGTGGACACTCTTGGGGCTGAGAGGTTTGGTGAGGTTGGGTGAGCAAACGCAGACCCTTTAAAGTAATACTGCATGATACCCATCGCATGGGTCCCAAATCTCCAGGTTCAAGGGCATCTTCCTACATCAAAAACATGCATGAGAAACCCAGAAGATGGTACACCGTGTGATGGGGAAAGGTTTCTAAAACGCACCTCATTTCTCATCGCCTTGTGCCCGGGTTCGCCATTCCAGCCGCTTTACTAGCAAGCTCCCTACTTGGAGCATCAGCACCTTTAACCTCCTGTTCCGTACAGGTTGCAATTTGTCCTGAGGATAAACGGGAAGACGTGGAACCAACGAGAGACTAGCTCTTGGTGTTGGGACAGGCACAGGTCACTCTATTTTCCCATCAGAAAGAAGAATTAACCACAGGCTCAGCCTGCCCCCCGGAACCAGAACAGGGCCTGAAGCCATTCTGCGATTTTGCCGCCAGCTCCCATAAAAACGAGTTGTAAAATGGAGGTTCAGGGCACTGCAATTCACAAACCTGCAGAGTTATAAATGATAACTCTCGTCCACAAATATATTGAGGGAAGGCAAAGAAGAGGATTTGAAATCAAGGCAGAATTGCAGGAAAGAGATTTCAGGAGGTAGATTCGAATCGCCTTTAAAGCACATGAAAAGCGGCAAAACGTTGACAATGATGCCCTTGGCCAAAAAGGGCGTATGCGTTTTTTCCTGAATATATTCAGGAAAAAACGCATACGCCCTTTTTGGCCAACCAAGCAACCTGGAAAGGCAAATCAGCGCTACAAACAAGTCTCGCTTCCCATCGGTCAAAAGGGCCATGCTGAAAAAAGTGTCAAAACCAGAAATGCAGGACAGGCCATGGAGAAATGGGAGCCTTGCTACACTGATGGGCGGGATGTAAATTGCCAACAGCCACTCTGGAGAAGTGTCCGGTGAGTCCTGAAACATCTGAAAAACACAGCTTAGAGAGCATAGGGCACTTCCACTCATGGGGGTATAAATTGGGAAAATTAAAAATCAGCAAGACACAAGCACCCCAAAGTTTAGGGCTGCTCTGTTGACAAGGACCTCCACTTCATTCCACCTTAAATATCCCAGGAAAGAGAAAAATGGGTAAAGAAGTTGTGGTCCTTATGTACAATGGAATATCACTCAGCCATGAAATCAATGTCATAAGGCTAGTAGCAGCATGATGAATGGATTTAGGTACGACGATTCTAAGTGAAATAAGTCACACAGAAAAGGACACTTCTCATAAGGTATCACTGATAGAGGGAATGTAAAAACCGTTACACTTGAACTGAATTACAAAACAGAACAGAGTCACACATGCAGAAAACACACTATGGCTGCTTAACGGGAAAGGTGAGGTGGGGTGATACATAAAACAAGGGTTTCAAATTAGCTCAGATACCGTTCCATAAACCCAATATGTAATAGACAAGACCTACTCCTTGCTCAGAGAACTGGACTCAACACGCCCTATTCACCGCACAAGAATATATCTGACTAGTAATAATCGTAAAGCCTATGTATTGATATCTCTCTGTTAGTGTGTCAAGTGGGTGTAAAGCGGCATAAACACAGCAGTGAAAAGCAGCTAAATCCCATTATGAAAATAAATTACTTTGAAAAACCCATGAAACAAAGACAGTGAACGAGAGAGGAATTCTTACACAATGCGTTCAGGGGCTGTGATGCAACCTGGATTGACCATATCTAGACCCACAGCTGGATGAGACATAAGGGTGGACACTCTTGGGGCTGAGAGGTTTGGTGAGGTTGGGTGAGCAAACGCAGACCCTTTAAAGTAATACTGCATGATACCCATCGCATGGGTCCCAAATCTCCAGGTTCAAGGGCATCTTCCTACATCAAAAACATGCATGAGAAACCCAGAAGATGGTACACCGTGTGATGGGGAAAGGTTTCTAAAACGCACCTCATTTCTCATCGCTTTGTGCCCGGGTTCGCCATTCCAGCCGCTTTACTAGCAAGCTCCCTACTTGGAGCATCAGCACCTTTAACCTCCTGTTCCGTACAGGTTGCAATTTGTCCTGAGGATAAACGGGAAGACGTGGAACCAACGAGAGACTAGCTCTTGGTGTTGGGACAGGCACAGGTCACTCTATTTTCCCATCAGAAAGAAGAATTAACCACAGGCTCAGCCTGCCCCCCGGAACCAGAACAGGGCCTGAAGCCATTCTGCGATTTTGCCGCCAGCTCCCATAAAAACGAGTTGTAAAATGGAGGTTCAGGGCACTGCAATTCACAAACCTGCAGAGTTATAAATGATAACTCTCGTCCACAAATATATTGAGGGAAGGCAAAGAAGAGGATTCGAAATCAAGGCAGAATTGCAGGAAAGAGATTTCAGGAGGTAGATTCGAATCGCCTTTAAAGCACATGAAAAGCGGCAAAACGTTGACAATGATGCCCTTGGCCAAAAAGGGCGTATGCGTTTTTTCCTGAATATATTCAGGAAAAAACGCATACGCCCTTTTTGGCCAACCAAGCAACCTGGAAAGGCAAATCAGCGCTACAAACAAGTCTCGCTTCCCATCGGTCAAAAGGGCCATGCTGAAAAAAGTGTCAAAACCAGAAATGCAGGACAGGCCATGGAGAAATGGGAGCCTTGCTACACTGATGGGCGGGATGTAAATTGCCAACAGCCACTCTGGAGAAGTGTCCGGTGAGTCCTGAAACATCTGAAAAACACAGCTTAGAGAGCATAGGGCACTTCCACTCATGGGGGTATAAATTGGGAAAATTAAAAATCAGCAAGACACAAGCACCCCAAAGTTTAGGGCTGCTCTGTTGACAAGGACCTCCACTTCATTCCACCTTAAATATCCCAGGAAAGAGAAAAATGGGTAAAGAAGTTGTGGTCCTTATGTACAATGGAATATCACTCAGCCATGAAATCAATGTCATAAGGCTAGTAGCAGCATGATGAATGGATTTAGGTACGACGATTCTAAGTGAAATAAGTCACACAGAAAAGGACACTTCTCATAAGGTATCACTGATAGAGGGAATGTAAAAACCGTTACACTTGAACTGAATTACAAAACAGAACAGAGTCACACATGCAGAAAACACACTATGGCTGCTTAACGGGAAAGGTGAGGTGGGGTGATACATAAAACAAGGGTTTCAAATTAGCTCAGATACCGTTCCATAAACCCAATATGTAATAGACAAGACCTACTCCTTGCTCAGAGAACTGGACTCAACACGCCCTATTCACCGCACAAGAATATATCTGACTAGTAATAATCGTAAAGCCTATGTATTGATATCTCTCTGTTAGTGTGTCAAGTGGGTGTAAAGCGGCATAAACACAGCAGTGAAAAGCAGCTAAATCCCATTATGAAAATAAATTACTTTGAAAAACCCATGAAACAAAGACAGTGAACGAGAGAGGAATTCTTACACAATGCGTTCAGGGGCTGTGATGCAACCTGGATTGACCATATCTAGACCCACAGCTGGATGAGACATAAGGGTGGACACTCTTGGGGCTGAGAGGTTTGGTGAGGTTGGGTGAGCAAACGCAGACCCTTTAAAGTAATACTGCATGATACCCATCGCATGGGTCCCAAATCTCCAGGTTCAAGGGCATCTTCCTACATCAAAAACATGCATGAGAAACCCAGAAGATGGTACACCGTGTGATGGGGAAAGGTTTCTAAAACGCACCTCATTTCTCATCGCCTTGTGCCCGGGTTCGCCATTCCAGCCGCTTTACTAGCAAGCTCCCTACTTGGAGCATCAGCACCTTTAACCTCCTGTTCCGTACAGGTTGCAATTTGTCCTGAGGATAAACGGGAAGACGTGGAACCAACGAGAGACTAGCTCTTGGTGTTGGGACAGGCACAGGTCACTCTATTTTCCCATCAGAAAGAAGAATTAACCACAGGCTCAGCCTGCCCCCCGGAACCAGAACAGGGCCTGAAGCCATTCTGCGATTTTGCCGCCAGCTCCCATAAAAACGAGTTGTAAAATGGAGGTTCAGGGCACTGCAATTCACAAACCTGCAGAGTTATAAATGATAACTCTCGTCCACAAATATATTGAGGGAAGGCAAAGAAGAGGATTTGAAATCAAGGCAGAATTGCAGGAAAGAGATTTCAGGAGGTAGATTCGAATCGCCTTTAAAGCACATGAAAAGCGGCAAAACGTTGACAATGATGCCCTTGGCCAAAAAGGGCGTATGCGTTTTTTCCTGAATATATTCAGGAAAAAACGCATACGCCCTTTTTGGCCAACCAAGCAACCTGGAAAGGCAAATCAGCGCTACAAACAAGTCTCGCTTCCCATCGGTCAAAAGGGCCATGCTGAAAAAAGTGTCAAAACCAGAAATGCAGGACAGGCCATGGAGAAATGGGAGCCTTGCTACACTGATGGGCGGGATGTAAATTGCCAACAGCCACTCTGGAGAAGTGTCCGGTGAGTCCTGAAACATCTGAAAAACACAGCTTAGAGAGCATAGGGCACTTCCACTCATGGGGGTATAAATTGGGAAAATTAAAAATCAGCAAGACACAAGCACCCCAAAGTTTAGGGCTGCTCTGTTGACAAGGACCTCCACTTCATTCCACCTTAAATATCCCAGGAAAGAGAAAAATGGGTAAAGAAGTTGTGGTCCTTATGTACAATGGAATATCACTCAGCCATGAAATCAATGTCATAAGGCTAGTAGCAGCATGATGAATGGATTTAGGTACGACGATTCTAAGTGAAATAAGTCACACAGAAAAGGACACTTCTCATAAGGTATCACTGATAGAGGGAATGTAAAAACCGTTACACTTGAACTGAATTACAAAACAGAACAGAGTCACACATGCAGAAAACACACTATGGCTGCTTAACGGGAAAGGTGAGGTGGGGTGATACATAAAACAAGGGTTTCAAATTAGCTCAGATACCGTTCCATAAACCCAATATGTAATAGACAAGACCTACTCCTTGCTCAGAGAACTGGACTCAACACGCCCTATTCACCGCACAAGAATATATCTGACTAGTAATAATCGTAAAGCCTATGTATTGATATCTCTCTGTTAGTGTGTCAAGTGGGTGTAAAGCGGCATAAACACAGCAGTGAAAAGCAGCTAAATCCCATTATGAAAATAAATTACTTTGAAAAACCCATGAAACAAAGACAGTGAACGAGAGAGGAATTCTTACACAATGCGTTCAGGGGCTGTGATGCAACCTGGATTGACCATATCTAGACCCACAGCTGGATGAGACATAAGGGTGGACACTCTTGGGGCTGAGAGGTTTGGTGAGGTTGGGTGAGCAAACGCAGACCCTTTAAAGTAATACTGCATGATACCCATCGCATGGGTCCCAAATCTCCAGGTTCAAGGGCATCTTCCTACATCAAAAACATGCATGAGAAACCCAGAAGATGGTACACCGTGTGATGGGGAAAGGTTTCTAAAACGCACCTCATTTCTCATCGCCTTGTGCCCGGGTTCGCCATTCCAGCCGCTTTACTAGCAAGCTCCCTACTTGGAGCATCAGCACCTTTAACCTCCTGTTCCGTACAGGTTGCAATTTGTCCTGAGGATAAACGGGAAGACGTGGAACCAACGAGAGACTAGCTCTTGGTGTTGGGACAGGCACAGGTCACTCTATTTTCCCATCAGAAAGAAGAATTAACCACAGGCTCAGCCTGCCCCCCGGAACCAGAACAGGGCCTGAAGCCATTCTGCGATTTTGCCGCCAGCTCCCATAAAAACGAGTTGTAAAATGGAGGTTCAGGGCACTGCAATTCACAAACCTGCAGAGTTATAAATGATAACTCTCGTCCACAAATATATTGAGGGAAGGCAAAGAAGAGGATTTGAAATCAAGGCAGAATTGCAGGAAAGAGATTTCAGGAGGTAGATTCGAATCGCCTTTAAAGCACATGAAAAGCGGCAAAACGTTGACAATGATGCCCTTGGCCAAAAAGGGCGTATGCGTTTTTTCCTGAATATATTCAGGAAAAAACGCATACGCCCTTTTTGGCCAACCAAGCAACCTGGAAAGGCAAATCAGCGCTACAAACAAGTCTCGCTTCCCATCGGTCAAAAGGGCCATGCTGAAAAAAGTGTCAAAACCAGAAATGCAGGACAGGCCATGGAGAAATGGGAGCCTTGCTACACTGATGGGCGGGATGTAAATTGCCAACAGCCACTCTGGAGAAGTGTCCGGTGAGTCCTGAAACATCTGAAAAACACAGCTTAGAGAGCATAGGGCACTTCCACTCATGGGGGTATAAATTGGGAAAATTAAAAATCAGCAAGACACAAGCACCCCAAAGTTTAGGGCTGCTCTGTTGACAAGGACCTCCACTTCATTCCACCTTAAATATCCCAGGAAAGAGAAAAATGGGTAAAGAAGTTGTGGTCCTTATGTACAATGGAATATCACTCAGCCATGAAATCAATGTCATAAGGCTAGTAGCAGCATGATGAATGGATTTAGGTACGACGATTCTAAGTGAAATAAGTCACACAGAAAAGGACACTTCTCATAAGGTATCACTGATAGAGGGAATGTAAAAACCGTTACACTTGAACTGAATTACAAAACAGAACAGAGTCACACATGCAGAAAACACACTATGGCTGCTTAACGGGAAAGGTGAGGTGGGGTGATACATAAAACAAGGGTTTCAAATTAGCTCAGATACCGTTCCATAAACCCAATATGTAATAGACAAGACCTACTCCTTGCTCAGAGAACTGGACTCAACACGCCCTATTCACCGCACAAGAATATATCTGACTAGTAATAATCGTAAAGCCTATGTATTGATATCTCTCTGTTAGTGTGTCAAGTGGGTGTAAAGCGGCATAAACACAGCAGTGAAAAGCAGCTAAATCCCATTATGAAAATAAATTACTTTGAAAAACCCATGAAACAAAGACAGTGAACGAGAGAGGAATTCTTACACAATGCGTTCAGGGGCTGTGATGCAACCTGGATTGACCATATCTAGACCCACAGCTGGATGAGACATAAGGGTGGACACTCTTGGGGCTGAGAGGTTTGGTGAGGTTGGGTGAGCAAACGCAGACCCTTTAAAGTAATACTGCATGATACCCATCGCATGGGTCCCAAATCTCCAGGTTCAAGGGCATCTTCCTACATCAAAAACATGCATGAGAAACCCAGAAGATGGTACACCGTGTGATGGGGAAAGGTTTCTAAAACGCACCTCATTTCTCATCGCTTTGTGCCCGGGTTCGCCATTCCAGCCGCTTTACTAGCAAGCTCCCTACTTGGAGCATCAGCACCTTTAACCTCCTGTTCCGTACAGGTTGCAATTTGTCCTGAGGATAAACGGGAAGACGTGGAACCAACGAGAGACTAGCTCTTGGTGTTGGGACAGGCACAGGTCACTCTATTTTCCCATCAGAAAGAAGAATTAACCACAGGCTCAGCCTGCCCCCCGGAACCAGAACAGGGCCTGAAGCCATTCTGCGATTTTGCCGCCAGCTCCCATAAAAACGAGTTGTAAAATGGAGGTTCAGGGCACTGCAATTCACAAACCTGCAGAGTTATAAATGATAACTCTCGTCCACAAATATATTGAGGGAAGGCAAAGAAGAGGATTCGAAATCAAGGCAGAATTGCAGGAAAGAGATTTCAGGAGGTAGATTCGAATCGCCTTTAAAGCACATGAAAAGCGGCAAAACGTTGACAATGATGCCCTTGGCCAAAAAGGGCGTATGCGTTTTTTCCTGAATATATTCAGGAAAAAACGCATACGCCCTTTTTGGCCAACCAAGCAACCTGGAAAGGCAAATCAGCGCTACAAACAAGTCTCGCTTCCCATCGGTCAAAAGGGCCATGCTGAAAAAAGTGTCAAAACCAGAAATGCAGGACAGGCCATGGAGAAATGGGAGCCTTGCTACACTGATGGGCGGGATGTAAATTGCCAACAGCCACTCTGGAGAAGTGTCCGGTGAGTCCTGAAACATCTGAAAAACACAGCTTAGAGAGCATAGGGCACTTCCACTCATGGGGGTATAAATTGGGAAAATTAAAAATCAGCAAGACACAAGCACCCCAAAGTTTAGGGCTGCTCTGTTGACAAGGACCTCCACTTCATTCCACCTTAAATATCCCAGGAAAGAGAAAAATGGGTAAAGAAGTTGTGGTCCTTATGTACAATGGAATATCACTCAGCCATGAAATCAATGTCATAAGGCTAGTAGCAGCATGATGAATGGATTTAGGTACGACGATTCTAAGTGAAATAAGTCACACAGAAAAGGACACTTCTCATAAGGTATCACTGATAGAGGGAATGTAAAAACCGTTACACTTGAACTGAATTACAAAACAGAACAGAGTCACACATGCAGAAAACACACTATGGCTGCTTAACGGGAAAGGTGAGGTGGGGTGATACATAAAACAAGGGTTTCAAATTAGCTCAGATACCGTTCCATAAACCCAATATGTAATAGACAAGACCTACTCCTTGCTCAGAGAACTGGACTCAACACGCCCTATTCACCGCACAAGAATATATCTGACTAGTAATAATCGTAAAGCCTATGTATTGATATCTCTCTGTTAGTGTGTCAAGTGGGTGTAAAGCGGCATAAACACAGCAGTGAAAAGCAGCTAAATCCCATTATGAAAATAAATTACTTTGAAAAACCCATGAAACAAAGACAGTGAACGAGAGAGGAATTCTTACACAATGCGTTCAGGGGCTGTGATGCAACCTGGATTGACCATATCTAGACCCACAGCTGGATGAGACATAAGGGTGGACACTCTTGGGGCTGAGAGGTTTGGTGAGGTTGGGTGAGCAAACGCAGACCCTTTAAAGTAATACTGCATGATACCCATCGCATGGGTCCCAAATCTCCAGGTTCAAGGGCATCTTCCTACATCAAAAACATGCATGAGAAACCCAGAAGATGGTACACCTTGTGATGGGGAAAGATTTCTAAAACGCACCTCATTTCTCATCGCCTTGTGCCCGGGTTCGCCATTCCAGCCGCTTTACTAGCAAGCTCCCTACTTGGAGCATCAGCACCTTTAACCTCCTGTTCCGTACAGGTTGCAATTTGTCCTGAGGATAAACGGGAAGACGTGGAACCAACGAGAGACTAGCTCTTGGTGTTGGGACAGGCACAGGTCACTCTATTTTCCCATCAGAAAGAAGAATTAACCACAGGCTCAGCCTGCCCCCCGGAACCAGAACAGGGCCTGAAGCCATTCTGCGATTTTGCCGCCAGCTCCCATAAAAACGAGTTGTAAAATGGAGGTTCAGGGCACTGCAATTCACAAACCTGCAGAGTTATAAATGATAACTCTCGTCCACAAATATATTGAGGGAAGGCAAAGAAGAGGATTTGAAATCAAGGCAGAATTGCAGGAAAGAGATTTCAGGAGGTAGATTCGAATCGCCTTTAAAGCACATGAAAAGCGGCAAAACGTTGACAATGATGCCCTTGGCCAAAAAGGGCGTATGCGTTTTTTCCTGAATATATTCAGGAAAAAACGCATACGCCCTTTTTGGCCAACCAAGCAACCTGGAAAGGCAAATCAGCGCTACAAACAAGTCTCGCTTCCCATCGGTCAAAAGGGCCATGCTGAAAAAAGTGTCAAAACCAGAAATGCAGGACAGGCCATGGAGAAATGGGAGCCTTGCTACACTGATGGGCGGGATGTAAATTGCCAACAGCCACTCTGGAGAAGTGTACGGTGAGTCCTGAAACATCTGAAAAACACAGCTTAGAGAGCATAGGGCACTTCCACTCATGGGGGTATGAATTGGGAAAATGAAAAATCAGCAAGACACAAGCACCCCAAAGTTTAGGGCTGCTCTGTTGACAAGGACCTCCACTTCATTCCACCTTCAATATCCCAGGAAAGAGAAAAATGGGTAAAGAAGTTGTGGTCCTTATGTACAATGGAATATCACTCAGCCATGAAATCAATGTCATAAGGCTAGTAGCAGCATGATGAGTGGATTTAGGTACGACGATTCTAAGTGAAATAAGTCACACAGAAAAGGACACTTCTCATAAGGTATGACTGATAGAGGGAATGTAAAAACCGTTACACTTGAACTGAATTACAAAACAGAACAGAGTCACACATGCAGAAAACACACTATGGCTGCTTAACGGGAAAGGTGAGGTGGGGTGATACATAAAACAAGGGTATCAAATTAGCTCAGATACCGTTCCATAAACCCAATATGTAATAGACAAGACCTACTCCTTGCTCAGAGAACTGGACTCAACACGCCCTATTCACCGCACAAGATTATATCTGACTAGTAATAATCGTAAAGCCTATGTATTGATATCTCTCTGTTAGTGTGTCAAGTGGGTGTAAAGCGGCATAAACACAGCAGTGAAAAGCAGCTAAATCCCATTATGAAAATAAATTACTTTGAAAAACCCATGAAACAAAGACAGTGAACGAGAGAGGAATTCTTACACAATGCGTTCAGGGGCTGTGATGCAACCTGGATTGACCATATCTAGACCCACAGCTGGATGAGACATAAGGGTGGACACTCTTGGGGCTGAGAGGTTTGGTGAGGTTGGGTGAGCAAACGCAGACCCTTTAAAGTAATACTGCATGGTACCCATCGCATGGGTCCCAAATCTCCAGCTTCAAGGGCATCTTCCTACATCAAAAACATGCATGAGAAACCCAGAAGATGGTACACAGTGTGATGGGGAAAGGTTTCTAAAACGCACCTCATTTCTCATCGCCTTGTGCCCGGGTTCGCCATTCCAGCCGCTTTACTAGCAAGCTCCCTACTTGGAGCATCAGCACCTTTAACCTCCTGTTCCGTACAGGTTGCAATTTGTCCTGAGGATAAACGGGAAGACGTGGAACCAACGAGAGACTAGCTCTTGGTGTTGGGACAGGCACAGGTCACTCTATTTTCCCATCAGAAAGAAGAATTAACCACAGGCTCAGCCTGCCCCCCGGAACCAGAACAGGGCCTGAAGCCATTCTGCGATTTTGCGGCCAGCTCCCATAAAAACGAGTTGTAAAATGGAGGTTCAGGGCACTGCAATTCACAAACCTGCAGAGTTATAAATGATAACTCTCGTCCACAAATATATTGAGGGAAGGCAAAGAAGAGGATTTGAAATCAAGGCAGAATTGCAGGAAAGAGATTTCAGGAGGTAGATTCGAATTGCATTTAAAGCACATGAAAAGCGGCAAAACGTTGACAATGATGCCCTTGGCCAAAAAGGGCGTATGCGTTTTTTCCTGAATATATTCAGGAAAAAACGCATACGCCCTTTTTGGCCAACCAAGCAACCTGGAAAGGCAAATCAGCGCTACAAACAAGTCTCGCTTCCCATCGGTCAAAAGGGCCATGCTGAAAAAAGTGTCAAAACCAGAAATGCAGGACAGGCCATGGAGAAATGGGAGCCTTGCTACACTGATGGGCGGGATGTAAATTGCCAACAGCCACTCTGGAGAAGTGTACGGTGAGTCCTGAAACATCTGAAAAACACAGCTTAGAGAGCATAGGGCACTTCCACTCATGGGGGTATGAATTGGGAAAATGAAAAATCAGCAAGACACAAGCACCCCAAAGTTTAGGGCTGCTCTGTTGACAAGGACCTCCACTTCATTCCACCTTAAATATCCCAGGAAAGAGAAAAATGGGTAAAGAAGTTGTGGTCCTTATGTACAATGGAATATCACTCAGCCATGAAATCAATGTCATAAGGCTAGTAGCAGCATGATGAGTGGATTTAGGAACGACGATTCTAAGTGAAATAAGTCACACAGAAAAGGACACTTCTCATAAGGTATCACTGATAGAGGGAATGTAAAAACCGTTACACTTGAACTGAATTACAAAACAGAACAGAGTCACACATGCAGAAAACACACTATGGCTGCTTAACGGGAAAGGTGAGGTGGGGTGATACATAAAACAAGGGTATCAAATTAGCTCAGATACCATTCCATAAACCCAATATGTAATAGACAAGACCTACTCCTTGCTCAGAGAACTGGACTCAACACGCCCTATTCACCGCACAAGAATATATCTGACTAATAATAATCGTAAAACCTATGTATTGATATCTCTCTGTTAGTGTGTCAAGTGGGTGTAAAGCGGCATAAACACAGCAGTGAAAAGCAGCTAAACCCCATTATAAAAATAAATTACTTTGAAACACCCATGAAACAAAGACAGTGAAAGAGAGAGAAATTCTTACACAATGCGTTCAGGGGCTGTGATGCAACCTGGATTGACCATATCTAGACCCACAGCTGGATCAGACATAAGGGTGGACACTCTTGGGGCTGAGAGGTTTGGTGAGGTTGGGTGAGCAAACGCAGACCCTTTAAAGTAATACTGCATGATACCCATCGCATGGGTCCCAAATCTCCAGGTTCAAGGGCATCTTCCTACATCAAAAACATGCATGAGAAACCCAGAAGATGGTACACCTTGTGATGGGGAAAGGTTTCTAAAACGCACCTCATTTCTCATCGCCTTGTGCCCGGGTTCGCCATTCCAGCCGCTTTACTAGCAAGCTCCCTACTTGGAGCATCAGCACCTTTAACCTCCTGTTCCGTACAGGTTGCAATTTGTCCTGAGGATAAACGGGAAGACGTGGAACCAACGAGAGACTAGCTCTTGGTGTTGGGACAGGCACAGGTCACTCTATTTTCCCATCAGAAAGAAGAATTAACCACAGGCTCAGCCTGCCCCCCGGAACCAGAACAGGGCCTGAAGCCATTCTGCGATTTTGCCGCCAGCTCCCATAAAAACGAGTTGTAAAATGGAGGTTCAGGGCACTGCAATTCACAAACCTGCAGAGTTATAAATGATAACTCTCGTCCACAAATATATTGAGGGAAGGCAAAGAAGAGGATTTGAAATCAAGGCAGAATTGCAGGAAAGAGATTTCAGGAGGTAGATTCGAATCGCCTTTAAAGCACATGAAAAGCGGCAAAACGTTGACAATGATGCCCTTGGCCAAAAAGGGCGTATGCGTTTTTTCCTGAATATATTCAGGAAAAAACGCATACGCCCTTTTTGGCCAACCAAGCAACCTGGAAAGGCAAATCAGCGCTACAAACAAGTCTCGCTTCCCATCGGTCAAAAGGGCCATGCTGAAAAAAGTGTCAAAACCAGAAATGCAGGACAGGCCATGGAGAAATGGGAGCCTTGCTACACTGATGGGCGGGATGTAAATTGCCAACAGCCACTCTGGAGAAGTGTACGGTGAGTCCTGAAACATCTGAAAAACACAGCTTAGAGAGCATAGGGCACTTCCACTCATGGGGGTATGAATTGGGAAAATGAAAAATCAGCAAGACACAAGCACCCCAAAGTTTAGGGCTGCTCTGTTGACAAGGACCTCCACTTCATTCCACCTTAAATATCCCAGGAAAGAGAAAAATGGGTAAAGAAGTTGTGGTCCTTATGTACAATGGAATATCACTCAGCCATGAAATCAATGTCATAAGGCTAGTAGCAGCATGATGAGTGGATTTAGGTACGACGATTCTAAGTGAAATAAGTCACACAGAAAAGGACACTTCTCATAAGGTATCACTGATAGAGGGAATGTAAAAACCGTTACACTTGAACTGAATTACAAAACAGAACAGAGTCACACATGCAGAAAACACACTATGGCTGCTTAACGGGAAAGGTGAGGTGGGGTGATACATAAAACAAGGGTATCAAATTAGCTCAGATACCGTTCCATAAACCCAATATGTAATAGACAAGACCTACTCCTTGCTCAGAGAACTGGACTCAACACGCCCTATTCACCGCACAAGATTATATCTGACTAGTAATAATCGTAAAGCCTATGTATTGATATCTCTCTGTTAGTGTGTCAAGTGGGTGTAAAGCGGCATAAACACAGCAGTGAAAAGCAGCTAAATCCCATTATGAAAATAAATTACTTTGAAAAACCCATGAAACAAAGACAGTGAACGAGAGAGGAATTCTTACACAATGCGTTCAGGGGCTGTGATGCAACCTGGATTGACCATATCTAGACCCACAGCTGGATGAGACATAAGGGTGGACACTCTTGGGGCTGAGAGGTTTGGTGAGGTTGGGTGAGCAAACGCAGACCCTTTAAAGTAATACTGCATGGTACCCATCGCATGGGTCCCAAATCTCCAGCTTCAAGGGCATCTTCCTACATCAAAAACATGCATGAGAAACCCAGAAGATGGTACACAGTGTGATGGGGAAAGGTTTCTAAAACGCACCTCATTTCTCATCGCCTTGTGCCCGGGTTCGCCATTCCAGCCGCTTTACTAGCAAGCTCCCTACTTGGAGCATCAGCACCTTTAACCTCCTGTTCCGTACAGGTTGCAATTTGTCCTGAGGATAAACGGGAAGACGTGGAACCAACGAGAGACTAGCTCTTGGTGTTGGGACAGGCACAGGTCACTCTATTTTCCCATCAGAAAGAAGAATTAACCACAGGCTCAGCCTGCCCCCCGGAACCAGAACAGGGCCTGAAGCCATTCTGCGATTTTGCGGCCAGCTCCCATAAAAACGAGTTGTAAAATGGAGGTTCAGGGCACTGCAATTCACAAACCTGCAGAGTTATAAATGATAACTCTCGTCCACAAATATATTGAGGGAAGGCAAAGAAGAGGATTTGAAATCAAGGCAGAATTGCAGGAAAGAGATTTCAGGAGGTAGATTCGAATTGCATTTAAAGCACATGAAAAGCGGCAAAACGTTGACAATGATGCCCTTGGCCAAAAAGGGCGTATGCGTTTTTTCCTGAATATATTCAGGAAAAAACGCATACGCCCTTTTTGGCCAACCAAGCAACCTGGAAAGGCAAATCAGCGCTACAAACAAGTCTCGCTTCCCATCGGTCAAAAGGGCCATGCTGAAAAAAGTGTCAAAACCAGAAATGCAGGACAGGCCATGGAGAAATGGGAGCCTTGCTACACTGATGGGCGGGATGTAAATTGCCAACAGCCACTCTGGAGAAGTGTACGGTGAGTCCTGAAACATCTGAAAAACACAGCTTAGAGAGCATAGGGCACTTCCACTCATGGGGGTATGAATTGGGAAAATGAAAAATCAGCAAGACACAAGCACCCCAAAGTTTAGGGCTGCTCTGTTGACAAGGACCTCCACTTCATTCCACCTTAAATATCCCAGGAAAGAGAAAAATGGGTAAAGAAGTTGTGGTCCTTATGTACAATGGAATATCACTCAGCCATGAAATCAATGTCATAAGGCTAGTAGCAGCATGATGAGTGGATTTAGGAACGACGATTCTAAGTGAAATAAGTCACACAGAAAAGGACACTTCTCATAAGGTATCACTGATAGAGGGAATGTAAAAACCGTTACACTTGAACTGAATTACAAAACAGAACAGAGTCACACATGCAGAAAACACACTATGGCTGCTTAACGGGAAAGGTGAGGTGGGGTGATACATAAAACAAGGGTATCAAATTAGCTCAGATACCATTCCATAAACCCAATATGTAATAGACAAGACCTACTCCTTGCTCAGAGAACTGGACTCAACACGCCCTATTCACCGCACAAGAATATATCTGACTAATAATAATCGTAAAACCTATGTATTGATACTCTCTGTTAGTGTGTCAAGTGGGTGTAAAGCGGCATAAACACAGCAGTGAAAAGCAGCTAAACCCCATTATAAAAATAAATTACTTTGAAACACCCATGAAACAAAGACAGTGAAAGAGAGAGAAATTCTTACACAATGCGTTCAGGGGCTGTGATGCAACCTGGATTGACCATATCTAGACTCACAGCTGGATCAGACATAAGGGTGGACACTCTTGGGGCTGAGAGGTTTGGTGAGGTTGGGTGAGCAAACGCAGACCCTTTAAAGTAATACTGCATGATACCCATCGCATGGGTCCCAAATCTCCAGGTTCAAGGGCATCTTCCTACATCCAAAACATGCATGAGAAACCCAGAAGATGGTACACCGTGTGATGGGGAAAGGTTTCTAAAACGCACCTCATTTCTCATCGCCTTGTGCCCGGGTTCGCCATTCCAGCCGCTTTACTAGCAAGCTCCCTACTTGGAGCATCAGCACCTTTAACCTCCTGTTCCGTACAGGTTGCAATTTGTCCTGAGGATAAACGGGAAGACGTGGAACCAACGAGAGACTAGCTCTTGGTGTTGGGACAGGCACAGGTCACTCTATTTTCCCATCAGAAAGAAGAATTAACCACAGGCTCAGCCTGCCCCCCGGAACCAGAACAGGGCCTGAAGCCATTCTGCGATTTTGCCGCCAGCTCCCATAAAAACGAGTTGTAAAATGGAGGTTCAGGGCACTGCAATTCACAAACCTGCAGAGTTATAAATGATAACTCTCGTCCACAAATATATTGAGGGAAGGCAAAGAAGAGGATTTGAAATCAAGGCAGAATTGCAGGAAAGAGATTTCAGGAGGTAGATTCGAATCGCCTTTAAAGCACATGAAAAGCGGCAAAACGTTGACAATGATGCCCTTGGCCAAAAAGGGCGTATGCGTTTTTTCCTGAATATATTCAGGAAAAAACGCATACGCCCTTTTTGGCCAACCAAGCAACCTGGAAAGGCAAATCAGCGCTACAAACAAGTCTCGCTTCCCATCGGTCAAAAGGGCCATGCTGAAAAAAGTGTCAAAACCAGAAATGCAGGACAGGCCATGGAGAAATGGGAGCCTTGCTACACTGATGGGCGGGATGTAAATTGCCAAGAGCCACTCTGGAGAAGTGTCCGGTGAGTCCTGAAACATCTGAAAAACACAGCTTAGAGAGCATAGGGCACTTCCACTCATGGGGGTATGAATTGGGAAAATGAAAAATCAGCAAGACACAAACACCCCAAAGTTTAGGGCTGCTCTGTTGACAAGGACCTCCACTTCATTCCACCTTAAATATCCCAGGAAAGAGAAAAATGGGTAAAGAAGTTGTGGTCCTTATGTACAATGGAATATCACTCAGCCATGAAATCAATGTCATAAGGCTAGTAGCAGCATGATGAGTGGATTTAGGTACGACGATTCTAAGTGAAATAAGTCACACAGAAAAGGACACTTCTCATAAGGTATGACTGATAGAGGGAATGTAAAAACCGTTACACTTGAACTGAATTACAAAACAGAACAGAGTCACACATGCAGAAAACACACTATGGCTGCTTAACGGGAAAGGTGAGGTGGGGTGATACATAAAACAAGGGTATCAAATTAGCTCAGATACCGTTCCATAAACCCAATATGTAATAGACAAGACCTACTCCTTGCTCAGAGAACTGGACTCAACACGCCCTATTCACCGCACAAGATTATATCTGACTAGTAATAATCGTAAAGCCTATGTATTGATATCTCTCTGTTAGTGTGTCAAGTGGGTGTAAAGCGGCATAAACACAGCAGTGAAAAGCAGCTAAATCCCATTATGAAAATAAATTACTTTGAAAAACCCATGAAACAAAGACAGTGAACGAGAGAGGAATTCTTACACAATGCGTTCAGGGGCTGTGATGCAACCTGGATTGACCATATCTAGACCCACAGCTGGATGAGACATAAGGGTGGACACTCTTGGGGCTGAGAGGTTTGGTGAGGTTGGGTGAGCAAACGCAGACCCTTTAAAGTAATACTGCATGGTACCCATCGCATGGGTCCCAAATCTCCAGGTTCAAGGGCATCTTCCTACATCAAAAACATGCATGAGAAACCCAGAAGATGGTACACCGTGTGATGGGGAAAGGTTTCTAAAACGCACCTCATTTCTCATCGCCTTGTGCCCGGGTTCGCCATTCCAGCCGCTTTACTAGCAAGCTCCCTACTTGGAGCATCAGCACCTTTAACCTCCTGTTCCGTACAGGTTGCAATTTGTCCTGAGGATAAACGGGAAGACGTGGAACCAACGAGAGACTAGCTCTTGGTGTTGGGACAGGCACAGGTCACTCTATTTTCCCATCGGAAAGAAGAATTAACCACAGGCTCAGCCTGCCCCCCGGAACCAGAACAGGGCCTGAAGCCATTCTGCGATTTTGCGGCCAGCTCCCATAAAAACGAGTTGTAAAATGGAGGTTCAGGGCACTGCAATTCACAAACCTGCAGAGTTATAAATGATAACTCTCGTCCACAAATATATTGAGGGAAGGCAAAGAAGAGGATTTGAAATCAAGGCAGAATTGCAGGAAAGAGATTTCAGGAGGTAGATTCGAATTGCATTTAAAGCACATGAAAAGCGGCAAAACGTTGACAATGATGCCCTTGGCCAAAAAGGGCGTATGCGTTTTTTCCTGAATATATTCAGGAAAAAACGCATACGCCCTTTTTGGCCAACCAAGCAACCTGGAAAGGCAAATCAGCGCTACAAACAAGTCTCGCTTCCCATCGGTCAAAAGGGCCATGCTGAAAAAAGTGTCAAAACCAGAAATGCAGGACAGGCCATGGAGAAATGGGAGCCTTGCTACACTGATGGGCGGGATGTAAATTGCCAACAGCCACTCTGGAGAAGTGTACGGTGAGTCCTGAAACATCTGAAAAACACAGCTTAGAGAGCATAGGGCACTTCCACTCATGGGGGTATGAATTGGGAAAATGAAAAATCAGCAAGACACAAACACCCCAAAGTTTAGGGCTGCTCTGTTGACAAGGACCTCCACTTCATTCCACCTTAAATATCCCAGGAAAGAGAAAAATGGGTAAAGAAGTTGTGGTCCTTATGTACAATGGAATATCACTCAGCCATGAAATCAATGTCATAAGGCTAGTAGCAGCATGATGAGTGGATTTAGGTACGACGATTCTAAGTGAAATAAGTCACACAGAAAAGGACACTTCTCATAAGGTATCACTGATAGAGGGAATGTAAAAACCGTTACACTTGAACTGAATTACAAAACAGAACAGAGTCACACATGCAGAAAACACACTATGGCTGCTTAACGGGAAAGGTGAGGTGGGGTGATACATAAAACAAGGGTATCAAATTAGCTCAGATACCGTTCCATAAACCCAATATGTAATAGACAAGACCTACTCCTTGCTCAGAGAACTGGACTCAACACGCCCTATTCACCGCACAAGATTATATCTGACTAGTAATAATCGTAAAGCCTATGTATTGATATCTCTCTGTTAGTGTGTCAAGTGGGTGTAAAGCGGCATAAACACAGCAGTGAAAAGCAGCTAAATCCCATTATGAAAATAAATTACTTTGAAAAACCCATGAAACAAAGACAGTGAACGAGAGAGGAATTCTTACACAATGCGTTCAGGGGCTGTGATGCAACCTGGATTGACCATATCTAGACCCACAGCTGGATGAGACATAAGGGTGGACACTCTTGGGGCTGAGAGGTTTGGTGAGGTTGGGTGAGCAAACGCAGACCCTTTAAAGTAATACTGCATGATACCCATCGCATGGGTCCCAAATCTCCAGGTTCAAGGGCATCTTCCTACATCAAAAACATGCATGAGAAACCCAGAAGATGGTACACCTTGTGATGGGGAAAGGTTTCTAAAACGCACCTCATTTCTCATCGCCTTGTGCCCGGGTTCGCCATTCCAGCCGCTTTACTAGCAAGCTCCCTACTTGGAGCATCAGCACCTTTAACCTCCTGTTCCGTACAGGTTGCAATTTGTCCTGAGGATAAACGGGAAGACGTGGAACCAACGAGAGACTAGCTCTTGGTGTTGGGACAGGCACAGGTCACTCTATTTTCCCATCAGAAAGAAGAATTAACCACAGGCTCAGCCTGCCCCCCGGAACCAGAACAGGGCCTGAAGCCATTCTGCGATTTTGCCGCCAGCTCCCATAAAAACGAGTTGTAAAATGGAGGTTCAGGGCACTGCAATTCACAAACCTGCAGAGTTATAAATGATAACTCTCGTCCACAAATATATTGAGGGAAGGCAAAGAAGAGGATTTGAAATCAAGGCAGAATTGCAGGAAAGAGATTTCAGGAGGTAGATTCGAATCGCCTTTAAAGCACATGAAAAGCGGCAAAACGTTGACAATGATGCCCTTGGCCAAAAAGGGCGTATGCGTTTTTTCCTGAATATATTCAGGAAAAAACGCATACGCCCTTTTTGGCCAACCAAGCAACCTGGAAAGGCAAATCAGCGCTACAAACAAGTCTCGCTTCCCATCGGTCAAAAGGGCCATGCTGAAAAAAGTGTCAAAACCAGAAATGCAGGACAGGCCATGGAGAAATGGGAGCCTTGCTACACTGATGGGCGGGATGTAAATTGCCAACAGCCACTCTGGAGAAGTGTCCGGTGAGTCCTGAAACATCTGAAAAACACAGCTTAGAGAGCATAGGGCACTTCCACTCATGGGGGTATAAATTGGGAAAATTAAAAATCAGCAAGACACAAGCACCCCAAAGTTTAGGGCTGCTCTGTTGACAAGGACCTCCACTTCATTCCACCTTAAATATCCCAGGAAAGAGAAAAATGGGTAAAGAAGTTGTGGTCCTTATGTACAATGGAATATCACTCAGCCATGAAATCAATGTCATAAGGCTAGTAGCAGCATGATGAGTGGATTTAGGTACGACGATTCTAAGTGAAATAAGTCACACAGAAAAGGACACTTCTCATAAGGTATGACTGATAGAGGGAATGTAAAAACCGTTACACTTGAACTGAATTACAAAACAGAACAGAGTCACACATGCAGAAAACACACTATGGCTGCTTAACGGGAAAGGTGAGGTGGGGTGATACATAAAACAAGGGTTTCAAATTAGCTCAGATACCGTTCCATAAACCCAATATGTAATAGACAAGACCTACTCCTTGCTCAGAGAACTGGACTCAACACGCCCTATTCACCGCACAAGAATATATCTGACTAGTAATAATCGTAAAGCCTATGTATTGATATCTCTCTGTTAGTGTGTCAAGTGGGTGTAAAGCGGCATAAACACAGCAGTGAAAAGCAGCTAAATCCCATTATGAAAATAAATTACTTTGAAAAACCCATGAAACAAAGACAGTGAACGAGAGAGGAATTCTTACACAATGCGTTCAGGGGCTGTGATGCAACCTGGATTGACCATATCTAGACCCACAGCTGGATGAGACATAAGGGTGGACACTCTTGGGGCTGAGAGGTTTGGTGAGGTTGGGTGAGCAAACGCAGACCCTTTAAAGTAATACTGCATGATACCCATCGCATGGGTCCCAAATCTCCAGGTTCAAGGGCATCTTCCTACATCAAAAACATGCATGAGAAACCCAGAAGATGGTACACCGTGTGATGGGGAAAGGTTTCTAAAACGCACCTCATTTCTCATCGCCTTGTGCCCGGGTTCGCCATTCCAGCCGCTTTACTAGCAAGCTCCCTACTTGGAGCATCAGCACCTTTAACCTCCTGTTCCGTACAGGTTGCAATTTTTCCTGAGGATAAACGGGAAGACGTGGAACCAACGAGAGACTAGCTCTTGGTGTTGGGACAGGCACAGGTCACTCTATTTTCCCATCAGAAAGAAGAATTAACCACAGGCTCAGCCTGCCCCCCGGAACCAGAACAGGGCCTGAAGCCATTCTGCGATTTTGCCGCCAGCTCCCATAAAAACGAGTTGTAAAATGGAGGTTCAGGGCACTGCAATTCACAAACCTGCAGAGTTATAAATGATAACTCTCGTCCACAAATATATTGAGGGAAGGCAAAGAAGAGGATTCGAAATCAAGGCAGAATTGCAGGAAAGAGATTTCAGGAGGTAGATTCGAATCGCCTTTAAAGCACATGAAAAGCGGCAAAACGTTGACAATGATGCCCTTGGCCAAAAAGGGCGTATGCGTTTTTTCCTGAATATATTCAGGAAAAAACGCATACGCCCTTTTTGGCCAACCAAGCAACCTGGAAAGGCAAATCAGCGCTACAAACAAGTCTCGCTTCCCATCGGTCAAAAGGGCCATGCTGAAAAAAGTGTCAAAACCAGAAATGCAGGACAGGCCATGGAGAAATGGGAGCCTTGCTACACTGATGGGCGGGATGTAAATTGCCAACAGCCACTCTGGAGAAGTGTACGGTGAGTCCTGAAACATCTGAAAAACACAGCTTAGAGAGCATAGGGCACTTCCACTCATGGGGGTATAAATTGGGAAAATTAAAAATCAGCAAGACACAAGCACCCCAAAGTTTAGGGCTGCTCTGTTGACAAGGACCTCCACTTCATTCCACCTTAAATATCCCAGGAAAGAGAAAAATGGGTAAAGAAGTTGTGGTCCTTATGTACAATGGAATATCACTCAGCCATGAAATCAATGTCATAAGGCTAGTAGCAGCATGATGAATGGATTTAGGTACGACGATTCTAAGTGAAATAAGTCACACAGAAAAGGACACTTCTCATAAGGTATCACTGATAGAGGGAATGTAAAAACCGTTACACTTGAACTGAATTACAAAACAGAACAGAGTCACACATGCAGAAAACACACTATGGCTGCTTAACGGGAAAGGTGAGGTGGGGTGATACATAAAACAAGGGTTTCAAATTAGCTCAGATACCGTTCCATAAACCCAATATGTAATAGACAAGACCTACTCCTTGCTCAGAGAACTGGACTCAACACGCCCTATTCACCGCACAAGAATATATCTGACTAGTAATAATCGTAAAGCCTATGTATTGATATCTCTCTGTTAGTGTGTCAAGTGGGTGTAAAGCGGCATAAACACAGCAGTGAAAAGCAGCTAAATCCCATTATGAAAATAAATTACTTTGAAAAACCCATGAAACAAAGACAGTGAACGAGAGAGGAATTCTTACACAATGCGTTCAGGGGCTGTGATGCAACCTGGATTGACCATATCTAGACCCACAGCTGGATGAGACATAAGGGTGGACACTCTTGGGGCTGAGAGGTTTGGTGAGGTTGGGTGAGCAAACGCAGACCCTTTAAAGTAATACTGCATGATACCCATCGCATGGGTCCCAAATCTCCAGGTTCAAGGGCATCTTCCTACATCAAAAACATGCATGAGAAACCCAGAAGATGGTACACCTTGTGATGGGGAAAGGTTTCTAAAACGCACCTCATTTCTCATCGCCTTGTGCCCGGGTTCGCCATTCCAGCCGCTTTACTAGCAAGCTCCCTACTTGGAGCATCAGCACCTTTAACCTCCTGTTCCGTACAGGTTGCAATTTGTCCTGAGGATAAACGGGAAGACGTGGAACCAACGAGAGACTAGCTCTTGGTGTTGGGACAGGCACAGGTCACTCTATTTTCCCATCAGAAAGAAGAATTAACCACAGGCTCAGCCTGCCCCCCGGAACCAGAACAGGGCCTGAAGCCATTCTGCGATTTTGCCGCCAGCTCCCATAAAAACGAGTTGTAAAATGGAGGTTCAGGGCACTGCAATTCACAAACCTGCAGAGTTATAAATGATAACTCTCGTCCACAAATATATTGAGGGAAGGCAAAGAAGAGGATTTGAAATCAAGGCAGAATTGCAGGAAAGAGATTTCAGGAGGTAGATTCGAATCGCCTTTAAAGCACATGAAAAGCGGCAAAACGTTGACAATGATGCCCTTGGCCAAAAAGGGCGTATGCGTTTTTTCCTGAATATATTCAGGAAAAAACGCATACGCCCTTTTTGGCCAACCAAGCAACCTGGAAAGGCAAATCAGCGCTACAAACAAGTCTCGCTTCCCATCGGTCAAAAGGGCCATGCTGAAAAAAGTGTCAAAACCAGAAATGCAGGACAGGCCATGGAGAAATGGGAGCCTTGCTACACTGATGGGCGGGATGTAAATTGCCAACAGCCACTCTGGAGAAGTGTACGGTGAGTCCTGAAACATCTGAAAAACACAGCTTAGAGAGCATAGGGCACTTCCACTCATGGGGGTATGAATTGGGAAAATGAAAAATCAGCAAGACACAAGCACCCCAAAGTTTAGGGCTGCTCTGTTGACAAGGACCTCCACTTCATTCCACCTTAAATATCCCAGGAAAGAGAAAAATGGGTAAAGAAGTTGTGGTCCTTATGTACAATGGAATATCACTCAGCCATGAAATCAATGTCATAAGGCTAGTAGCAGCATGATGAGTGGATTTAGGTACGACGATTCTAAGTGAAATAAGTCACACAGAAAAGGACACTTCTCATAAGGTATGACTGATAGAGGGAATGTAAAAACCGTTACACTTGAACTGAATTACAAAACAGAACAGAGTCACACATGCAGAAAACACACTATGGCTGCTTAACGGGAAAGGTGAGGTGGGGTGATACATAAAACAAGGGTATCAAATTAGCTCAGATACCATTCCATAAACTCAATATGTAATAGACAAGACCTACTCCTTGCTCAGAGAACTGGACTCAACACGCCCTATTCACCGCACAAGAATATATCTGACTAATAATAATCGTAAAACCTATGTATTGATACTCTCTGTTAGTGTGTCAAGTGGGTGTAAAGCGGCATAAACACAGCAGTGAAAAGCAGCTAAACCCCATTATAAAAATAAATTACTTTGAAACACCCATGAAACAAAGACAGTGAAAGAGAGAGAAATTCTTACACAATGCGTTCAGGGGCTGTGATGCAACCTGGATTGACCATATCTAGACTCACAGCTGGATCAGACATAAGGGTGGACACTCTTGGGGCTGAGAGGTTTGGTGAGGTTGGGTGAGCAAACGCAGACCCTTTAAAGTAATACTGCATGATACCCATCGCATGGGTCCCAAATCTCCAGGTTCAAGGGCATCTTCCTACATCAAAAACATGCATGAGAAACCCAGAAGATGGTACACCGTGTGATGGGGAAAGGTTTCTAAAACGCACCTCATTTCTCATCGCCTTGTGCCCGGGTTCGCCATTCCAGCCGCTTTACTAGCAAGCTCCCTACTTGGAGCATCAGCACCTTTAACCTCCTGTTCCGTACAGGTTGCAATTTGTCCTGAGGATAAACGGGAAGACGTGGAACCAACGAGAGACTAGCTCTTGGTGTTGGGACAGGCACAGGTCACTCTATTTTCCCATCAGAAAGAAGAATTAACCACAGGCTCAGCCTGCCCCCCGGAACCAGAACAGGGCCTGAAGCCATTCTGCGATTTTGCCGCCAGCTCCCATAAAAACGAGTTGTAAAATGGAGGTTCAGGGCACTGCAATTCACAAACCTGCAGAGTTATAAATGATAACTCTCGTCCACAAATATATTGAGGGAAGGCAAAGAAGAGGATTTGAAATCAAGGCAGAATTGCAGGAAAGAGATTTCAGGAGGTAGATTCGAATCGCCTTTAAAGCACATGAAAAGCGGCAAAACGTTGACAATGATGCCCTTGGCCAAAAAGGGCGTATGCGTTTTTTCCTGAATATATTCAGGAAAAAACGCATACGCCCTTTTTGGCCAACCAAGCAACCTGGAAAGGCAAATCAGCGCTACAAACAAGTCTCGCTTCCCATCGGTCAAAAGGGCCATGCTGAAAAAAGTGTCAAAACCAGAAATGCAGGACAGGCCATGGAGAAATGGGAGCCTTGCTACACTGATGGGCGGGATGTAAATTGCCAACAGCCACTCTGGAGAAGTGTACGGTGAGTCCTGAAACATCTGAAAAACACAGCTTAGAGAGCATAGGGCACTTCCACTCATGGGGGTATGAATTGGGAAAATGAAAAATCAGCAAGACACAAGCACCCCAAAGTTTAGGGCTGCTCTGTTGACAAGGACCTCCACTTCATTCCACCTTAAATATCCCAGGAAAGAGAAAAATGGGTAAAGAAGTTGTGGTCCTTATGTACAATGGAATATCACTCAGCCATGAAATCAATGTCATAAGGCTAGTAGCAGCATGATGAATGGATTTAGGTACGACGATTCTAAGTGAAATAAGTCACACAGAAAAGGACACTTCTCATAAGGTATCACTGATAGAGGGAATGTAAAAACCGTTACACTTGAACTGAATTACAAAACAGAACAGAGTCACACATGCAGAAAACACACTATGGCTGCTTAACGGGAAAGGTGAGGTGGGGTGATACATAAAACAAGGGTTTCAAATTAGCTCAGATACCGTTCCATAAACCCAATATGTAATAGACAAGACCTACTCCTTGCTCAGAGAACTGGACTCAACACGCCCTATTCACCGCACAAGAATATATCTGACTAGTAATAATCGTAAAGCCTATGTATTGATATCTCTCTGTTAGTGTGTCAAGTGGGTGTAAAGCGGCATAAACACAGCAGTGAAAAGCAGCTAAATCCCATTATGAAAATAAATTACTTTGAAAAACCCATGAAACAAAGACAGTGAACGAGAGAGGAATTCTTACACAATGCGTTCAGGGGCTGTGATGCAACCTGGATTGACCATATCTAGACCCACAGCTGGATGAGACATAAGGGTGGACACTCTTGGGGCTGAGAGGTTTGGTGAGGTTGGGTGAGCAAACGCAGACCCTTTAAAGTAATACTGCATGGTACCCATCGCATGGGTCCCAAATCTCCAGCTTCAAGGGCATCTTCCTACATCAAAAACATGCATGAGAAACCCAGAAGATGGTACACAGTGTGATGGGGAAAGGTTTCTAAAACGCACCTCATTTCTCATCGCCTTGTGCCCGGGTTCGCCATTCCAGCCGCTTTACTAGCAAGCTCCCTACTTGGAGCATCAGCACCTTTAACCTCCTGTTCCGTACAGGTTGCAATTTGTCCTGAGGATAAACGGGAAGACGTGGAACCAACGAGAGACTAGCTCTTGGTGTTGGGACAGGCACAGGTCACTCTATTTTCCCATCAGAAAGAAGAATTAACCACAGGCTCAGCCTGCCCCCCGGAACCAGAACAGGGCCTGAAGCCATTCTGCGATTTTGCCGCCAGCTCCCATAAAAACGAGTTGTAAAATGGAGGTTCAGGGCACTGCAATTCACAAACCTGCAGAGTTATAAATGATAACTCTCGTCCACAAATATATTGAGGGAAGGCAAAGAAGAGGATTTGAAATCAAGGCAGAATTGCAGGAAAGAGATTTCAGGAGGTAGATTCGAATTGCATTTAAAGCACATGAAAAGCGGCAAAACGTTGACAATGATGCCCTTGGCCAAAAAGGGCGTATGCGTTTTTTCCTGAATATATTCAGGAAAAAACGCATACGCCCTTTTTGGCCAACCAAGCAACCTGGAAAGGCAAATCAGCGCTACAAACAAGTCTCGCTTCCCATCGGTCAAAAGGGCCATGCTGAAAAAAGTGTCAAAACCAGAAATGCAGGACAGGCCATGGAGAAATGGGAGCCTTGCTACACTGATGGGCGGGATGTAAATTGCCAACAGCCACTCTGGAGAAGTGTACGGTGAGTCCTGAAACATCTGAAAAACACAGCTTAGAGAGCATAGGGCACTTCCACTCATGGGGGTATGAATTGGGAAAATGAAAAATCAGCAAGACACAAGCACCCCAAAGTTTAGGGCTGCTCTGTTGACAAGGACCTCCACTTCATTCCACCTTAAATATCCCAGGAAAGAGAAAAATGGGTAAAGAAGTTGTGGTCCTTATGTACAATGGAATATCACTCAGCCATGAAATCAATGTCATAAGGCTAGTAGCAGCATGATGAGTGGATTT
Organism: Balaenoptera borealis; assembly: GCF_965194805.1. Classification (NCBI taxonomy): domain Eukaryota; kingdom Metazoa; phylum Chordata; class Mammalia; order Artiodactyla; family Balaenopteridae; genus Balaenoptera; species Balaenoptera borealis. Next base: position 1,201,301 of record NW_028123967.1, on the reverse strand, counting down.
AGGAACGACGATTCTAAGTGAAATAAGTCACACAGAAAAGGACACTTCTCATAAGGTATCACTGATAGAGGGAATGTAAAAACCGTTACACTTGAACTGAATTACAAAACAGAACAGAGTCACACATGCAGAAAACACACTATGGCTGCTTAACGGGAAAGGTGAGGTGGGGTGATACATAAAACAAGGGTATCAAATTAGCTCAGATACCATTCCATAAACCCAATATGTAATAGACAAGACCTACTCCTTGCTCAGAGAACTGGACTCAACACGCCCTATTCACCGCACAAGAATATATCTGACTAATAATAATCGTAAAACCTATGTATTGATACTCTCTGTTAGTGTGTCAAGTGGGTGTAAAGCGGCATAAACACAGCAGTGAAAAGCAGCTAAACCCCATTATAAAAATAAATTACTTTGAAACACCCATGAAACAAAGACAGTGAAAGAGAGAGAAATTCTTACACAATGCGTTCAGGGGCTGTGATGCAACCTGGATTGACCATATCTAGACTCACAGCTGGATCAGACATAAGGGTGGACACTCTTGGGGCTGAGAGGTTTGGTGAGGTTGGGTGAGCAAACGCAGACCCTTTAAAGTAATACTGCATGATACCCATCGCATGGGTCCCAAATCTCCAGGTTCAAGGGCATCTTCCTACATCAAAAACATGCATGAGAAACCCAGAAGATGGTACACCGTGTGATGGGGAAAGGTTTCTAAAACGCACCTCATTTCTCATCGCCTTGTGCCCGGGTTCGCCATTCCAGCCGCTTTACTAGCAAGCTCCCTACTTGGAGCATCAGCACCTTTAACCTCCTGTTCCGTACAGGTTGCAATTTGTCCTGAGGATAAACGGGAAGACGTGGAACCAACGAGAGACTAGCTCTTGGTGTTGGGACAGGCACAGGTCACTCTATTTTCCCATCAGAAAGAAGAATTAACCACAGGCTCAGCCTGCCCCCCGGAACCAGAACAGGGCCTGAAGCCATTCTGCGATTTTGCGGCCAGCTCCCATAAAAACGAGTTGTAAAATGGAGGTTCAGGGCACTGCAATTCACAAACCTGCAGAGTTATAAATGATAACTCTCGTCCACAAATATATTGAGGGAAGGCAAAGAAGAGGATTTGAAATCAAGGCAGAATTGCAGGAAAGAGATTTCAGGAGGTAGATTCGAATCGCCTTTAAAGCACATGAAAAGCGGCAAAACGTTGACAATGATGCCCTTGGCCAAAAAGGGCGTATGCGTTTTTTCCTGAATATATTCAGGAAAAAACGCATACGCCCTTTTTG